>NC_084814.1:6831230-7168730 GCF_963583255.1 Pyrus communis | reverse complement strand
CGAGGGGAGGAAAGTCTCAAGGGCAGCTTTCAGCTCCAGCCACTTCGCCTCGCTCAAAATTATCTCAGCCTGCCGCGTCTTCTTGTTGCACTGCAGTTGCTGGATACGCCGTGCGCCGGCAGCGAAGGCCGTCAGCCGAGCCTTGTTAGCCTCAAAATCCTTCTCAAGCTCGGAAGCAGCAGCCGACCTTTGGCGTCGAAGGTCAGAAATCTGACGCTGGAGGTCAGAGATCTGGCGATCAAACTCGGTCAGCTTTGCTTTCTTTGCCTTGAAAGCCTCCATCTCTACTTGGCCAGCCTCATGCGCGACCTTGGCCACCTTCAAATCGTCCTCGGCCTGTAGGGCACGCTCGAAGATAAGAAAGTGTTGCCGAGTCCGCTCCAGGAGGTCGGTTAGGAAAGAGATGCCCTCCGGGCTCAGGTGACCACCACTGGCGAGGTCATTAAGACATTCTCCAACAGAGTCAAGACCCTTGCACCGGAGAGCTTGGGAGGCAGTCAGAGACAAGACTTCGTGCAGCTTCACGAAGACTTCGGCGGGCGTGGCTCCCGCCGATTCGGCCGGAGCTGCAGAGGAGCCGGCCTCACCGGTCGTGCTCTGAAGAAGAGCGTCAAGCTCCACTTCCCACGACGGCTGCACATAAAAAGAGAACTTAGTGAAGGAAAGAAAAACGTGATATAATGCATAAAAAAGGGAAGTGTTTTAGACCTGCCGAGAAGAGACTTCGGCCATGCCCTCTGGGTCATTGCTCGAACCCAGGGAACTTAATGGCCGAGCCCAGTGCCTTAGACCGCTACGCAATTCACGCGGCCGGTGGAGGTCATCTACATTTGATGGCCACGATGGCGGCCAAGAAATGTAAACAACGCCCCTCGGCGCATAAAATTGCCGGTGAAATGAGTGTTCGGGCACCTGACATTTAATAGTTTAAAAAAAAAAAAAAAAAAAAAAAAAAAAAGCAAGACTTACAAAGGCCGAAGAGACTTCCTGCGGAGGAATGGGAGGGTCTTCGTCCTGCGAGTGGATCGGCGTTTCAGCCGTGGCCTCCGGATCGGCAACAGGTCTCTTGCCACGATCCGCCGCAGTAGGACGTGGTCGAGCGGTCGCCTCGACGACCGAAGGAGGATGGACGGGAAGAGAGTTGACTGGTCGACGACGGCGTTCCAACGGAACTTCATCACTCTCGCTCTCGACATCCTGAACAAAAGAGATCATTTAGCATTACGACCGGAAACCTAACCAACCAAGAGTAGGAGCAGAATTATACCTCCAAAACGACCGTTGGAGTCGAGGGAGCTTCGGCAGGCGCAGCCGACTTCCCCGTTTCAGGCGCCACGACCGGCTCCGAAGCTGCAGCAGGTGCAACGATTGGATCGGCTGGGGCAGCCGGCACAGAAGGAGAGCCGGCGGGAGTAGGTGTCCCAGTAGTGTCACTGGGGACGACATGAATTTCCCGGTCGCCCTTCTTCGCAAATTTCTTGACGCGTTTAGAAGGGCGATGGGCCTCCTCCGCCGGCTCGGCCTCTCGGTGGGGGCGTTTGGAAGGGACCGTCCGCTCGGTGACAAGGGTCCTCTTCTTGGGCACAAGCTTCTTTGCCCTTGCCACCGCGGCGACCACCTCGACCGTTTTCGACCCGCGACCCCCTGAAATAGCAAAGTAATTAGTAACAAGTACAAGTGAGTTTCTCTGTTTCTGGGGTAGCAAAGTAATTAGTCAACAATATACCTTGGACCGACTCCTTAGTTTGAGTCGAGGGCGCTGGTCTGGGCCGGTCACCAAACACTTTGCTCACCACGTCTTCGGCCGAGGCACCGAAGAAGTCGCCAGTGTACTCGTCCCACCAGTCCCCAAATGTGTCGGTGCCCAAGGATTCCGGAACGGTTGGCCGAAGACGGAACTTCTTGCACCGATCCTGAAACTCTTGCTCCATCGACCGGCACTCCCTCTCGGAAGAACCAGAAAGACGTCCCCGGCTCAGGAGGGAACGAGAGACGATCAGGGGTACGGGGCAACCTTGGAGGTAGCCGAGCTGTCGGGCGACAAAGTGAGGCTGGTAGACCTCCCAACCGGCTCGGCGGGCATCGCAACCAAGGGGAAGGTCGCGAGCCAGTACGATTGACCCCCAGGACTGACGAAGGCCTGCGTCCTCGGCCGCGGCCCAAGTTGCCGTCGGGAGCCCGATTGAAGCAGGATACTCCTGGCGCCGGCACACCAGGAACTCGTCGTCCGAAAGGACGTCAAGGCCGAAAAAGTGCTTGAGGACCTCGTCAGCCCGGTGAGGAGGAGCCGGTCGAGAGGCAAGTTGGGGGCCGAGGGCGGCCGAGCGCTGAAAGGCGGGGACCTCAGGCCGAAGGGTGGAGAAATAGACCTGCAGCCAGAGTTGGAAAACCCAGAGGGGCCCATTCTGGTGCGGGTCAATTTTGTTGATGGTCGTCTCGGCCAAGCAACGAAAGAGGTTGGCAAGAATAGCCGAGCTGAGCGCCAGAGAATGACCACTAGCCAGGGCCTGGGCCACCGGCATATTCTCGACCAAGCACTTGTTCGACTTGGTACAACAAATAAATTTGTTGTACCAATAGAAAAGGAAGGCTTCGTGTTCTCCCTTCTTGAGACTCTCCTCGCCTCGGCCGGCAAAGTGGAGAATCAGAGTGTTGTAGTTGAAGAAGTTCTTATGAAGCTTCTGAACTTCTTCTCTGGAAGGCTCTCGATCTCCTCGGCTGAGCGTTTCGACGGCCCGCTCGTCGAAAAGTGCCTTCAGGTCAAGAAGGGAGGGACATCCAGAAAGAGCAGCGTCAATTGGGAGGCCGGATGGTGGAGTCCCAAGAATAGCCGAGATGTCGAGGATAGTAGGGCCGAGGGGTCCGAATGGAAGGACCATGGTGTTGGTGGCCGAGCACCATAGAGTCAAGGCCGCCATAAGCAGCTCCTTATCCATGGTAATCTCCATGGTCGATAACAGGATGGCATCATAGATGCCGAGGGCTTTCCATTCCTCACCGAAGGTTGATCTCATTCGATCCACCCAGGCAGCCCAGGCTGTAGTGGTCGAGGGCCAAGCTCCTTGAGGCCGAGCCAAGCACCATTTGGACCAGTCGAACCCCTGGAGCAGGGGTGTTAGGCATTGCTCTTTGAGAAGATTGGTGATACACGACGGCACTGCATCCCTGAAGAGGGGGCCCAGAATCTGATGAGAGGTAGCCATGTCATTCTCAAAGCGTAGTGTTTTGATCGCATTCCGATCAATGAAATCTTTGCATTTGTTGATCTCGTCAGAGAGCTTCAAGATAAAGGAGGCCATTTGGAAAGGTGATAGGAGATAGTTTGGAAAACTGGTGAAGAAATCGCAGAAGGAAGAACGGGAAGGGTTTTGGCTTGAACAGGTCTGAGAGAATTGGGATTTTGGAGTTTCTGAAAGCGTAAGATGCGAATGGTGGAAAAGTGGGTATTTATAGGCTTTTCAGAATGAATATCAAACGTCTGAAATTCGGAAGGCGCTGGAATTAAAAAAGCACTGGTTTAATTTTGGGGGAAACTTAACCCGGAAAGATTCCAATCATTTCGGATATGTTGGGAACCTGCGAAGAGGGGATCGAGGAGTCGAAAATCCAGGACGCACGATCGCGTGCGGCGCCAGTTTCAAAGCATTAATGAGGATAAGACGTTCCAGTTAGGGCACGGTTTCGAGGCTCACGATTGAAAGTTTTAAGAGCAGCGGAGAATCGACACGTGGCCACGCGTTGGGGGCAACGAGGAAAGTGCAATCATGTCTCATAAATGCGCAGGAATAACGGTCATTAAGGAAGTAAAATCCAAAAAGCAATAAACGTTTTCGCTTCTTCAAGGTCGAGGCCCGACCAAGAGTTAACGGTCGGCGACCTCAGAAGCGAGGGGGCAATGTTTGGGCCTAAAATATTATTACTGGGCCGAGCAGCAGGATGCGCTCGGCCCAAGGTGATGACAAATAATATGGGCCGAATAATAAGGCCCGGGCCAGCTGGCAGGGTCAGCCAAATCCTAAAAAGTCCAGATAAATAGAAAGGTCGAGGAAGTCCTGGTACAACTAGGATTCTCGACCAGCAAGTAATGAAGTCCCGAAAAGAAGGAAAATTCAGAATCCCAGTGGGAGTAGGTTTGTTCGAGGAAGAGGCGAAGTGGGACAAGGACTCCCAATCCAAATCGGAGTCGGATTCAAGGAATGGGGCACTATAAATACAAGAAATCATGCAAACGGAAAAGGACCTTCAACTCAGCATACAATTGCCCTGCGCAAAACCTCTCAATCACCTTGAGATTTTTCCTTTTCTTTTTCCTGCCGACACACCTTCAGTTTGGATAAACAGCACTGTGGAAGCAACCGGCGAGCACCTTCAGTTTGGATAAACAGCACTGCTGCCGCAGAATCAGCCGACCAAGAAGCATCTTCAGTTTGGATAAACAGCACTGCGTCGAGGCTGACCGATTATCTATCCAAGTCTCGGTCGAGGAAGGTTTTCGAACCTTTGTTGGCAGAGGTCACCTTACTAAGCTTTCTCGGCATAGTTAGGTGTTACGAATTACATTGCTCGGCGTACTGGTTGCCGAGTGGTTTTATGATTGGATACTCACAGGTGAGTTTCAGGGTTCGGCATTCCGACGGCCGAACTACGTTTACCATCAAGACATATATCACGTTCGAGTACCTGTGCCCATACACCTTGGTCTCGATTCGACGTGCTTATACTCTCACGAATATAATCACAGTGACCGAATCGGGCTCGGACGATTTGTGAACTCCGCAGAAGTAGCAGCCTTGTCTTCAGGCTGTAGAACCCAGAGACCGAGAGTGTTCCTTCCTCGGTCGCAATCGCAAGTTAAAGAAGTCAGCAACGCGCTCAAAGCTACATCAACAGATTTTACTCCTCGGCCAGGCTCGGCCGACGAGTTGGCACGCCCCGCATTCGACCGAAGGACGTAGTTAGCTTATTAGTTACTCGGCCTGCGCGCCACGTAGGTTTTGTAATTTTTAGGATCAACAATATGGTAAGATAGATTTGAGTTGGTAGTCGACGGACGATGACTACCTAGTTAGACAACGTTGTCCAGAAGCAACCAGCAAAGACGACTGCCTGGTTAGATGGCGCCAAAGTTGTAGAATTAGTTTAGCTTAAAAGTCTCGACTGCCTGGTAAGAGGGTGAGTTTATCAATTTTGACTGATTAACTATCCCAAGTGTGTGTAGGCAAAGAGTTTTTTTTTATTCTTTCACCGAAAGAGGTCATTTCATTAGCCTTCTTGGTAAAGTGGAGTGTTTTATGATTGAATATTCTCAAATGATGTTCGAAGTTCGACTATCAGATGGCCGAACTGTTAGAATAAAGACACTAATTTATTTTTGAGTATCTTTGTTTCTTTAGCTTAGCACCAATTCGATGGACCTATATTCCTACCTATATAGTCAAGGTTCTCGATCCTTGTGCACAAAACCCGGAACTTCATAGTAATTTGCATAACCTTGTCCTCAGGTTACAAAACCCAAGACTAAGAGTGTTCATTCCTTGGCCGAAGTCGCTCGATTTAGGAGCCAGCGACACAATTAACCACACTATCATACCCAGAACATTTACGCAATCGACTTCAATAGTGAATTTGCATGCCCACATCAGCAATCAAGCCACTGAATGACGAAGTTAGTTCTTAATTACTTCGGCCCGCGCACCACCTAAGTTGTGTAATTACTTCGGTTGGACCAAAGTGCTAAAATTGCAAAGTTCAAACGATGTCTTAATATTCCAATATGGCTCAGTCTAGCTAATTGATGAAATCCAATATCAACTAAAAAAACATATTCAATAGAGTGAGGAACTTAAAAGGTCATGTAAGGCGACAAAGATTCTTGATGCAATACGAGAATTAGATTGGTTGTATGTGACACCACAAAAAGCAGCTTTTCTATAGTTGAGATTCGTGTACCTTTGAAGTCTAATGGGTTCCCACCTCATTGGTTTTGGTTTAATCAACACCAACATGTACCCAAATTGTATCAATTTGTAGGTCAGAGAGAGTTAAGTAAAACTCATACTTGCCCCGGAGTCCAGATTGGCCAAAGGACGATGAAAACCACCAGAGGATCCTCAGAAGGCCTAAACCGGCCCATCTGCGAAGCGCCACCGTCTGACGTCTGATGGACAATCGGAGCCCATAGTTCTGAAGCTGTGGTCGAGTCAAGACAAACTCAGGTGGTGGTTCAAGTTGAGATGAACGAAAAATGGCTGATCTTTGATTGTCATAATGGACAAAGGTTGGGTGGGTTATGTTGGTGGGAGAGAGAGGAGTAGAATGGTGATGGACCCGTCAGAGCTTGCTAGAAAAGGAGACTGAAAACTTGCTAGGCAGTCAAGTCGAGTTGCAAAGGAACTGTGTTGCCAAGTCGACCCACGAGCTGGTTTCTATTTCCGAGAAGCCACCCGGGCGCCCGCCCCCACGCCCCCCCCCCCCCCCCCCCAAAATTCCTAAGCCTTTCTATATATAGTAGTGCAATTTATAATATTGCCCCTATCTTTGCTCACTTATTTCTTATTCGTTATAACTTCAATTTGCAGTCAGTTTTGGCCAACTTGCTCGTGAGATTGCCCTATATTTGAAATTACTAAGAATGCCCCTGAAAGGTATACGTATTTTTAGTGACTAATTATAGAAAATAAAACTTTTTAACTAGTTAAAGAAAATTTCAAAATTCACAAAATTAAAATAAATTCGCAAAATAAGAAATACAAAAAAAAATTGAATAGTAAAATTCAAGGAAGAGATTTCACATATGGAGAAGACAAGAATATTTAGAGATGATCTTTTACTCAATCTGGAACAAAATCAAATTGAAAATGATGATATGAAAAGATCTCGGCTAGGCATAAAGCATTGTTGGTCGCCTCTTGTTACGGTTTAGTCATTTCTTTTAAATTTTTATTATATTGAAAAAAAGGTTAAAAGATTCTCGGTCATAAGCATCGAAACTAGTTCATCTCATCTTCTCTCTGAGAGGTTGTGGTTTCGGTTAAGAGTGTCAATCAATTTATTTCCTTAACCATTTGGCTGCACAAGCCGACACTCAAGGAAATAAGGCGGCAACAAGCAACATGATCAACAATGACAGGTTTTTTTTTTTTTTTTTTTTTTTTTTTTTTTTTTTTTTTTCTTTTTTGAGAATATCTATACAAGATTTGTGGTATTTTTCTTGATCGAAAAAATGGTTTTTCTATGCACCAAGCTTGACATTAGCATATTTTCGATCTTATACTTCCCGATCCACTATGCTAGCTTGGATGTGGTTTGAAATCAGAATGAGATTATCGTCGGCGATGCATTTGCATTTGTAATAGCTACTGAGATTCTGATTAGCTATACATCGGCGCTCATTCCGTTTGTGATGTTGACATAGAACTAATTGGCTAAAATGGAAGGAAGCAATCCAGGTTGAACTTGATTCCTTAGTGAAGCATAAAGTGTTTAAACTTGTAGTTTCAACTTCATCTAATGTGATGTCCATTGGCTACAAATGGGTATTCGTAAGGCAGCGTAATGAAATAGTATGTTACAAAGCACACTTTGTGGCGCAAGTCTTCTCTCAAGGCTCTGGAATTGACTACAAGGAGACTTATTCCCCCGTAATGAAGGTCATAACATTCTGTTACCTTATCGGTCTGGTAGTATCTTAAAGGCTGAATGTGTAGCTCATGGATGTGGTCACAATGTATCTTTATGGCAATCTAAATACGGATATCTATGTGAAAGTTCTAGAATGACTTACATTGACTGGATCAAATAGTTCTTGACCACGGAACACACTTTCTATTAGATTAACACATTCACTTTACAGATTGAAGCAATCTAGATGGATTTGGTATAACTGTCTTGGCGAGTATTTGACCAGTCAAGGATATTTTAATAACAAGTTATGCCCTTGCATGTTCATTAAGAAGTCATATTCTGGATTTACGATTGTTGCAGCCTATGTCGATGATATGAATCTCATTGGGACTCCGGAAAAGCTTGAGAAAACAATTGCGTACCTAAAGTCAGAATTTAAGATAAATGATCTTGGGAAAACTCAATATTGTCTTGTCATTTGAACTCTAGATGCAAAATGAGATCAACTCCATCCTAAAGATGAAGATGAAGAGGCCTTAGCACCTCAAGTTCGTTATATAAGTGCATTGTTAAAGTGATCCTACGTTACCTTAAGGGTACAATGGATATGGGCTTATTCCATCCCTACACATCTTTGAGTGAATCCAACCCCCATGATCCGCAGAATGATGTATGCCTTGTTGGTTATGTTAACGCTGGTTATTTATCTAACTCACATAAGGCATATTCTCAAACGGGTTATGTCTTTACCAATGGAGTTGCAACAATCTTAGAGATCAACCAACCAAGAGTTGGTTGCTACCTTTTCAAATCACTCTGAGATCTTGTCCTACACAAAGTCATTGCCGAAATCAGCCTTTTAAAAGCTTGTTCACAGAATTGGATTTCGTAAACTTCATACTTGCATAATAGTTCTCTTGGGAAGTTTTGTTGAACTCAGGAGAGTATCATGAAGTATGCTCTCATGACCTTAATTTACTCTTTTCTCTAAAATCAAGAGGATTTTTTTTTCATTGGATTTTTACTAACCTGACGAGGTTTTGATGAGGTACCTACTTTAAGCTGGTCATACCCTTATGTGCAACATTAACATCATTCATTAGCTCACTTTTTCTCCTTAAGACTACTGGGTAACCATAGTAAGGTATTTGTGAGATTTTCTTTTGATATACGCCCTATATGATACTCATGTTAGCAATTATTGTACCTACCAAGAACTGACCACAACAATCGCCATCTCCTAATCATGAAGACTTGATGTGACTACTTCTTAAGTTGTACACACTCAAGACAGAGCGTATGGAATTGAACTATTAATTAGGAATGTGAATGCATTACTTGCAAGGCAATAAAACCATTTCCTCATAGGTTTGTGTTACTTGCAAGGCAATAAAACCATCATGATTAATATAAATAAAGGTACAAGGCCTAGGGCTGAGGATACAATTCTCATACACCTAAGGCATTCTCTCTCTCTCACCCACTTTTATAATTAGTTTCATGATAAGCTCATATTTATATTTTTTTTTTACATCAAATGCACTTGTCTTTTCTTAGTTAGTTCCTTATATTTTTGAGCTATTTACTTTGTTTTTGTGTTTCGTAGCATGTTTCAAGTAAAGAAGAGAAAAATAGTACAAGTGGGAATTTTAAGTAACAAATTCGTCAAAACTGCCTTTGTAGATCAGCTCACTTTGGAAGCGAGTTGCAAATAGCTCATAACGAATTAGAGAATGAGCCTTATATTCTTAGAAGGCTACGAATGTCTTTTTTTTTTTTTTTTTTTTTTTCTTTTTTAGCATTTTGCGGCTTGTCAATATCATTTTTCTAGAAGAAGTTGTGCCTATTTTAACACTGAAAGGTTCCCAAGAAGCTGAGCAATTTGTAACTAAAGCAGCTATGAAAGCAATAAACCCAATAAATCCTTGTAGCCAAAACTGATGCAGCCAAGAAAACGCTAGCTGACACCTATTCAAATAACAAAGGAAATGGAATTAAAGATGAGGATTAAGTGGAGTAATTGGCATAAAGGCTACCCAAGGAGTTACAATTGTATTTTTTTTTTTTTTCATTTCATCTCACTTATTGTCATCACTAAATGGATATTTAGTTGGGTTAGTTATGGAGAGGAACATTGGGCAGCAAGGATGTGGTTTAAGGGAAATGAATGGGAGGAAATAAAGATATAACTGAAAGAAAAAATGGGGCAGCAAGTTGTAAAGGGAAAAAGGCTGTAGGTTGCAGTGGCAAGGTGGGAGGAAAAGAAGAAAATAGAACAAAAATAAAATGCAAGGAGAAAATGGAGCTGACGGGAAGCAATAGAGGAGGAAGGAGGAAATCTTGGCATTCTCTTCTTTCGGTTTTATCTTCTCAAACTCATGTCTTTCTTTTGGTTTTATTTAAGGATTATGTGTAACTAATTTTAGAAGTTATGAGCCGTTTTGAAGCCCCAAATATGATTGCAAATATGTTATGACATTTCGTTTCAATTTTTTTTTATGAAGGGATGAAAATTGCTTCACTACTTGTCTCAGTGATGAATTCTTTATGTGTTTTCTATGAATGCATACTTAGTAAGCATATCTAGGATTCTAATGCTATGAATATGTGCGTGCCTGCCCTTGTCGAATGAGGACCTACGTATGTTCTAGAGTAGTACTGGTGGATGTAAATTTTCGTCGTCTTCTCCTTTGATGAAAATGCACCTGCAAAATCATAACACTTAAGACTAAGACCAAGAGCCTCACATGCCCACTATATATGGGGGGACTTTGGCCGAAGAATCTCTGATGCCAAAGTTAGAATTTGAGAGAGAAAGTTTTTAGGGATTTTTAGGGAGAGAATGAACTTAGCTTTTTGGTTGAGAAACGGGAGTATATGTAGGGGTGTGGCCGACCCTATTTGGAGAATAGGGACTGGCCACTTATGGTGGTTTTATGAGGTTAATTGCAAGATATTATGTGAAATAATATCTTGCAATTAACTTGGTAATCAATCCTAATTTAAATAGGATAATTGGAAGTTACCTTTTGAGTAGGATTTGATGAGGAGTAATGAGAGGGTTTTGAATAAATATCATTTTGATCACCTTTGACTCTTCCTTGATTGAGCTGTTATTATCCGATGCATGCACGTGGGAATCCCCATGTGCCTCGAGGGTAATTTTGCATTTTTTACCAAAAAGTCCATGTGCTGCCTCCATAATTTTCTTGATTATTTTTTGCTCCACAAATGCTCCCACACCTATTGGGCTGCTCATAGGAAAGAGCAGCATGTGTAGAGATTTTCTCTTGCTTTAGGAAACATAGGATTGTTTCCTATTTTGATGTATATTCCCCCTTTAATTGGACATTAGATCCTTCTAGGAAAGGAAAATAAATTACTTCTAAAGTCTATTTAAGTCTACCTTAAGTAGATGATAAAATCAACTTTAGAGAGTAATTTATTCTACCCTACAAGAGAAAGAAAGCTACAAGATATTTTTCCCCCTCCACTAGCAATCTTCTACACTTGCCCGTGCAAAGGACTGTCTTTCGTTGCTTTCTTCGTCCTCGTAATTTTTGGGGGCCTCGGGGGCTTGAAATTTGGCTCAACGGAGGTCGAGAACGTGTCAAAAACTGGTCGGGGAGCCACAGCATAGCTGTAGCAGTAGGGCTGCTTGGCGCGACGGTTGCTGGCTGGGCCAGGTGCGGCTCGGCTTGGGATGAGCTGATGGGCATTGAGCTAGACCTGGCACGGGCCAGGCTGGCATGATGGATTGAACCGAGGAAGCGTAGGCCTCCTTTTTGCTAGGCTGGGGCCCGTGTATGAAAAGAGAGAGGGAGGGAGGCGCGAGGGTGCCAGTCCCCCCTTCATTTGGATTGGGCCGTAGGAAGGACCATGCTTGGTACGCTGGGCCGCCTAGCGTGTTGGGCAGAGATGAGAGATGTGAGCCAGCACGGCTAGGATCTCTTGGTTACTACCTTTGGGCCGTAAAGTCTGATGTTTCCTTCTTTTTTTTTTGTGCAGTCATTTAACAAATTTTCCTCGCGTCTTTGTAGAATTTCCTCGAGCATGTCTTCTTCAAGCCACAAGGATAATGATGGTGTACCACCGTTGTATCATCACGGCAGGTCTTTAAGTAAAGTGGGCTACTCTAAGGCTACTCACTTCAAAGTTAGCTCCAATGACTCGTTCAGAGATTTCCTCAAAGTGCATAGGCATGCTATTTCATCTAAGGTGCGTGTGAAGCTTGTCAAGGAAAGTAGCAGCCTTGGGCCGAGCTGATGGGCATGGGCTAGACCTAGCATGGGCCAAGCTGGCATGATGGATTGGGCCGAGAAAGCATGGGCCTCATTTTTGCTGGTCTAAGGCCTGTGTGTGAATTGCGATTAACATGTGAACCAATTTCTAGGATAAGTAAGACAATGCTAGTACTTGCGATGCCTTCTGATAACTCAAACTCTTTTCGTTCTTAATGATTTCTACTTGTTAAATCTATGAACACACCATTCTAGATTGCATGCTAGGGACTAAGTTAAGTTGAAGGCATGATTCTCTTAACATACTACGTAAGAAAGAGTAATAGTTTATGTTCTAACATTGAACGGACTTGAGCATCTTCATCCAGAAAAAAAAAAAAGGAATTTGAATGAAACATAACATGTTTGCATGATTATTTGGTGGTGGATAGCAATTTCCTTAACTCGTTTTCTAAATTTGTGAACTACAATCTGTTTTTATTATTTGAAATTCGTTTCTGTCATGTTTTTGTTTGATTTAATTAAAATAGAAAATCAACTCCAAAAATCCCATGTGAGTGTACCTTTGTGTGTCTAGTGTTGGCATATAAAATTTTGTTGAATTTAGATAAGTGTAAGTTAGTTTAATAGTTATTTGTTTGGTGGTTGGTCAGTAGGGACATTAGCTCAGTTTTTGTGACATTTTAAGTAGTTAGATAAAACAATCTTTTGCTAGAAAAACTCTTATTTTCGTATGCTACAATTGACAAATCCTAGTGTTAAAAAGGAAAATCAATAGGACATTCGTGTGATACTTTGTGGTGTGCTTTTAATCCTATCATTTCACAACATTATCTTATAAATTTAGTGAATTATTAATTTAGCACGTTATGTTGAAGTCGAGACCGGCCTAACCAACTTTTTAGCCTAAATAGTCC
Organism: Pyrus communis; assembly: GCF_963583255.1. Classification (NCBI taxonomy): domain Eukaryota; kingdom Viridiplantae; phylum Streptophyta; class Magnoliopsida; order Rosales; family Rosaceae; genus Pyrus; species Pyrus communis. The sequence continues at coordinate 7,155,949 of NC_084814.1, read as the reverse complement.
ATGAGATTAGCATAACTCCTCACTTCGGTTCCTGAGACTTGAAATCGATCGAAGTGGTCCCTAAGTTTGTTCACCCTCAATCTTTTGGGTCATTTTGTGAAAAATTATGTTAAATAAGGATTAAAATAACAAAAATACCCTCAATTTAATAAACAATATCCTTATCTAATGGAGATTTTCTACAAAAAGGACCAACGCAATTGATGGTGGCCAAACTCAGGGATCACACCGATCAATTTCAAATCACAGGGACCAAAGTGAGGAGTTATGTCAATCTCATATACCATTTTGAATAGAATGCACCGAAAATATTATTAACCAAGGTTATTAATTTATCGGGTACTAAATTATCGAAGTTCTACTATAGATATGAGTTTTATTAAGCATGTGAGATCTACTCAACAATATGTGAGGTGAGGTACTAATAAAACAACCCTACTACATTTTTTTTTCTTAGTGTGTGTAATTGATTTTTATTCCTATCTTAATGTTCTTAAGTTTCATGATTTCATCGATAGGACCTCGTAATATTATTAGACACTCTCACAAAATGCTTAAAATGATCAAGAATGCAAAGATTTCAGATTTCACACATAGAAACAATGATGTTGTACTGAAAAAAGTTGAGGTTTCACTATAAAACCAATTGACAATATGGGGAGTAGCGATGTTACTTATAAGTACATGCAAAGTCCCTCCTCATCAATGTGGGATTCATTCTCAACATGCCCCCTCAGCTGACAAATTTTCAAGCCTAGCACGTGTGACAAATTTGGTGATGTGGAGCACGTGTGGCCATTGAGATTCCTACATGGGACAACTACTCTAATACCATGAAGAAAGATGAGGTTTCACCAAAACCAATTGACAATATGGGAAGTAGTCAAAATACTTATAAGCACATGCAAGGTCCATCCTCACATCAATGTGGGATTCATTCTCAACACACCCCCTCGCGTGTGATGAATTTTTAAGACTAGAACTTGGACAACACAATCCAATGATGTGGAGGATGTGTGGTCATTAAGATTCGCACAAAGGACAACCTGCTCTGATACCATGAAAAAGATGAGGTCTTACCATAAAACCAATTGCCAATATGAGGAGTAGCCCAGTTACTTATAAGTACATACAAAGTCCCTTTTTCCATCACTATGGGATTCATTCTCAACATGTACACTTTAAAAAGTCATATTGCACTATTTGGAAAATTAATTTCTCTTATATTATCATAAGAAATGAGTGCATAAAATTTTCTAAACATGAACATTGAAGAAAAATGTAAATAACAACAACGATAAGGTAATTCACACATATAATAACATGCTCCGATAAAAGTCATGATCACTTTTGTTGAGAACATGTCTGATGATCACTTTTGTTGAGAACGTAAATTGTGGTTGCAAATTCGATTTAAGATTCTCAAACCCTTTGGTTGAGCAAGGGGAAATTGTGTGGTCTTTGAGTCCATTGTCTTGATCAAACCTTTTTACTTTAAAACTAAAAGGCCGAAACTGTGCAGCCTTCTGCACCATTTATTACCAACCTTTATTTTTACAGCAGATTCTATTTGTGTACTTGTTGCCAAGAGGTTCCTTTCGCAACGGTTAAGATAAAAAATGCCCACTTTAATTAGAAAAGAGAAAGTTAGGATAATATCATGAAATTTTCTATGTTACTTGAGAGTCTTGATACTTCGGGTTTTTTAACACTTAAATCTTTTGTTAAAAGTACCAAAATCGAAACTTGACTGTTAAATTTCAGGTAGACGGGTCGAGGGCTTGCTCCAACAATACTGATATTGTTCCCACTTGGCCACCTGCTCAATCCGTTAGGTGTGGGGTTTTAATACAAAAGGCTTCAGTGTTAGTTAGAGTGGGGTAATTCTATTTAAAAGGCTTGTTCTCAAGCCTTCTGGCCAATGTGGGACAAAGGAATTCTAACACTTCCCCGCACGTGAGACCCCATTTTATGAGTCACACGTGAAGTTCCACACATCGGCAACCACGTGGAGCCAAGCCGGGGCTCACCCGTTCTCGCGGGGCCAATGGGGACCCACCCATTCATGTGGCATCTCTTGGCCTACGTGGAGCCAAGTCGAGGCTCACCCATTCGCGCAGGGTCAAATAGGACCCACTCGTTCACGTGGCAGTACAGGCCCGTCCTTTGGCTCTAATACCATGTTAAATTTCAGGTAGATTGGCTAAGGGCCCACTCCAACAACACTGATATTGTCCCCACTTGACCACTTGCTCAATCCATTAGGTGTGGGATTTTAACACAAAAGGCCTCGGTGTTAGTTAGAGTGGGGTAATTCAATTTAAAGGGCTTGTTCTCAAGCCTTCTAGCCGATGTGGGACAGAGGAATTCGAACACTAACAGTAGTCTAGAGTATAAATACTCTAGATCATCATAAAGTTTTTGTAGTATCATGCACATGTCTGCAATCAGCATATATAATTATTTTTTAAAGAAGAGTATGATGTTTCCTTCATTAAAAGAAGACATTACAAATAAATATCATGAAGAACTCGGGCCCAAAAGGGTCCTTGCAAACTGGATCTAAAACAATTTCAATAGAGCAGCACCAATCGCAAAGCAATGAGTAGACTTCAAGCACTCGTTGAAAGTCGAGTTCATTGGGAATCGTAAGCTTACATAGATGAATAAAGCTGTTAAACCTCGTGTTACATGGAGATCATGAGAGAACAAAATCTCAAATCATATTGCAACAGAGAGTACAATGCCTATGGGTCTAATCGCATCACCTATTCACCACGATCCTAGAATACCAAGTGAAGTAGATCAAGAAAATCCAGCTTCACCTTTCACAATAGATCCAAAAGAGAAGTAGCACACCAAGATAAAAATTAAAATGAAGCAACTCTCCTATACAAAGAAATCAAACTAACAAACTCTCATAAAGAGAGAAATCAAAACCAAACTCCAAGATAGTTTCTGAAAAATATTAAACAGAAACAAAATCAAAAGACCTACGGACATCCAAGAGTCATAGCACTTTATTGGGCCAAAACCATACCTAAACCTTATGGCAACAATTCTACACCAAAACAAAATAAACCGAAAGAAAAGAGGGAAGAGACCAAGAATTATTGTGAAGGGCTAATATTAGGGAGACCAAAATTTTAAACCAAATTTGAAAACCAAATGATGTGCTACCAATAGCAAATAAGTACGTTAACCAACGGTTAAATAATAATCCAATTATCCACAACAACATCATTTAATTTACAAATTTGATTTTTACAAAATTTGATCTTTGTAGTATTATTCATTGTGAAGAAGATTGTCAGTGACTTCAAAGAGAAAGTCAAAGCCAAAGGTATATGTGAAAACATGATTTGGGCATCGTTAAGTTTGGGCTAATTAGAGTGAAGTTGATTCGGATACAATAGCCTATGTGCGTACTTTTTATTAGGGAGTAGGATTCTCTTTCTCACTAATCTCTCTTCGTTTTCATCCTCTCCTATTTAAATAGTTGTGATTACGCCACGTCTACATCATGTTTTGAATTTTTTATATAGAGAATAAGGCAAGTGGCCCTTTACCACAATGGTGGAAAGGTGTTGAGCCCTTGTATAACGCCATAACTTCAAACCCCGCTGGAATAAAAATATAAAACAAAATAAAATAAAATAAAATAAAAAAATAAAAAAAAAATAAAAAGAAGAGTGTGAAAGAAGGGAATGGTAATAGGAGATGAGAGAATCCTACTCCTTTTATTAGGGTTCCAAAAATCTACCGTCTCTGCTTTTAAATTTTTACAGTTAGGCAGGTGCTCTACTTTGACATTGCATGGACCGAGAATGATATTTGGGTTAAGTGAAAGGGACAAGACTTGCCCACAGAATATTACAATGCAGATTTGAAAGTTTGAAAGCAACCTCTGATTCACAGAGATAGAGATATGGGGCGCAATTTGTCTGGGAGTTGTTGTAATTTGGGTTTTGTTTCTTCTGACTTGAATATTTTATTTACATGTATTGCAGATTCCAGCTTCACAGGGAGGGGAGAGGGGAATCCAGACAATGTAAAATTATTTGGTCCATGAACCAGGTCCTTTCCCCCTATCTTTGACATGCAGATGGCATGGTACAATGAACAATTTGTTATGCAGATGGCATGGTACAATGAAACAAAGTCTTTCTTTTGGGGGAGTATGGGGACGGTGGGGTTGAGGACGTATGAGTTGTGTTGTCTCAGGCCATGGTACTAATAAGCATCGTCATGATGCAGTTTTACGTCATCTTCTATATTTGTATGACGAGACCACTAGACCTGTATTCTTTTACTTGGATTGAAGAAGATTGGCAGCTTGAGTTTTCTCTTCCTATTCATAAATCATCTCCCTATTCTTAAGAAAATATTTTTGTATTTTAAGTTTCAAGATTCGAGTCTTTACATTTGAGTTTTTAATTTCACTACATGCATTGGAGATGGTTCAGTTTTTTTCTTTTTTCTTTTTTGTTCAATATTTTTTTTTTTTTTTAATTTGCGTGAACGTGGGTTCCACTTTGACATAAAATTTCATATGAAACTCAAATTTAGTTGCCTCTTTGGCTAGAGATTTATATATGAGTTTTGTGTGAGTTTTATGTCTCCAGTGCATTGACAATGTGACTATGGATTTACAATTTCAGTATAAGTTACTCAAAAGTATCCAACATGCAATGTATTTGTAGACGTCGAAATTTCGATAAAATAAATGTTCACCAACACGTTAAGCTTTTGACATGTCAAGGCTTAGGACACATGGTTGACTCATCAAAACTGGACGAGTCATCAAGAGTGAGACGTGTGACATTTGGCAAAAAGTAATTAAGGAATTATCTTTATTAATTCTTTAACTAATTTTAATTTCATTCAAAAAAATTAATTGATTTAAATTTAAAACAAATGAAATGCCAAATTGGAGAAGATTGGCCAAATCATGGATGGTCAAGTTAAGGATGAAATGTGACTGTTTTATTTGATTTAAATAAAAGATTTTTTTGACTAAATCAAAGATTAGTCAAATGATGAACCAAACCAAAAATCAAGTCTTGGTTCTTTTGTGAGTTAATTAAGTCCAAATCAAGCCTCAATCAAGACTTGGAGAGCCTATAAATACGAGGCTCTAGGAAAATAAAAATAAAAATAGGTCTCCTCTCAGAAACACATTCTCACACCCATACGCTCAACTCCTCAACATTCTACCCATTTATAAAACTCAGAAATCTCATTGCATTTTTTGCCAATCATGTTATTTGCGTTTCGATTTAACAACTTGAGACTTTTCACTTACAAGTAGGAAGACAAACCAAAGAAACCCTAGTTCTAGCTATCATTACTCAAAATATTGCATCACTTGGCCACTATTTAAGAAGCATGATGCGTGCTTTGTATCTTCAAAGCATGGAGAGGACAATGACATTCACATGCTGCTTAAGAAGCATCGGACTTGGGGATGATGTTGCTGCCTGAACACATTTACATCTGCTTTGTTGTTTTTACAGTTTTTATCTACCATACATCTTAGATTTCAAAGTAGCTAGGGTTGTCCCCACAGATATTGGGGGCATTTATATAGATATAATAGGTAGCTAACAGATCAAGTTGCCCATTTTCTGTTGTAGTTATGGTTGTAACAAATGCAAATTGTAGTTGGATGTTGAAATAACATTCATCAAAATGGAACAGACTAATGAAATCGACCCGTAAGTGAACAATATGTACTACTAAAGCTTCTTTATAATAACTACTATTTCTGGGATGCAGTAGCATCGGTTTCAAAAAGCCAGAATATGGAGCTACCAAGACTTTTTAAACACAAAATTTTGGCGTGGCATCGGTATTTGGTAAAACCTATGTACAAATTACATTAGCCACCCATTTCATGACCATAGCTCACCAGTTGTGACTGTTGTTGTACTCAACAGCTAGCTGCCTATATTTTTTTAGGGTTTATGTAACTTTGCAACTAAAACTCTTTTTTTTTAAGGTTTATGTGTCAACTGATAAGTATATGATGACGATTCCCAAAACCAATTAAGAAAAATAACAGCAAAGTCCTTTCATTAGGACATTTGCAAATTTTCAAGGATTACTAAAAGTATGTAAACCAAGGTGTGTATTTTAAAAAGTAAGTAAAATGAAATTAGACTCGAAAAACCACCATTTACAGAAAGAAATACATATCAAGCTTGCACTTCAGTTGGTTTAGAATATCTATATCCAAACGTGAGATCTTAAAATTCAGTTGGTTAAGAATATGGGTGATTTTGTATAAAATCAAAAAAATTATCATTTTAATTATAAATATGTCAATGAGACTTTCAAGTACACTATAATACCCCAATCAAATAAAATTTACAATTCATACCATTAACAATCAAAAGTCGCTACGGCTCAAACAACTCTACTCTTCAAACGCATCTACGCTTCACACCACGTGACTACTCCTCTCACACCGCACTAGGTAAATGGTGACTGTGGAGCCTAAAATAATCCCAAAAATTTTAGAGGCAACGTGTGGACTTTTGCTCAAGAAAGACAAGATTGCCATCATTAAATGGGCAGGCTCCTCAGATACTCCCACGCACAGCTCACACCCTTGAAGGTCTCTGCAGCTGAATATGATTGCGCACAGCTCACTTGCCCTTGTCAAGGAAAAGTCAAAGCATTAAAGATAAGGATTAATTACCCCAATCCTATCTTTAATACATTCCCAATTGAAGATTGATTCCAATCAAGTAAGTATTCCCTATTTAAGTCAATTAGGGATATTTACTCCATTATCTCAAGATATTATCTCTTATTTAATATATTGAGAATATTTCTCCATAAAACCTTGGCATATAGGATGCCGCCATATGTAGGGTAAAACCCTAACACCATGACCGGCCACTCCCTTATATATATCCCCAATTCTACCAAATTTCAGTAATCTATTACAACCCTAAAAAAGCTCTAAACAATTACTCTTCTCAAAGAAAAAAACTTAGGTATCAAAGATCCATTGGCCTAACCCCCCCCCCCCCCCCCAACCTTAGGTTTTTGACAAAGGTGTTGATTGTTTTGCAGGTGCATTTTCGTCAAAGCTAGAGACGGCAGAAGTTTGCATCAACAAATTGATGCTTTCATTGAGAGCCAATTCAAATACTCGAAGAAGCCTCTTGGATTTGGTTTCTTCAATTTTTTGTTACGTTGAATTTCTCACACATCGTATCAATTAATTTTTCCTAGAAAAGTTTCTTCATCAATCCCTGGAGAAAGGATACAATGGTTAGAAATGCAGAAACCACGACGAACAGAACCCCATACCTACAAGGATTTAGATCAGAGAGCGGAGACGAGGATGTAGCCCCACGACGGCGATCCTCATGACTCAACGTGATGGCAGGAAAAGCCTTACTGTCACGGAGCCACACCATCGTCACGGCCACCACTTAGTAGCCCACGGCAAGAACCATCGCAACAGCAGCGGTCCAAGTTGAGGCCCAGGCATACGTTGCAGTGACCCACCGCACTGCTAGGGCACCAACAAGCTACATGCAAGAAGCCCAACCCACTGCAGTTGTAAGCCTTGCTGCACAGCAGGCCCAAAACTAAGCCCAATGCGCCTAGTCAACAGGCCATGCCACAGCAGCCCAATGGCCAGAAGGGCTCAATCTTGTGCAGGCTGAAGGCGAGTAAGTGACGACCTAGTGCGCAGTGTACGGCCTAGCCACCCAGTCGGGTTGGCCAGCCCCGCGACCCACTCTGACGACCCAGTCCAATCCGAGACCGCCTCTGACGATCCTGATGTTGGCCAACGGTTTTACGATCGACCCAGGGTTATTTTCACCCTACTTTTCTACAGAAATGTCCGTTCCAGGCTCAAGCTTTGTACATACAGTCCACTACACTTTCACCACACATGGAGATGCCCATTATCCAAACTCTTCCAACCTAAATGGCGAGCATCACCTGCCCCAGCAGGTCGCCAATTTGACCAGCACCCTCGTGTAGCAGACCACTTCGGTAAACCAACTTCTTTAGCCCATCGAGTCACAGTGCACCCCAACCGAGGTGTCCCAAAACAGAACAAGGACAGATGATCGTAACTCGTTCCAGCGATGTCCAGACAAACAGCCGCTCAGCCCGCCACGAACCATGCATTTGGGTAGTGTGCACTCTCATTTGGACCCTCAGGAAAACATCTTCTCATGCCTCAGTGCGTACAGAAGCGTTCATTCCAAATTCAGTCCACGAGTTGGTGTGCATTCAAGGTTAGCTCCACACTCTGACGAGCACTCCAGACATTCCAGGTGAAGCGTCCACATGAGGCTAGGCTCATAAGGAGATCCTCATGCGAGGCACCGGAGTAGACAACCACATAACGGACCGAGGAGAGTGTGACAGCAGTCCAACTTAAGTTCCACTAGCAGCACCCGCTAAGAGCGATGGCAAGCAGAATAGAATGAACCACATGCACCGTGACCGAGGCACAAACAAGTAGGACATGCAAAAGAGCATTATAGACCATCAAGTCAACACCAGGGACAGCCGAAGGCTCCGCTGCCTCACCAGGCACAAATCCAAAAGGAATTCACAGTTTTCCTTAAGGAAAATCATGACGTTTACGCATGGGCACCCTCTAACATGCCTGACATTGATCCAGCGATAGCTTGCCATAAGCTGCACGTCAACCCCACTACCAAAGCTGTGATCCATAAAATGCAACATTTCGCACCCGATCAAGTAGCGATTATTGAGGTAGAGATCGATAAGCTAGTGGAGGCTAAATTCATTGAGGAAGTGGCGCACTCAGCATGGCTAGCCAATGTCATACTAGTGATGAAACAAAAGAAGGGCAAATTGAGAGTATGAGTGGATTGCACCGATCTCAACAAAACGTGCCCTAAAAACAACTATCAAGTTCCCCGAATCAATATGCTCGTTGACTCAACATTCGAGAACCAGCTGCCCAACATCTTGGACGCATACTCAAGCTACAATCGGATTGCCATGCACGAGCCTGACAAAGAGAAAACCACATTCATGATCGAGCAAGGCACATACTGCTACAAGGTGATGCCCTTTAGCCTTAAGAACGCAAGAGCTACCTGCCAACAACTTGTCAACACGATGTCAAGAAACAAATTAGAGTAACCATGGAGGTCTACGTCGACGATATCATGGTGAAAGGCAAACAATGGACATACCACTTTGGCAACTTGGCAGAGACTTTTAACATTCTCCAATAATACAAAATGAAGCTCAACCCAATCAAGTGCACATTCAGAGTCTCCTCAGGCCGGTTCTTAGGGTGCCTTGTAACCTAACGAGGAATCGAAGCTCATCTAAGGTAAATTAGAGCAATCCTGGACATGAAGTTTTCCACAACTTTGAATGAGATCCACAGTTTGACCGGACGAGCAGTTACACTCAATCGTTTCCTTTCACGATCCACCGACCGATGCAAGCCTACAAAAAGACAAATGGGACAATGAGTACGAGAAAACATTTTAGAACCTGGAGCAACTTGACATCACCTCCAATATTATCCAAGTCAAAAGCAACAGAGAATCTATACATCTATCTGGACGTATCGGATGTAGTAGTGAGCTTTGACCTCATACAAGAAGAGCTGGAGGTCTAGCTGCTTGTATTCTACACATCCAAAGCTCTCCTCTTTACAAAAACTAGATACCCGAAGATTGAAAAGCTAATTTTGGCACTAGTTGTTGCAGCTTGGAAGCTCAGACCTTACTTTCGGGGACACCCAGTACCCACTGTGATCAGTTTTCCATAGTCCAGAAGTTTCTCAACAAATAATGAAGTGGGTGTTAGAACTTGGCTAATACAGATTAGCATACCAACCCTGCACGGCGATAAAGGCCCGGGCATTTGCGAACTTCATAGCAGAGTTCACCCTGAGCCTGAATGACGCAGCAACTCAGCCTTGAAATGCCCCAAAGGCACCCGAGCACACCGTGTACCAACCCCACTTGCAAGAGATTTATGGCACTTACATGTCGACGGATCATCCAACTACAAGGATCAGGAATAGGACTAGTTTTCACTACCCTAGACGATTCTATGCTCGAGCAAGTGATCACTCTAAGCTTCAAAGCGTCAAACAACGAAGAAGAGTATGAAGCCCTACTAACAGGTCTCTGACCAAACCTCAACCCTGCTAGCGGTGAAAAAGCTCGTGATCTATTTCGATTCATAGCTGATCACCAACCAAACCCCAAAGGAGTACACAGCGAAGCATCCAAGGATGGCTCGATACCTAAAGAATGTACGAGAGCAGCTAGTGACGTTCTAGGCATACACACTCATTCAAGTTCCACAAGCAGAAAATACCCATGCAGACGCACTAGCAAGCATAGGCTATGCCCTAGACCATTAACTCAAACGTTCCATCCCAGTCAAGTACTCGGAAAAGCCGAGCATAGATGCAAAACAAGCAGTCGAGGTGGTGCAGATTAACATAACTCTGAGTTGGCAGGATCATATCATCAACTACATATTCAATGAAACGTTCCCCGCAGACAAACTAGAGTCTAGGAAGCTCCAGACATATACAACACGTTACTATATGTGGAACGGTATACTCATTCATAGAACATTCTCAAGACCACATCTCCGCTGCCTATCGCATCCCGACAACCTGAAAGTTCTTAGTTTAATCCATGAAGGTGTATGTGGAAATCACTCTAGAGGTCGCTCCTTAGCGCATAAAGCTCATAACGCATGCTATTACTGACCAACCATGCATCAAGATGCCAATAAGTATGTACAAAGGTGGGATAGTTTGCCAGCGCTTTAAGCCCATGCCCGCCCTACCTGCCAGCAAACTCTACCAGTAAATGAGCCCTTAGCTTTTATGCAGTGGGCGATTAACCTGACCAAAGTCGCATGCCACTGAGGGCAAAGGCATGATGATCATGGCGACTGACTACTTCACGAAATGGGTCGAAGCTGAACCCATGACAACAACTACCCAAACGGACATAGAACGCTTCATATGGAAAAACATCATCTGTCACTTTGGCATCAGAAACAATGGTTCCTAGTTCGTGGGCAAAGACTTAGCCATGTTCTTTGAAAAATATGGCATCAAGCAACATATGTCCATGCTCCAATATCCGTAGGGCAATGGGCTAGCCAATGCGTCCAACAAGACCATTCTCGAATGCCTCAAGAAATCCCTCTTAAACAAGAAGGGCAAGTAGCCAATAAGCTCCCTGGTGTTCTATGGGTGTACCGCACCACGAAGAGACAAGCAATCGGCGAAACTCCATTCTCCTTGGCGTTTGGTTATGAAGCAATCATTCATTCCAACATCGTGGTGTTCAACACCAACACTGTACTGCCGAATTCCGAGCAAAACAAGAAGGAAATGGCCAAAACTTAGACTTGGTAGAGGAAGATCACAAAAAGGTTATCACCGCATTAACGCCTATCAACAGCATCTCCAACTACAACAAGAGGGTAAAGATCCAGCAGTTCTAGCCAGGAGACTTAGTCCTTAGAAAACCCTTCATAACAGCCCACTAGGAAGGCTCCAAAAAGATGGCTCATATGTGGGAAAGTCTATACAAAATCAGCCAAGTAAGTAGAAAGGTCAACTACACCCTCACTACTATATGTGACAAAGATATTGAAAAGCAGTGGAATGCCTACAACTTGAGAAAGTACTTATGTGTAACCTCTCACCATTCCAATAAAATTCAAAGACTCAAGCAGCTTGACGAACAAGACCTTGCATGCCAAGGATTATCATTTGTTAGGTTATGTCTGCCTACAAGCAAAGTTAATACATTTCTCTATTTTCAATGAAGATAGAAGAAATTATTCACAAGCATGGGCCAAATGCATCCTAACTGACCCCCTCGCCAAAGCAAAAGACGTCCCTGCCCTTACAGACATGGTGTGTGCTCTCCTATCAGGAGAGAGTAAACTAATCCGGGATATCTGGACATGGATGGGTTGTTCGACTACTCAGTTCCCTTGAATGCATCGACTACCTACGCTGGACAGCTCCCAGAATTAACCACAATAGACTTTTTCCTAAAAAGTCTTAGCCAATTAAAGGATTCAATTCTGCGAAAGCCTGAGTCTCTAACCAGAAAAAACGTTAAGTGCAGGATCCCTGCCCATGAAAGAATTCGCGGGACTAGATGGTCCGTCCTCGACGTGCAATCTTCATAAACGTAATTCAACTCTAAAGTGTTGCAATACTAGTTAAGCGATCTGCGAAATCAATTACAATTGTTGCCCAAGAGATCCGTATCAAGCTGGGATTTCGCATAAAACTTAAGCCTAAAACACTTTCGGGAGCCAAGCCAATGCCTAAAGTGGTCACGGATGTAGTCTGCTTCTGTAAGTAAAACGCCCGGCCGACGACCCACTACGCGGACCCATCTGCTTATTCAAAAGCAGCCTTTTGGCCAATGGTCTACAATTTAAGTTTTGCAAGAGCTAAACTGAAATACACAACTATAACAACTACGCCGACTCCTCTACTTTCTACGAGAAACACGTGTCCGATCGCTGACTCTATGAGTTAGAAATTTCGCAACATGCCCTAGGAAGGCCAAGGCTCGTGAAGCCGCTAAAGCTAAGATTCATAACTATAGCAGCTACACAAACTCACATACTTCCTACAGAGGCTATGAGTTCGGCCGCTAGCTCTATAAGTTAGAAATTTTGCATTTTTTTCCTCATGCAGGTAAAGCTCCTTGAGCATCAAAACCAAGACTAAAGCCTAAAGTGACGACGTGGGATCGATCGCTTCATCAAAGTAGTCAACCCAGCCGCCCATCCTATGACAAAGTTTTGGAAGTTGCATCAAGCAAGCAAGGCTCCTGAGGCCCCGAAGGCAAAACTACAACCTAAGTGACGACATGGCATCAACTGCTTCCTCGAAGCTCGCCTAGCTGCTAGTCCAACGGTAAAGTTTTGAAAAAAAAAAACATGACGAAATAGCAAGGATGAAGCAAAGTAAGGAAAGTTGTTTATTAAATTTCTAGCAAATTAATCAATTGGCTCGAAAGCCAACGAAGTTCAAATAAGGCAGAACGAAAAGGAAAAGAAGAAAATTCTCGAGTCTAAGCAAAAAAACTACTCATTAGCAACTTACACAACCACTGGTTCCTCGACTGCCACGCCTCAGTAGCCACACCGCTCTCAGCAGCCAATGCTTCCATCAGCTCATCTTCAGCCGCCCCTGCCTAAACTGCCTGATCCTTAGTTGCTCAACCAAAGGCATTATCAGACGAAATGTCAAGCAGATCAACTGGAGAAATGAAGAAATTCTCGAAGTCCTTCTCAAAAAACTCATAATCCGACGGCCTACCTTGGAGATGGTCTACATAGCTTAGCTTGTAGAAATTAACCTGACAATAAGCAAACACCACTTCGGAACCGACCTTCTCATTCTTCAGCTGCACATTCTCCTCAACAAGTTTATTCTGAGCTTCATGCAGCTCATCCAGTTCCTTTTTAAGGTTCTCACTATTAGACCACGCACCTTGCAAATCCATTTCCTTGGACTCAAGCTTACTGGCAACATTCTTGAGACGAGACACTTCAGCATGCATGAAGACAAGCTACTCGACCTTGGTGAAATAAGCAAATCGTAGCTCCAAATTCACACGCTCAAGGTCCTTAACCACTGGTGCAATGAGACTGACTTATCCTCTACAGCTTCTAACATCGCTTGAGTCACACTAAGCTTAGCCTTCAAATCGACGACCTCCTGATGAATGGTCTCCAGCTGCATAGAAGTAGACGTAAAGACATCATACCCTTTCAAAATGGCTAATTCAGATCTAAGCCTCTTGATCTTTTCAGCAACTAAGCAAAGCTGAGCCGTCAACGCCATTTCGGCCTTCTTAGCACACTTGACAACATCCTGATCAACGCGTATAGACTCAGCTGGCAGGATCAAAGTCTTATGCATTGTAGCAAACAGGGAGGACCTCCTCAAGTAAGTAAGATGCTTCGCAAAAGAGTTTGAGCGGACGAAAACTTTCCTAACGATATCAACAAACTTGGCGCATGGATCGATGTCCTCAAGCGGTCAGCCTTTAGCAGCGCATAAACCTAAGAAAACTCCCTGGCTCTAGACTCAATGGATCTCTCACAATTGCCTATACGAGTAGACTTCGTCTTCTCAGCAGACGAATCAGTCATAGCAAAAGGAAGAATAGGCCCAGGCACCACTTTAGTAACAGAATCCACATTCCCGCTCTTCATAGAGGCGAGCCTCTCAGAAGCTGAACTAGACTTAGCTCCTGACGCGTGCTTCAACACAAACCCAGACACCGGGGGCACCATCAGACCTTTCTGCTAGGCAATCCTCTTAGCAATGGTCGTGGCCACCTTCGAAACAACAGGTTTCACAGGCTTAGACTCAACAATCTTTTTCTTCCCCCTGGAGAAAGTCAGATCAATGACAAGCTTTTTAGCAACAGATGAGCCTCCGCAAGCAGCAAAGGAAGTCATTGGCTTCTTCTTAGCCGAAGGCTTACTAGCAGGTAAGAAATATCTCTTTTTTCCACCTTCATTAGCAGCAGCCTCTACAGTAGCGATCGAACTAGCAAACGCCTCCTCTTTGATCCACATTATTTCTTCTTTCGAAGGCAGCCCACCTTTCTCCCAACGAAAAGGATTGAGCAGCCAGCGCCACTCACAGTACTCAGCAGGAATGCCCATGGCGATGTGCACTTTCTTCATATCGGCCGAAGTTCTTGGAGTTGAGCCAAAATTCGAATCTACACAAAGAAAGAAGGACAATCAATAAATTGAAGTCATGGAGCAGCTCAACAAAAATTTAAGCAGGCTAGGAATGAAGCAATTCACTTACCACTTATAAAGATTGTCGAAACATGCAACTCAGGGGAGGAGTCAGACTCCCACTCTCCACTCATCTCCAAGGTATCTTTCGCCCACTCATGATCACCTTTCCAGGAACATCGAGCAACCTATGGTGAAACCTCAGCTGCCCCATGCCTTCCTTGTGGCCAATTTCAAAGAAGTACCAGAATTCATTTATGGTCAAGCCAAGATCAAAGAACCTACTCAAGTTCGAAAACCCCACCATCGCAAAAACTGCATTCAGGGAGCAGTGAGCAGGCATGCATTTCATGGAGCATATCACCTCCTAGAAAAGACATGGCATAGGAAAATTAAATCCCAACATAAAGCAATAGGAATGAAGTTTGATAACCCTCTTCCTAGCAGTGGCGTCTTCGCCACATGGTTCATAGTCGCTATCATCCTTCACTTGCTTAACGCGAACCCCTAACGAAATCGCATGCTTGTACGTCTCAAGAAAATCCCGAAACAGCTCATCAAAATTGATCTTGGCATATGCAACCTTGAAGTAGCCCACCTTGCCGAAAGAACCACCTTGATGGTACAAGGGTGGAGGATATTCGGCATTTTTGCAATCGGAGAAAGTCATCTCAAAATTTCTATAAGAAAGTAAGAATTAGAAGACAGCTCGCGAAAAAAAAATATATATATATATATATAAATGACCGCAGAGCCTAATACCTCCGCGCCAGGCCCCACAGCCCAGCTCACCCATATGGCGAGGACACAAAGAGCCCGGACCCCTTCCACCTCTCTCTCACTCCTAGCACGCCCAATAGGGCCCAAGGCCTCTCAGCCCAACCTGCCAGCAGGAGAGACCTGACCCATGTCAGTCTCTCTTTCCTTTCCGACCTCCATAGCAGGCCTGAGCCTACTCATCCATGCTTGGCCCATGCCAAGCTCGAACCCAGATAGGCTAGAGTCTTTCGACTCGCCCAACTCCACGCCCCTACGTTCCAAGCCGTGGCTTCTACCACCCGTCCCCTCGGCCCAGCCCAGCCGAGCTCCACCACTGCACCCTATGCACATATAACAGCCATGTGGCACCCTTGCCACGTCCCTCACACCACCTCGGCCTTACCAAGCCAATTTTTCAAGCCATAAGGCTCCAAAAAAATTAAGAAGAAGAAAATTCAAAATTTTCTTACATTGGTGCAGCACAGAGAAGAAGAACAACAACGAGAGATAACTCTTTACAAGGGCAAGAGAAGAAAAAAGCTAAGGAAAGGGGAACAAATTTCCTATGGCTTCTCTGTTCCTTGTTGGAATAATGATTGTTCTCCAAATTTATTTAATCCACTACTTAAGGTAGAATTAAATAGGTATTGGGGGTAATTGGTTTCCTTTTCCTAGAAGAAGTCTATCTCCAAAACAAGGAAAGAGATCTAGTTCAAATTAGGAAACAACTCTACAAGCCCATGCAGCTTGGGATTTTTACACCTACCACTTTTTTCCTACGTGCAACCCAACAGGTATGGGGGCATCAGCTCACACCCCTGAAAGTCCCTGCAGCTGAATACCTCACACACAGTTCACCTGCCCTTGACAAGGAAAAGTCAAAGCATTAATGATAAGGATTAATTAGCCACATCCTATCTTTAATACATTCTCAATTGAAGATTGACTTCATTCAAGTAAATAATCCTTATTTAAGTCAATTAGGGATATTTACTCCACTATCTCAAGATATTATCTCATATTTAATATCTTGAGAATATTTCTCCATAAAACCTTGGCCAATAGGATGCCACCATGTGTACGGTAAAACCCTAACACCATGGACGACCACTCCCATATATATATATATATATATATATCCCAAATTCTACCAAATTTCAGTAAGCTTTTACAACCCTAAAAAAGCCCTAAATACTTACTCTTCTCAGCGAAACTAACTTAGGCATCAGAGATCCATTGGCCTAACCCCCCTCCCCCCCCCCCCCTTTTACATCATGGGTCCATGAGGCTTAGGTCTTTGATCAAAGGTGTTGATTGTTTTGCAGGTGCATTTTAGCAGGAACCGAAAAGCAAACTCTTCCTCTCGAAAACGAGCTAGAAATGGCAAAATTTGCATCGACAGTGACTAGCTGCTCGGGCCTGGTTTTGAAGAATGAAACGATCTCAAGAAATTCGCACTTCTGCCTGAGAAATCACGATCAAGGTTTTTTTTTTTCTTCCTATTTTCTTCTTGTTCTTGAATTTTTACATTTTGGTTGTTTGAGTCGCGTTTTTGAGAGATTTGGGGTAATTTTGCACACTACATCTTTTGATTTTGAATTTGAGTTTGTTGGATACTAAAATTGGTTTGGAATATCAAAAAACATATGCAAAGCACACTACACCACATATTTAGTTTGAATTCCTTGTGGTTTTGCTTGAGTTCATTGTGTTTTTGAGAATTTGAACTTGTTTGAATGTTAAAATTAGTTTGGGTATACCAAAAAGCATATGCAAAGCACACTAGGCCACAAATTTAGTTCGAATTCCTTGTGTTTTTTTTATGGATTCATTGTGTTTTTTGAGAATTTGAGCTTGCTTGGATGTTATGGTTTGGACACATCAAAAAACATATGGAAAGCACACTAGACCCTATATTTGCTTTGAATTCCTTGTGTGTTTGTATGGGTTCATTGTGTTTTTAAGAATTTCGGTTTATTTGGATGCTAAAACTGGCTTGGAATATCAACAAACATATGTAAAACACACTACACCACAAAATTCATTTGAATTACATGTGTGTTTTTTTTTAATAATCGATATTATCTATGCTAAAGGGGAGGGAGATGGGCTTAACTTCACAATGGACTAGCAATAATGTGGTTCAAATTTACTGTAAACACGAAATTTTGATGTCTACATTTACCTTTGGCGAGAATCAAACCTAAGACCTCTCACTTACAACTGAAGAGGAATACCACTAGACCATAGTACTAACTGGCAATTATTTGTGTTTTTAGGAGTATGAGTAGTTTAGATGTTAAAATTGGCTTGGACATATCAATAAATATGAGCAAAAACACACACCACAAATTGAGTTTGGAGAATTGAGTTGTTTGGATGCTAAAATTGGTTTGGGCATATCAAAAAACATATAAAAAACACATTGTGTTAGTATATGTCGATTTAGACATTGCGTTGCTGTGTCTATTTCTTGGTTTATTTTTTACATTGCGATTCAGATGTTGTGTTGCAATGTCTGTTTCTGGTTTATCTTTTACATTTGGACTTAGGCTCTATATTTTAATTAGTTTCCACCTGCTTTTGCTTTTATATTTGAATTCAAAATCTGCAATGTAGCATCTGTTTTTATAGTTATATGGATTGAGCTTCTGACTTTATTAGATGAAAAAACAAAAACATACAATATTCATATCACCAGCACAAACTTCATATTCTTTTTCTTTTACAGTTAAAACATGTCCCCAAAAACAGCTAAAGGGAAACAAAAACAAGTGAAAGGCAATATTTCAAAAACGAAAGCAAACGGTAAAGAAAATAAAAAGGCATATTTTTTTTCCCATTACTCACACGCCTCCTACGCTTCACACCCACGCGTCTGATTTTGCATTTGGATTCAAACACTGCAACACAGAGTCCATTTACTGGTTCTATTTTTATATTAGTTTTACATTTGAATTCAAACACTGCAATGTAGTGTCCATTTCTTGGTTTTGTTTTTTCCATCACTCACGCGCCTCCTACGCTTCATACCTCACACGACTCCTTTTAGATTTAGATTCAAACACTGCAATGCTATGTCTATTTCTTGATTCTGAATTGTAAACCATTTAACTCTTTGGAAACGCACTTGTAATTTAGGAAGGTTTTGATGGACACTACCCTTAAAAGAATCTCCACAACCAAAGCCTTTGAAAGTTGTTAGAATATGTTACATCTGTGGATGCAAATTTCTTCCTCATTGTTCTTGGACAAAATTGCACCTACAAAACAAATAACACCTTAGGTCAAGGCCAAGAACCTCACGCGCCCACGATGAATTTTGGGGGGTGGGGGGCCTTTGGCCGAAGAACCTCCGATGCCAAAGTTAGAATTTAGAGAGAAAAAGTGTTTGGAGAATTTTGAGTATTTAGCAAGAGTGTAGACCTAGGTTTTTAGAGAAAATAGGGTAGTATATATAGGGCATGGGGGGAGAAATGGTGTTTTTGAGTGTATTTTATAGTTAATGGGTAATTTAAATAGCCATTAATGGATTAATTAGGTAATAAATCTATTAATTAGCTAATTAACATAATTTAAAAGGAATGTTTTGGGGGTTACCTTGTGGAGAAGATGGATGAAATAGGTTTTGAATAAATACCTATTTTGGGCACTTTTGACTTGATTGTAGGATGATTGTCCGCTACTCGCGCGTAGGAATTCTGGTGCTACTCAAGGGTAATTTTATCTTTTCTGTCCAAAAATCCACGTACCAACCCTTGATTAATTTTTGCTCCACAACATCCTTTTTCTGTTTAAGAATCTTTTTTATCTAGATGATTTTCAAATGAAGTTTAAGAAATTGAATGGTTCCAATTTATGCAGTAAATATACGTTATTCAAAAGAAGTATTTGTATTGCCTGGGGAAGATTTCAATCCCCTTTCTTTATAAAAACAATAGCCTACTCTAAACTAGTCTAATTATGAGAAAAATGATTCGACTTCAGATATACTACCAATTTAGCTCAGTCGATATACTACCAATTTAGCTCAGTTAAATACAAATTAACTAGAAACTATAAACAATGCGCGAAAAATCTTGGAATATTTACATCAGAAGTCAGTTACTCAAAGAACGCGCGAAATCGGCCTAAAGCAAGCCCCGCGCGCACAATGCCCTCGTGATTCCTCTGTTTTTGTTTTGGTTTTTCACCTTTTACCTTCTCATCCCTCCTCTTTTAAATCACTCTCTCTCTCTCCCTCTCTCTCTCTCTCTCTCTCTCTCTCTCTCTCTCAAAGTTAAAACTGAAAGCACGCTGCACACTTTGGCTTCTCTCTCTATAAATACAGTTCTCTCTCTTATCTCTGTGTGCCTTGCGCCCCTTCTCTCTCACTCTGTCTGTTGAAGAAATACCCTCTCGCACGCAGGGGTTTCAGAAGAAACTGAGTTTTTGCGAAGGAAACTTGCATAAACAGAAACCAAGTTCTTCTGGGTCTCCTGCATAAACAACAATGTCGATTTTGAAGGACGAAGATCCTCGCATCCACGGCATTAAAACCAAGATTCGGGTCGTCCCAAATTTTCCCAAACCTGGTTTGTTCTTCGCTTCCTCTCTATATATTTTTCATCCCGTTTAAACATTTTGCTGTAATTTTTTTTTTTTTTTTTTTTTTTTTATATTTTTGGCTCATCAAGCTGTTTAAAACTTTGATAAGCTGAAGTGGGTTTTCTTTTTAGTGCAGAAAGTGATGACCTTCATCTATTTTTCTTACCAAATAATCAAAGGGTTGTTTAACTATGGGTTTGGTTTGGTTGATTTACTGGGACTGGCATATACTGTGCAGGAATTATGTTCCAAGATATCACAACTTTATTATTGGACCCAAAAGCCTTCAAGGACACCATCGATTTGTTCGTTGAGAGATACAAAGGCAAAAATATTTCAGTGGTTGCAGGTAAAAAACATAAAGACTAGTTTTTTTCAGTAGCAATTTGTTTGTAAGAAGTATAAACGCAATTGGTGGATTGCCCTTGCCCTTCTTCTTCATCTTGCTGCATTCTGGGTTCAAACTCGCTACCTTCTCTTAGTGCAAATTAGAGTAGTGATGTCTTTTGTAATAAATGTGCCAAAGGCCTAAGCTTTTGATGAACTTTTGATAACAGTGATTAATTTGAAGGTGGTGGGGTCCATGGTTAGAAGAAAAAGTAGGTGTGAGTGATGAAGAAATGCTGTCTACTGTTATATTTGCATAAGTTTCTCCTTGTCCTTTAGAATGCTTCTAAGAGACATTATGGAAATGGAAGTCACAATGGGTTTTGGGAGTGATTTTTTGTTTGACTCTAAGCCTTGTTAGTGGGCTGTGCCACTGATGATAGCTCTCCCTCAAGCTCGTTTCTTTATTCTTCTTTGTAAATTTCTTCACATTTGCTCTCTCTCTCTCTCTCTCTCTCTCTCCCCCTGGCATGTGGTCGGGTTCAATTTGCGTGGATGGTGGTTGGTGATGCTGCCCACCTTGTTAAAAGTGGACCCCCCCCATCTCAATTGGGCCGAATTTTTTGGCTTCATTATAATGTGGGTTTGCCCAACTTTACCGTTGGATGACCTTAATTTACTCTCTCTTCATGTTGCCTTTGTTTATTTCCTTAAGGTTGTGTTTGGTATGTCGTACTATACTGACTATTTCAGCCATACATACTAATCTTTGCGTCGTGCATTGTTGGAGTTTATTATCATGATGTGAATAGTTCACTGTAATAAGGTATGAATGATTTGCTGTCTTGGCTTGTTTCTGTAGATAGCTTTTGTTTTGGCCCTTCAAAAATTGATAGAGGAAGTATTGAGGGTTCACTTTATGGATTGGAGTTACTTTTGTTTGGCCCTACAAATTTTGGTAAATATTACATTGTGGAAGATTATGAAGAAAATTACACTTTGCGTATATGGAGATTGTAAAGTCGCATTGATGTCTCGAGGAATCCATCGTGATTGACTTCAGTACTAATTGATCATAGCTAATGTACTACTTTAGGTCCTACAGAGTTGAAAATCTAATGTCATCTCATTATTGATGGGGCTTGATTCTCAGTTATTATATTCATTTCCCAAATGATTTGGTCCAAAGTTGTTTATGTTTTGTCATGATTTATGTACACTAGGATTTCTCTATTTGTGCGCTTATGTGGACTTAGGCTCTCTTGTTGTGTGAAAGCCTTTTTATCTATTTAGTAGTCTTCTCCTGTTTACGAGTTCGTAATTGTATCAGAGACATGTTAATTCCATGTTTTGCATTCAGGAATTCTGTTCAAAATACCTTCTTTTTTCGTTTGACATCTTTCTATATCCTTGACTACTGTTTCTGTCAAGCCAGGGACCTGGATATAGTTGGACAATTGAGAAATCATTTGTCTCGTTTCTTACATTCTGCGGTACATTGTGATTATTTGTGCTGGTGTACGTCTATTACTCCGTTAACAAAGCTAATTATTGTCGACACAGAATTTGTGTTTTTTGGGGCCTTTCTAAGTTAGTGGTGTTAATGTTGTGTTCTTTCAAGTCTCAAGCTGTCTATTAGAATGACAATTTGCCATACCCTGTGATCTTCTGAAATATGATGTTTCTGCTTTTGTTTATTCCAGGAATTGAGGCGCGAGGTTTTATCTTTGGTCCTCCAATTGCATTGGCAATAGGAGCAAAGTTCGTTCCCCTGAGAAAACCAAAAAAGCTGCCCGGTAAATTTGATTCTATTAGATATTTTGTGTACATCTCTTGGTATAAGTGACTGTATTTTGACATGTTTTATAATAAGCAATTTTTCAGTTTGTCGATACAGCAAAGTTTGCTAAGTCTCTTAGTACAGTGACCGATATATGTCTTCACATTTTAAGATCAAGTGCTAAATTGTCTGCTTGGTTGGCAGATTATAGACCCGCATTCAAAGGCACAATTTGGGTTTGTCCAGTTGGTCCTTCGAACACACTGCTCGGAATTGCCTTCATTTGGAGCAATTCATAGTCCTTGATAATTTAAGATGCTCTGTGTTCTGTTGTGGTTTTGTTGTCTAATCTTGCATAAAATATATCTGTTTCTGTCCTCTCCAGTTCTTGCATGTCTTTCACTATGCCATGGTTATAACGTTAGATAGAATCTCTCGGATTAATTTTGTTCTTAAAAGGTCGAGGATTATCTTTGCTTTCTTGTTTCCGTGAACTATAGGGCTTATTTGTTTGTTATATACTCTACCTAGATTGTTCATGATGCTCTTGACAATTAGGAGCATATATATTTCAAATTCTAACATTCTATTATGGTCATCTGGCATCAGTTACATATAGTTTTGCATCTCCTTTTCCCCTTGAGATGAAGTTGTGGCTAACATTAGGATTGTTGTAAAACTTTTCTGTTGGGGCAGGTGACGTTATTTTTGAAGAATACACTTTGGAATATGGAAGGGACTGTCTTGAGATGCATGTTGGAGCAGTAGAACTTGGTGAGCGTGCTCTGGTGGTAGATGATTTAATAGCCACAGGAGGCACACTCTGTGCTGCAATGAATTTGTTGGGTAATCACTCTTTTGATAATATAAACAAGATGTTGGTTAAATTATTGGAACAACTGATAGTTTATATGGGACTAATGACTGGTGCATCCGTTGGTGATCTGCGTCTAACTTTCGTATTTCAATCCACGTTCCAGTTGTGTTCTAAGTATCAATTTATTATCTCTGCTTGACTTTCTTGAAATACATTATTTGGATTTGTGGATGCTCGCAGACCTTTGCGGTGATTCTGTATGTTTGATTTTAAATGAAATGTTTATCTCAGAACGCGTTGGAGCAGAAGTGGTCGAATGTGCATGCTTAATTGAATTACCAGATTTACAAGTGAGTTGGTTTGACTCCTGGCTTTCCTCAGTTTGCATTGCTATTTTTTGAGCCACCATTGTCCATTCAGTGACTTCATGTTTGGATGTTGCAGGGACGTGAGAGGTTGAATGGAAAGCCATTGTATGTCCTAGTTGAGTACCAATGACCGTGGCGAGACTATAATTCATCTGCATCGGTGCTGCATGACAAACATGTACATTAGAGGCACATTGCGGGCTCTCCCATCTCCGGAATCTGATTTGATTCACCCCATCCATCCCCTTTTTCCCAGTTTCAACGACTAATGAATTTTGATAAAAACTTCGGTTATTGAGACTCGTTGTTTTAGCTAGTACTAGTAGCATGAGGGCATCGATTTAGGGAAAGCGTTTCTTTTGTGCACTGCTGTAGGACTCTGTTTCTTTGTTTTTCCTCAAACCGAATTGATGTTACCCTTGCCCTATGATTCTCGCAGTTCAGAGCTGTATGTATAGGCATGGGTTCTTATTATTCTGGTACTTAAACGGAGTTCCGCTGTTAACCACTACCAGTAGAGGGAGTTCGGTTATTTGCCAGCCAAAAAAAAAAAAAAACTAGAGAGTTTGGGCTTTGAGTTTAGATATCAGTTGGGAGAAAACGGTGAGATGTCATCCACCACGGGATGGTCCAATGGTTAGGATAAATTCCAAGCCCGTATTTCATACGGTACGTTCTGAGTTTGATTTCTTGTGCTGGTAGATTACACTATGGTCGTTAGGAAGAGGTTGAAATAGCTCGGTGAATCTTTCTAGCTCTTGGAATGGTGGACTGTCATGGTAAAGTCACCAGCTGATTCTCTTTTTTATTTTATTTAAAAAAAATAAAAATAAAAATAAAAAATAAAAAATAAAAAATAAAAACAATGAAATGTCTTAGTCATGATTTAATGTTAATTCTGAATTTCTAACCCAAATATCAAACCCTTGAAAGTGGCTACAGGACATGTCCCAGTTTGACTTCTAAGTATTTAGTAAATACATATACCGTAACTAAGTTCTAAAGTTTCATGTCCTAATGTAACTTGTATTTTATATTGATTAGGTGAACTGATGCTGATTGACTCACTAGGTGTCCTGTAATTTATGTTCTCCACTATTTGTAAAAGGGTTAATCACATTCTCAATTTGGTTCCTATGATTTAAAAATTCTCAAAAACAAACTTAAATTTTATTTTTGTTAAAAATAATCATTAACTTACAATGGACAAAAACGTGATCCTCAAAGCAAACCTTACTCAGGAAAAAATCACATAGGAAATTCCGAGAGCATGAACAAGGCCCTAGAGGTGCCAAAATAAACACCACAATGCACAATGGCAAATTCAATAGAAACGTAAAACAATTCTCAAGAATGGAAAACCTACACTCAACCAAAAAGGAAGATGGCACTCGTGATGGCTAAACCTTGAGAGTTGGATAACTACCATAAAGACACCATGAGGAAAATGTCACAACATTCTTTGACAATTGCAAGAGTCAACAAATAAGCACCGTTACGATTCACCGAGGTTGAGCAGTATGCCCATAGCCATTACAAAAGGCTATCCTCGACCAAGGGCGACTACACCCAGAGGATTATGATGGTTAATACAATTGACTTGTAATCTTTAAAAGATGGCTCACGGACTATTACACGCTTCAATTAAATGAAAACAAATATCAAACAAGAAAAGCTCTTGTAAGGATCGCTTTTTGGCCTTGGTTTTGAACTGTACTTTCCACTCTATTTTCAACTATGTATACAACAAGGACTCGAGCTGGAGAATCTCCCTCCCCGGCTAGGCTACTATGGGCTGGTTTGGTATTGATGTACTTTGAAAAAAAACTGATTCTGCTGTGCTGTGAGAATAAGCGGCTGTGAAATAAAGCAGCAGAGTGTTTGGTAAACTTTTTTGTAAAAGTGCTTTTGAAAAAAAAAAAAAAAAACAGTATTATAGTGTTTGGTAAACTTTTATGTAAAACAGATGTGAAAAAAAACCGATTTTTCAAAGCTGGGTTTTGCAGCTTCTTGTTTTTGGCTTTTTTTCACCCAAAACAGTGAAAAAAAGCTGAAGCTGAATGTTTACCAAACACAAAAACAGCTCCCAACTTTTTTTATACCAGTTTTTTTTAAAATCACCTCAGTACCAAACCAGGTCTATGTTTTCTTGTTTGAAATTCCACGTCCGGTCTTCATTGGTATTTGCTTTTTGCTTACCCACTATGCTTTTTTCTTTTTTTCTTTTTAGCTCTTCTCCCGTCCGATCGACTTGTCTGAGGTCAATGGTGCATCTGGTAAGCTCTTTCGGTTGATCTTAGAAAATGAGGCATTCCAAAAATTTTAGGTGTAGAATGAATACATTTAGCAGACGGAACAATATTTTATTTTTGCTTGACTTGAAAAACATGCATGAAATTGGAAATGGTTAGAGACTTTTGGTAAGTGGAATTAAATTTTATTGGGCACAAGGTGCACATCAAAGATTGTGATTTGTGGCCGTACCTTTCATTTTCTCCTAAGCCAAGTAATAGTTTTGGCAGCAAAACCGTTGCGTGACTCGCGCTGTACTTTGCCAGTCAACCAAATTAGGCTTATTCAGCCGCATCAAATCTGCTGAGGTGACTCACTGTGAGGGATAGCAATGGACCAAGACAAACACATGAAAATGAAACGGACGCCTACCTCACAAGTTTGACTCTAGAACGATTTTACTGTCACGTGAAATGTACATATCTCATTTTTTGTAAATAGCGTATCTTAATTGTTATATTTTATATGAAAATTGTTCAATTTCTTAATTCTCATTTGAAGATCATCCATACAAAAAGTCATTCAAATCGTAAATCGTTTTGTCATCCGAATGTATCAAATAAATGAATGGTTAATCATGACTATTTTGTGAGTAGCCATTCAAATCGTAAATCATTTTGTCATCCAAATATATCAAATAAATGAACGGTTCATCATAACTATGTTACTAGTACTTGCATCGTCGAGTTGCTTGATACATTTCGATCACTAATTGGTTTTTTATTCAAATGATTTTTTGGACATAATCTTTGAATGAAGATCAATAAGTTGAAATGTGACATCCCGTCCCGGGATTTTTAAAACGCACACGTGAAATGACACTTTTACCCCTAGCCCGTCTCTTTTACGTTTAATCGTTATTTGGAGCCTGGTTGGCATGTTTGGAACCATACACGTACTCCCTTTCTCTCTGTCTCTTTTTCCCTATTTCTCTCTCTCTCTTCCTCGAGCTCCCTTCTTTCTTCTTCTTCTTCCTTCAAACGTACGGACACACACCAAGAACCATTATACCGTAGCAGATCGAGGAAACCAAGGGTGCAGTCGTGATCGTGAGGTCGAGGGGAGCACGAATATACCATTTTCAGCTCGTAGGTAGCTTGGTGGTGTCACGAGGTGCCCAGGAGTGTTTCGTTGGAAGTGTTTTGACGTCGGGGAAGCTTGGTTCGAAGTTGGCCGAGTTTTGAGTTTTGAGACAGGTGACACGTACCCCGAGGACGAGCGTGCACACGCGAGGCAGGGGGGCTACGACCCTTCTACATACCAGTGAGTGGGCTTTTGGTTTTCCGTATATACCTATATACTATATTTTCCCAGAACTTGAATAAATGTTTATTCATTATGCCATGCATTACATTATCGTTTTTCGTGCATCGTTGGGTACGTTATTAGTTGCATATATTTATACATATGCATATTGGGTGCTGTGGACGCACAGGTAAGTGCCAGGTAAGCGTTATTCACGTTTATGTTTCAGTAATGGTTTGAGATAGTTAGAGAGCTCATAACCTGCACCCCCGGTGTTAGTGCTCCTGCCCGTGGCCAGGGCACAGTCCTTCACGTGATGTTCACCTCCCGCACCTTATGCTCACCTTGGATTCAAGGTAGGTGCACAGTCCTGTCGTACAGACCACTTTAGGTGGTTCTGACTCGTAGGTGACCCGCGATTATTCGCCCAGTCTTCACGTGATCGTAGCACTTGTTTACACTCAGGCCTGTCGTACAGACCACTTTAGGTGGTTCCGACTCGTGGGCAGGTTTAGATATTGAGATTGAGATTTGAGCTCTAGATGGAGCCGTACAGATCACGTTAGGTGACTCCGGCTGCCAGATTACATGATATTGATATGTTTATACCTGGGCACTTGCATATCATTATGAGATTTTGGCATGGCATATTATTTGAGCATGTTTGGCATATGTATTATGTGTATATATTTTCTGGGAAGTATACAGGTTTTACGGCGAGGGGTTAGAAAGTATTTTATAAATGGTTTTTGAAAGCTTTGTTTTTGCCCACTCACACTTTTGTTTTGCGCCCCTCCAGGTTCTAGTTGAGTAGCAGTTCCGGTGGTTTCCCAGAGGGCTTGTTCGGCACTTCTGACAGACACCTATCATTGTAGGGTCACCTTCGGGTGAACTATTGTCGCATATTTTTCTTTTGGACTGCTGTTGTCTGGCTCTGAATTTGTGACTCACACGCTAGCACTTGTATTAGTACATTGTATGCTAGTTGGTTTTTTTTATTTACTCGTACTTTATATTACTACTTTATTAGCTTCCGCACGTGCACATGGCTACGTCACCTTAGTGTGACGGCCAGCACGCTCCGATCTCGGTCGGGGTGTGTCATGAAATGCTTCAAATCCCAATTTTAAAATTTACACAATAAAAATATGTTATTCGAAAATAGTGGGATATGGCCACATGAGACTGTTGCATTTTTTTTTTTTAACACATGATATTATCTACATTAAGTGGTGAGCAGGGCCGGCCCAGGCCAATGAGGAGGTCTTGGGTTCAAAACACCATGTGTGTGCTTGTTTACTTTTCAATTTTTACAAATTTCTTTTCATAAGAGTATAAATATATAAAATTTGGCTAAATGATCAGGAAGTTTAATTAGAATCAATGGTTTTTGTTGTTTAAAATTAATGAGAGATCCTAAGTTCGAAATGCTAAGTGCATGTTTATTCTTTTCAATTTTTACGAATTTTTGTTTGGTTATTAGTTTATTTTTAATTAGTAGCTAGTAGATATGTGAGTTGTTATTTTTAAACATTTGTTCCAATTCAAGTATAATCTTCAACAAAGAGTACTGCGTTGACCACATGTTTAGACCAAATTTGCAAATCATATGACGTGTCATCAAAAAGTTTAAGTTAGTACCCCTTTATTACTTATACATATCAATTAAATACTCAAAAACGTCATTATTTTTTTAGTCCCATATTGACAAAGTTGGTAAATAAGAAAAAACACCTCACGATTTATACAAAAACAATTTAAAAGTTCAGATGGAAAACAAAACTGATATCTATCTACTTGTAAACCCGGAGTTTTTTTTTGTTTTCTTCTCATGATACAAAATAAATTAGTTTTTCTGTATTTCTAAATTATTAAGTTTGAAGTGTTTTTCTAAGTATAATTTTATCGATGTCTTAAGTGTGAAAACAAATAATTTTCTTATATAAAATGAGAGCACATTTTTTGGCGTCGTCCCGGGCCTCAAAAATCTCTAAACCGGCCCTGGTGGTGGTGAGAGATTAGGCTAAGTCTCATTATGGGCAACCATAATAATGTGGTTCAAATTTGCATTTGACGAGAATCAAACCTAAAATCTCTCATTTAAAAAGGAATATCACTAGAGCGTAATACTAATCGGAATGGCTGTTGCATTATTAAACCGTGACGGTATCCCTTTCATCTTCAACAAGAAGGGAAGATGTAAAGCCTTTTTACCAGAAAGCAGAATGCTAAAAACCTAAATAACAACACCAACTAACCATACTTCTATTGGAAAAACAACATCTATGCTTTTCATTCCTCGTCTCTTCATTTTCTATCCCTTTAACAAAATCTGGAAAAGTTCAGTCTTTCTTTTTTAAAGATTGTACTTTTGTGTTACACAAGTAATTCCTTCATCAGCATAAAGAAATCCTTCTTGTGTAACATGAATATTACGCATGGGCAATGCGTGGGTGGTGCTCAAGTTTACTATTCATACACATTTCGAGTTTTGTAACCAAGGTTTTAAAAGATGTTAGGCGCCATTGGGGCAGAGTGGGGCCTAGCACCTAGGCAGGTTCTAGCGCCTAAGTAGGGCCTACGCGAGGGTCTAAGTGAATTAGACGGATTTAAAAATAAATGTATTATATATCGTATAAATAAGTATTTGTTTATACTTAAAAAATACATAATTCACTTGGAATACATACATTCAAAAATTGAATGACAGATTAGAAAGTATTAAAACATATTGAAAACATGGGGAACCATAATATAATGAGTATTCATCTGAGTATTCAACAAGTCTCTTATAATTTATTAAAAAAAAAAAGGTTATCTATTTTCTGTTTATGTGAGAGTCGCGACTTAATTGGATGCCTAGTTGGGCGTCCTCTCTTAATTTTGAAACTCCTAGGAATTAATCAAGGCGTTAACTAGCTTCCTAGCGCCTAAGAAGGGCCTAGACGACGTTAAATGAGAATTTTTAGAACAATGCTTGTAACATGTTATATCTGAAATTACGTATCTATATATTATAACCGACTAATGAATTTAGTTGGTGGCGACTTAATTTAGCTGTTGAACCAATATCCGAAATTATAATTGCTCAGAATTAATACTTAGTTCTGAAGTTGTAATCATTTGTGTGTGTGTGTGTGTGTTACAATTATCCCACAATTGTCATCATTATGTTTGTTGGTGACGGTTATATTACGAGTTAAAATTCCATATCGTGCTCATGAAAAATATGAACTCCTGCCCATAATAACGACAGATTAATGCTAATTACTATAAAAAAATAGATTTCAAGTTTTATAATCCCAACTGATGCAACCGTGTTGAAAGAGTTCTAAATTCGAAGCTACCTTCACCATTTATATAAAAGAGAATAGTAATGTTGTTATCTCACGAGCAAAATAATTTAACAAAATCATGCAATAAAAGCTCATTATTTACATTAGTAAAACAGTAAAAAATATGAACATGACAGTAATCACAGATGAATTAAAACCGAAAACTGGTTAATTAGGCATTTATCAACTCAATTTTTCCATAAATCACACCCAAAATATCAAAAACCCAAAACGAAAAAAAGAGAAAAAATTGAATTGATAAATGCAAGAACAAGGTGTGATAAAAAAACAACACAAAAATAAATAGAAAAAGGGACAAATTCTTTAAAAAAGGACATTGTATTTTTACAGTTTATAGATGATAAGAAAGCACGGCAACACGGCGCGTGAATCAAACACCAGCAACTCGCCGCTGTCTCCGCTCACCGAGTCGAACTCGACCCGGCCATCCAACAACGACTCCAACTCTAACTGCTTCGAAACCCGACCCGCAACGACCCGGCAAACCAGCATCGCCCTCCGTCCCCTGGCCCCACCAGCACCTGCTCTCTCGTGGGCCACGCCGCTATCGGAAAACGTGCAAATCGCTTTTCCCTTTCCGCCGTGAAACCCCCACATTCCGCTGCATGCGTCGTACACCCCGACGCCGGAGCTGGCGGGACCGAGGCAGTGGAACCGCATGACCTCGTTTCCGTCCGCGACGCACCGCGCATTCTCTTCCTCGCACTGGGCCCCGCCTTTGGACCCGACCCGGGACCGCGCCTTTACAACCTCCCTGTACTCCTCGAACCGGGCAACGGATTTGGACCCGTTCTGGACCTTAAAAATCATCTCGATCCGACCCGAAAAGGCCTTCGGTCCCCAGCTGGTGTGGAAGATAATCTCGACGACATTGCGCGAGGGGTGGTCATCCGGGAGCTCCGTCAATGACGGCAAGAACGGGTAGTGGGGTCGCGGCTGACGAGTTCGGACTGGTTGGGTCGGGCTCGAACTGGGCTCGGGTTTTGTGGGTCGACCCAGGTGTTTCGGTTTGGACCGCTTGGGCGGCGGACCCGGCGGAGGCGACGGCTTCGGCTTTCTTGGTTTTGTAGTGTCCATGACGTCCTTGATGTTTTGAACGCTCTTTCTGCAACTCGCGCTGTTCATCAGATTTTTCGGGTTCGGATGGTAAACGTCTTCGAACGCTCTCGACTTGCATTGCAGCGACTTCACCCACCCACTCGCCATTACGGACCTCTCAATACGAAACCCTATCTCTCCACACCTTCTACTTCTCTCCGAGCGGGTTTTTTTGGGGAGAAAATAAAAGAAAGAATTTTGCAGAGAGAGAGAGAGAAAGAGAGATGGCGCGTTTATTAAATGGGGGGTTTCCAACTTTGAGGGGTACGGAATTACGGAAATACCCTTCTGAGGAATTTGGAATTACCCACGTGGATTTCTGTCTCTTTCTTTTCATGGGAAGGGGGGAGAGGAGGGGGAGGCACGTTGATACAAAAGAAACAAATTTCATCATTAATTTGGGTTTTAATTTGTTGGGACAAGAGAGAGAGAAGGATCGAGAGAGAGAGAGAGAGAGAGTGTGTGTCTGGTTAATTTGCCCCATGTCTGGTTGTGGTATTGGGATTTTACATGGAATTGCAGTTGAAATTGATGGAGTTAAATATTGTTTTTTTTTTTTTGTTCAATAATATTGTTGTTACTGAAATTTGAACTCAAAATATGTTTCAATAGTCTTATATATTAATACTTAATTATTTTAATTTTGTTGGAGATAAAATTCGTTCGTCATGTTTGATAGTTGTTTTTGTTTATCATAATTTCAATTTTATTCATGGTTTTATGATCTTATTTAGTTTTAGAGACACAGTAAGAAGATTCTTTTAAATTAAGACTTTTCATAAATTCTATGCCATATCGTAATTTAATGTTAATTTTTGTATCAACATTATAAAATTGTGTGAAAAACATGAACTCTTTGTCATCCGCTTTTGAGGGAGTTATGCATTGAGAGGTTTAAAACCTGGTTAACGGTCGAATTTGCAATTGTAAGGAATTTAATTTGTTCATCATGTATTAAACTTGTTTTTAGGAGGAATTCTTTTTATTCATTTTTCCGAGGAATATTAATGAGAGGATCTTTGAACTCCTAAAGTATTACTAATTTACTTATACTATATCTTAAAATATTATTGTGGTGTATTACAATTTAGGTGGATTGGTAACATTATGAGCATTGTTATGGCCAATTTAGATGAATAGGTATCACAAGTAAGGGCCCAGAAAATCTAATGACCGATAAATACAGAAAGTGAGGCCAAAACATCCGGATTCAGATCCTCTCATGGGCTAATGGAGAGGATCTTCTTGACCAATTATCGTGGGTCGTTGGACTTTTATCCAACAGTTATAATTATTATAACTTTAAATGGACGCTCCTATTTGTAGCCGTTGGATAAAAATCCAACGACTCATAATGATTGGTCAGGAGGATCCTCTTCATTAGCTCAGAAAAAGATCCAAATCCAAACATCCCACATCAATTAAATTAAATAAATAAATAAAAAGGACGAAACATGTGAGGTCAACAAAATCATTCAAAACCGTTCTATTCTAATCATGAAATGTGTTCTTTCTAAGGATTATGCAAATTACACTCTTAAATATATAAACAGAAATAATCACTTAGTACTGCGGTCTATTAGTATTTTTTTTCACTTGTAAGTAAGATGTTTTAGATTCAATTATCGACAAAAATGAATTTAAACAATATTATTATGGCTAATTCATTGTGAAACTTAGCCTACTCCCTCATTTCTTTAGTGAAGATACAACCGTTTGTTTAAAAAAAAAATAGGCTTATTATTTGAAATGCCCCCTAAAACTGCCATTCAGTCTCAGCTTATTCCTGAAACTGGTGTTGTCTCACTTTGCTCCTGAACAAGCTCATGTCTAGTGGAATCATTGCTCAATAATGTGAAATTTTTTGTTTCAAACTGTGCACATTTTCTTTAAATAATTTATTTTGTTTGGGAAGTATTTTGGATAGGATAGCTTAATGGTATAATGATTTTGTTGTAATGAATATTTTTCAATGGCTAAGTTTTGAGCCAATACATGGATGTCTTGCAAGTGATGCTCTATGAACAAATGTAACCCTTATTTTGGTTGATACAATGATTTTGTTGCTCATAATTTTTCTATTGATTGAATAATTTATTTGTAAAAATGACCAAAATTTATACGTTTGAATTAGAGTTGTCAAAAATAAAATTGAGACTTGTTTAATGTGTAGGATAGAGATAAATAAATGTGTAAAAATTGAAATATCTAAAATACCTTTAAATTTAACAATCCCTTAACGGAAGTGGGTAAAGTGAGATAAAAGAGTTGAAAATGTCAGTTTCTAGGGCAAAGTAAGACAAAACCAATTTCAGAAGATAACTGAGACTCAACAGCAGTTTCAAGGGACATTTTGACTAATAAGCCAAAAATATATATAAACAGAAGCGGAAGTTATGATTAATTATAGGTACCTACAATTACCCGGCATATGGTTAGGCGGTACAACTCGTTACCATCACCTACTTTTAGTCTCTATTTTCTTTCTTCAACTGTTCGCTCCTCTCCATTATTTTGAAAATTTAAATGCACTGCACTACATTGCTACTCTACAATCATGTCCTACCAAGAAAAAAAAAAAACCGCCACTCAATGCCAAAAACATCTTATAAAGCATAATTTGAACTATATATAGGGGTGGGCAAACGGCTATATAAACCGCAGGTCGAGGCGGGTAATCAAGGTTCGGGACTGGTACGGGTCCATTCCTAATTTTTTTTTTTTTTTAAAAAAAAAAAAAAAAAAAAACAGAACCGGGCTGGCCGGGTCCAAAAGTATAGAAAAACGAGTACCCAGACCGACCCGTTTTTAACATTTTCCCATTTCTTTCCTATTTTCTCACACCTTCTCAAAGACTCTCATCTCCTCAGTCCTCCCTTTCGGATCTGTCGATTCTTAATCTCCTCGCTCTCGATCTCTCTTTCCCACAATCTCTCTCTCTTTCTCTCTTCAGATGCCTCTGTCTTTGATATGCGCAGCTTCACTGGTTTTCGCTCCCTCCCAAACTTCTCTGATTTTGTCCTCTAAATCTGCTTCGTAATCTTCGAGTTCGACTCAGTTTCCGATTTAGGATCCGCCAAGTTCACCTCCGAAACGGTTTGCTTGTCCTAGTACACAACCTCCTCCCCTCCACGTTTCCACCCACACTCTGTCACTCTCCGTCGGTCATCTCCTCCACCATCTCGACATCACCACCGTCGCAAGTCCTCGGCGACATCCCAGAACCTAGGCACCCACACCATCCATCTTCTCAATTTTGCGATTTGGATTTCGTCGAATCTCCCATGTCTCTCACCTATGTCCTGGTGACCACCACTCTTCGTCAATCATCTCATCCACCACCCCCATCATCAGCACCTCAAGATTGTCAAACACCACCATCGTCAGCGCCATGCGAATCGAAATCGACCACCGTGCCCTATGTTCTTAGTCTTCCAGTGTCTCCTCTCAAATCTTAATTTTCTACAAGATTTGGTATTTGGCCCATCTGGGTTTTCATTAATCTGTAGGTATGGTGGGAAATCTGAGATGGTTTTTTTTTTTTTTTCTTTCTTTTTTCTGAATTTGTTTTGGAGTTTAGACCTTAGAGCATATGACTCTTTGTGGTTGTGAGCATCTGTATTTAAGTTTTGATTTCAGTCAGTAAGTTTAATGTATGATTATATAATATGAATCTTTGTGGTTGTGGTGACAACACAATAGAGACTGGTTAGAGACTTTTACAAGGTTCTAAACCAAGTGAACACTAAAGAAATCCCGGCTGGTCTAAAGCTTCCAGATTCATTTAATCAATGAACTGAGTTGTTATTTTTTCATGGCTTTTGACAGAAAATGCATTTAGAACAGCAAGGGGCATGGAATCTGATGGGTACATTTATGGGATTGTTTTACTTGAGCTGATAACTAGAAAAAAGGAATTGGATCCATCATTTATGGAGCAAATTGACATTGCAGGATAGGCTAAGTCAGTTTGGAGCACCACGGAACAAATTGATCAGATTGTCGATTCAAGCCTTAAGGAGGAACTTCTAGATTCAACAACCATGGATCATGTTATCGACATGCTTATGGTGGACTGAAGTTATCGACATGTTAATAGTGGCTTTCAATCTCCTGCTTCAATCTCATTATGCCCAAAACCCAAAAAAAAAAAAAAGTAATTAGACCCCTGGACCTGTCCCGAACCAGGTCGTTTTAAACGAGCCAGGTTAGGTCTGGTTCCCAAACTCAAAATCCTTCTACCCAGCCCAGCCTGCCCCATTACATTTTAAAACGGGTACGGTCTGGTTCTTCCAAATTTGGGGCCAACCCGGCCCGTGCCTAGCCCTAACTATGTATTACAATTTAACCCTATATATATATATATATATATATATGTATGTATGTATGTATGTATATATGTGTATATATACATATATATGTATGTATGTATGTATGTATGTATATATATATGTGTGTGTATATATACTTATACTTATACATATACATATATATATATATATGTGTGTGTGTAAAGGTTAAGATTCGATCACACACGCTTTTAACATGTGTTTTGACACTCATTTGTACGACTCACTTTGTAATGTATTTCAATCATTCGAACCGTTCATAGATCATCCTTGCAAATACTTAGATCAAACGCAAAACGATTAGGACATTAATTTTTAGTGAAGAAAATGGACGGTTCTACAAAGAAATACTCAATTTAATCTAAACGGTTATATTATTTCAGATTTGGGTGATTATTTTATTATTTTATTTTTTTTTTATTTTTTTGTGGACATAGTCTCTATGGCAAGATATAAAGAAAGGCAGTTATGGAGTGGACCCTACACAATTGTGTGTCAAAATGTGTGTCAAAAGCGTATGTCTCCAGATTATAATCCGATATATATATATGAGACCCTTAAGGGAAGAAATTCCTTTTTATTTTAATGTGGATTAGTTGTGGGGCTCATACCACATCGAATTTCAACGATGCGAACAATTTATTTTTCATGTTTCACTTAATAAATCATTCTTGCAAAATATTAGCCAAATTGGAAATATTTGAGATATCTGAGTTCAAAGAAGTTGACGGGCATTTTGTAATATAAAAAACAATGAAATTTTATCATGATAATTAAATAAGCAAATATGATAATTAAATAAGCAAATAATTTCAAATTGAATTTTTGTAAGAATAATTTATGAATCGATAATTACAAAATAGATAGTTATGATTGTTAAAGTTTGATGTAGATAATTAATTCCCATATACATAACTATAAAATATATATATATATATATATATATATATATATTTATACATATATATTAAAATGGTCACTCCGAAAGTGGCTGATAGTAATAAGTTGCAAAGGTCATCAACTTTATTTGCATTCATTTGAAAGTAGACATTTCAGTTGGTATTAATACCTAGTCATGTCAAGTTATCATCTAATAAAGGCTTCCTCTCTCTCTGACATCTAGCCCTGATCAGTGCTTAATTTCTGACTTTGTTTCACCTTCAAGTGTAACAAAACCAGTAACTTCTTTTTACATTTCTTGGTGTGGTCGTTTAATTCCAACCAAACACAACAAAACTATCCACACCCTATTGGGAATGAGAGATTAGGAGGAGAGATAATCCTCCTCCTTACCTGTGGATGTAAATTTCTTTCTTCTTATTCTAGGATAAAATTATACCTACAAAACAAATAACATTTTAGATCAAGGGTAAGAGCCCCACACACCCATGATGAATGGGAGGGCTTTGGGCGAAGAACCTTTAATACCAAAGTTAAGAATTTTGAGAGAAAAGTGTTTAGAGAATTTAGAGAGTTTAGCAAGAGAGTTCGACTTCAGTTTTGGAGAGAATAAGGTAATATTTATAGGGGTGTGGCCGGCCTCCTTGGGTGAGAGAGAACCGGCCATTTGGCTCCTTTTGTGGGCTAGGTTCTTGATTTGTGTTCAATTGGGAATAATTAAATAATTAACTAATTAATTAGCCAATTAATAGAATAATTGCCTAATTGATTAGCTAATTAATATAATAAAAGGGGAAAGATTTTGGGAGTTACCTTGTGGAAAGGATTTGATGAGGATAGATGAAATAGGTTTTGAATTGTTACCTATTTTGAGCACTTTTGACTTGGTTGAGGGATGATTGCTCGCTGCTCGCTCGTAGAAATCCCGGTGTTCCTCAAGGGTAATTTTATCATTTTTTATCCAAAAATCCACGTGTCACCTTGTGATTATTTTTGGCTCCACAGTACCTATTTCATTTCTCCTTCCACATGATGAGTTAGTCTAGCAACACCTAGTATTTAGTTAGGAAACGACTTAAGTTCAACTCACATGGATGGTAGCTAGCATGATATGTATGCTTTAGTAAGTTTGATACTAAGTTGTTACGAGTGAATTAACAATCTGTTGTAAAAGTATAAATTAAATCTCAATTGCTTAACTGTTCAAAATCAAATATCGACTACATATCAATTAATTATTGACGATATAATGATGATATGTTGACGACATACTAAACACTGATATTTCAGCAACAGAGAGTTAAAATGGTAAAATGAGATCATTTAGTAAAAAAACTCAAGTATGTTTCTAAGTATCTTATTGTTTGCACAAAATTTTAAAACATTTCTCCCTCCCTTGAGTTTTCTCTTTCATAGTTTTACCCAAAAAAAATGGATCATCATGAAGTAAAAAATAAAAAATGTTTATTGGTGAAAGATATTTTTGTCCGTCCACCAATTGATGATGAATAGAATAGGTCATTGATTCCTCAACTGAATAGCTCGTTAATTCCACAATTAATTGTTGTAACCGTTTAGACCATTCATTTCTAAATTGATTAGGCAATTGATTCCCCTATTGAATTAGGGGTATTTTTTATAATTTATCAAGATCGCCACACCACTATATAAAGTTGGATATGCCTTACATTGTAACACACCATGTTTCTAATAGAATTATCTCATTCTCTCTCAAATTATTTTTCTCTACAACACCTAATCAACACCTTATTGAATCGTCACATGTTCAAATCAGTCATTCCAACACCCTAAGACGTAAAACCCCTAGGTTTCAAATGGGTATTCATAAGGAGGGTAATGAGAATAATAAGGTCGTACGATATAAGTAGTGTTGGAAAAAATTCCCGAAAATCCCGAACAAAAAGATAATCCCTATCCCAAACCAAAATTCCCGAAATTTTCAGGATGATATCCGAACCGATTCCGAAATTTTGATACGGGAATCAGTATTGTCTCCTCAATTTTTTGGTAACCCATACCGAACCGAAAATAAATATTATATATATATATTATTATACATTTGAATTTTGCTAACTACTAGTAGCAATATAATTAGTGTGGTCTACATGCATTAACCATAGCCCTTTATCATCACATCTGCCGATATGAACCTCCCACACACACTCACCTTGCACTGCTATTTCTTAACCAAATGTGTCTATTTCTTCAACATGAAATCAAAAAAATTGTATTATTAGTTTTTGAACATATTAGGTTTGTAACTTATTTTTTTGCTTTTGGGTTTGTTACTTATTTTATTTTGCTTGCATGTTAATTTGACTTGGTATGAATGATAGGTATTTCAATTTGTATGAAATTTGGGAATACCTAACCATCCCGAAATATAGAAAATATTTCATGAATCCCGAAAATTGGGAATACCGAAATTTTGGTTATGGATTAGTCTTTAAATTTTCGTCCCGAACATTTTCAGTTTGGGATTTGGGATCCCATTTTCCGTTTGCGATCCCATACCAAACCACCCCTAGATATAAGGCCCACTTTTGGCGCAATGTTTTTCACAACGCCTTGGGATTGATTACGAGAAGACATACTCTCCCATGATGGACGTTATTATGTTCCGCTACTTAATCAGTTTAGTAGTTTCTGAAAAACTGAGTATGCAGCTTATGAACGTAATCACCGCGTATCTATATGGGATCTAAGTATAGAGATTTATCTGAAAGTCCCTGTAGGACTAGTAACACCCGAATCAATGCGTTCCCGACCATGGAATACACTTTCCATTAGGTTGAAATGTTCGCTATATGGTTTGAAATAATCCAGATGAATGTGGTACAAACGCCTAAGCAAGCACTTGACCAGTGGTGATATGTAAATAATTGTGGGCATATGTTCATTAAGACCACCAATTCTGGTTTTACGATAACTGCAATATATGTCGATGACATGAAACTGAAGAGATCTAAATGATTGCTACACACCTGAAGAAGGAATTTGAGATTAAGAATCTTAGTAAAACTATGTATTGTATCAGCCTGTAGATCAAGCACTGTGAAAAAGGGATCTTACTCCACCAATCGAACTACACTCAAAAGTGTTGCATCGATTTAACGTCCTAGAAGAAAAGTCATCTAGTACTCCTATGGTCGTTTGATCTTTAGATCCTAAGAAATTTTTTTTTTTCATCATAAGGAAGATGAATATGAGATCCTGGGACCAGAATTCCTTTATCTTAGTGTTATTGGAGCTTTATTATATTTAGCCCAATATACTAAACCAGACATCTCATGTGCTATGAATCTCCTGGCAATTACAGTTTCGCGCCAACACGTTGCCACTGGTATGGCATCAAAGACGTATTTTGATACCTTAAAGTTACTACGGATATGAGCCTATTATATACCTACACATCTCATAAGTCTGATGCACTGCATGTTGGGTTTGCCAATGTTAATTAAGCACCTATCAGACCCGCACAAGGCACTTT
Organism: Pyrus communis; assembly: GCF_963583255.1. NCBI lineage: Eukaryota > Viridiplantae > Streptophyta > Magnoliopsida > Rosales > Rosaceae > Pyrus > Pyrus communis. The sequence continues at coordinate 7,115,767 of NC_084814.1, read as the reverse complement.
CCTAGACATGCTATGTCTTTACTGACGGAAACACTGTTATATCCTAGATATCTACAAAACAGACTTTGCTTGCTACATCGACTAACCATGTTGAACTCATAGACTTTTATGAAGCTACCCGGGAGTGTAGTTGACTATGAGCTATGATGTAGCATTTTGAAGCACATGTAAGTTAACCTCTGCTACCGATCACATACCAATCATCTATGAGGGCAACACTGCATGTATCAACCAGTTAAAGTTAGGTTTTATCAAGGGTGATACCACCAAACACATAGCATCCAAGTTCTTCTTCTCACACAAACAGTTGCAAGAAAAGAAAATTGAGGGGCGTTATATTGGTTCCCAGAATAACCATGCTGACCTATTTAACAAATCTCTACCTAAGAGCCCATTTTTGAAGCACGTTAGAGGCACTAGGATACGCAGGCTTTCAGAGCTAGCACAAGGCATCTTGTCGATGCTAATGTTCAGGGAAACACCCAATCATGTGCTAATGGGAAGGCATCCCGAAGACTCTTTTTTTCCTTTGCTAAGTTTTTATCCCATTGATTTTTACTTAGATAGGTTTTTAATAAGGTACCAATTCTGGTCTTCCGACCAGACAATAACGGTTATATGTCACTTAAGTCATGCCTAAAGTCATGAACATCTAAGGGGAAGTGTTGCAAGACATTTATGACCGTCCACTAATTGGTATGAATAGACCATTGATTCCACAAATGAATAGGTCATTCATTCCTCATTTGATTGCTGTAGCCGCTAGGCCATTCATTCCTCAATTGATTATGCAATTGATTCTCCCTATAGAATTAGGGGTATTTTTGTAATTTTCTAGGATAGCCACACCATTATTTAAATGTGGCTATGCCTCACATTATAACATACCATGAAATTCTCTAATAAAATTCTTTCATTCTCTCTCAAATTATTTTCCCTACAACAATCATTTCATACTTTTGTTTTTGCAAATAATTGAACATAGACTTTAAATGGTCAGAATCGTATAGTGCCAAGTGCTGATAACATTTTTATTCAACATTAATATTTGCATATGGGTTTTTATATTTTATTTTTTCTAAATTCCATAATAATAATAATAATAATAATAATAATAATAATAAATATTATAGAAAGTAAATATTAAGGGAATAGAATGAGAAGGAATCTTTTATAGGAGTTTGAAGTAGGAATAGAATAGAAGAATAGAAACTGGCAGACTGAGAGTGCATGACATCTAAAAAATGCTCTGAAATTCAAACTATGCTAGTAAAACGACAATCTGGCCAAATAAAAAGCTAGTAAAACGACAAGCACTCTACTACTAGTTTTATCCTTTTTGTACTACAGCCAGCTAAACTTAATTAGGCACTAATTAAGTGGGTTTAATTAGCACAAAGTTTGATGCTCACTGGGACAACGCATTCTCTGTAGTTACACAAGGGGACAATTTTACCGAGATAATCAAAACGTAATCAACAAAAACATGATTAAACTATGGCTTACCAAACACCAAAAATGGTCCAAACCTCAAACCTTGAGAAAAAATGGGCAAAATTCAAATTAATTCAAATTAAAAGAGTGTTAATGTGGTAATTATGAGATTCTGTATGGGGGTTTAGTTAAAAAGAAGTGCATTGCATTTTGTATTAGGGTTTAGGGAGTCCAAAAAGCAGCAACCACGTTTGTAGTGGCTGGTGGAGTTTTGACAGCCTTTGCTCTCACGCTTGCTGGGAACTGCGTTACGCAAAGCGTGCTATACTTGGTTTGGACCTCGAAAATTTATGCTTTTCTTTGCCACGGCAGTCCATCATTTCGAAGGCCGGATAGACCTACAGAGACATTTCAGCTTCTCCTTGGTTACCATTGTGCGATTTACTAGCGTTAGAAATTAAACTCAAGACATGTTGAGTGGAATATGGGCCTGAAATTCGTCTCAATCACTGAATCACCCTGTAATGGGTCCAAAATTTCAACTTTACTCTTCTCCTATCTTTCAAATTATGTACATATATTGTTTTTTATTTTTACACCACCATATTGGATGTAGAACAACTTGCTGATTTGGACACTAATGTCTGATTTGGGTCATGACTAGTCGTTCTAAAAGAAAACAGTGTCACTATCATGATTAACTTCTACGATGTTGTGACTAGTTGGAATTTTAACTGAATTCCTTCGTTTATTATCAAAAGTAGAATTCTAAGATTTCACCATATTTTTTAGTTTTAGGTTTCCAAGCAAGTCTAGGGTTGAGATACCTCTTAAAGGAGCTAGGGTTTGCTATCTTATAATTATTATTCAATCAATAAACTTGAGCTTTGATTTTTCAAACTCTATTGGATTCCAGATTGCTAATGGATTTTGGCTTAGGATTTTATTTCGATTTTTCTGTTTAATTTATAATGTTGCGTCAAAGTTACTCTATTTTATGAAAAAAGAGATTCAAACTCAAGTGCACGGAGACATACACATTGTCTTGGTTAAGTTGTCTATTTATATGAATTGCACATATATAGTATGGTTGAGTGTTATTATTTATAGGCTTAATTGGATTAATAGTCATCGCGGTGATATGGTAATTGGAAGATAGCCTACGTGGATAAAAAAATTAGGATTTAAGCCCTGTGATGAAGTCTGATAGGATTTAGGCTCAAAATTGAAAATTTTGTCAATTTCTCCGTTAGTTGTTAGCACATGGCTTATGTGTGAGGCTAAAAAAGATAACAAGAAGAAGGAAAATGATTGAATAGAGGAACTCCCGAACATTTGGTGATCTCAGATGTGTCGATATCAATGATGACTCATTATTTCGATGAATCATTTCTTCTAGCCTCATAGGTAAAGTCTCATGTGCTAACAATTAACATAGAGTTCCGTTTTAGCTTCACATGTGAGCCTCATGTGCTAATAATTAACAGAGTTGACGAAATTTTAAATTTTGAGTCTAAATCCTAACATTCACAACATGGGCTTAAATCCTAATTTTTTTTTTATAGTATAAACGCTATCTTCCAACTACCTTATGACAACGAGAACTAATAATCCAATTAGACCTTATTTAAATGCAAGGTAACTAAGTTATAACTAAGCAAGGTAGTGAGGTAGTTGACAGTGAGCATGCAAGATAGAGAGCTTGTACAGAAAAGAAAATAAAGAAAACAATGACGGGAATAAAAGAAAAGGAAGGAAAAACAAAGACGTTTGTATTTTCTTCTCTCTCTCCATAATTAAGGGGCCGGGCCGTGGTGTTTAATGGCATATCTTTTAATCATTTTTTAAAAGGAATTAGTTGTTGTTTTCGTTATGATAATCTACTTTTTTTAAGAATTAAAAAGACTCACATAAATATTTTAATCTCTGCTTGATCTCCATCATCATATGGTTTGGAATGGAAACATTAATGCTACGTTGGTTTGAGTTCAGATGATGGGTAAAGAATTCAACTCTCCTCCTCAATCTCTCCCTATGCTTTCTTTAATACATGCACAAATTCTTATACACCTTCATCATTTAAATCTGACGTCAACGTGCAGCTAGGGAATGGGACCTTATATTTTTGTAGCAAATTTTTAATGATGCTCCAGAATTTATATTTCAAGTTTTGAATTATTTAAAAATTTATAATAAAGAAATGTAAATTTAGGATATGAAAGTTGTATTTACATTTTACCCCTCTTTTTTTTTTTTTTTTTTTCTTTTCTTTTCCAAAGAAGAATATTATTAGATACGGACATAAATGTTTACATCAATAGCTAGGGTATTAAATAACCACTCCGGCTTAAAAAAATCTCATAAGTGAGAACCCCCCCCATACGCGTGACATACTTCGCCACCAAATGCGCAGTCACATTACAGAGCCGAGAAGCATGAAGAAATTCCACATAACCCAATTGCCGTTTGCTATGCTCAATGTCCCATAATAAGCCTTCAATGCTAGCCTCCGGCAGTAGAAGACCATTTAACATCTCCACAAGCATTTTCGAGTCAGTTTCAATCTGAACCCTCCCATAACCTCTCTCTGTACAAGCCACCAACGCCCCCCTCACCGCTTCCACTTCAACCATCAAACTAGACCCACACAAGATACCCCCCACACCTCCGCCCCCCCCACCCCGCCGGAAAATCCCTACAAAGTCTCTAGCCACCCACCCAAATGCACCCATCCCCATGTGAGAACACCAAGCCCCATCACAATTAACCCTAATAGTTTGAAATGGAGGCTTCACCCATCTCTCCTGGAACATCCCCCCTACCCCACACTGCTGCCCACTAGCGTGTCTCTACTCCTCCCCTCCCACCTTCTCCCTCAAGCTCACTCCATTGACGATACAAAAGATCCAATACTGTGCCAGGCTCCACTATAGTCTTCTCAAAGACCGCGATATTCCTACATTTCCAAAAATGAGTTCTTTTTACATTTTACATTTAAGATATAAAAATTGTATTTACATTTTACTAAATATGAGTTCTTTTTTAATTGGAAGAAATAAATTAGAATTTCATTTATTTTCTCTCTTTCAAGGCCAGAATTCACCTCCTAAAAATGTAAAACAAAAAATGTAAATATACATTTTATTTACATATTTCGACGAATATGGACAATTTGCATGCGCCATTGAAGAGCTCTCCGGCCCAAGAAAAAAATGAAAAATTCTTATTTCAAGGTATGTTCCTTCTCTTGGTAGAGATGCTTTTAAATCTTGATTAAAGATATAATAATCAAGATCTAATGATTTAAAATTTCAAAGTATACTCCAAAGCACCATAAAATTTTCGTTTTGGTGATAGCTTTGTGGGTTGCCATTTCCATGTGTTTGGTTGGCGATGTTTAAGAATGTAGTTCCCATGTAGCCTATTCTGTTGAATTTCGATCCCATCTGGATTCTTTGTGAGGATTCTAAGGAGGACTTTTATATTCTATCTATTAATCGTACATCGTATGGTCAAAAATTATTTTGAATTTTTATTGAACATTAAATACAAATAGTACTTAACGAAAGCTGATTCCACGATGTACCATAAATAGATGGATGTGAGAATCCTTAGAGTCCTCACAAAGAGAATCCGGAAAGGATCTTGATCCCATTCTGTTGTCTCCTATATATGACTAATTTCTACTCTTATATCCTTGATATATTAAAATCAGATATATGCTCATGATAAATGATTTAGGGTTCATTTTCAAATACGCAAGATTTTCATATGCATGGATTCTGGATTTATTATATTTCAGGGTCGGCGAGGTTCGGTTTTGTTCAATTTCAAACCGCACAGTAATCCAACTAATATAATATCACGACATTAGATTGGTGTTAGTCTCAGATTAATACGTACTATTTAGCTTAACCCAATCAAACTAATTCATTTAGTAACTGGTTTGGTTTGTCACTCATCAGCAATTATCAAATACCACGACTAATCTGCGGCGCATGGCATCATCTTATCTCTTTATATTTATTTATTTATTTGGGACTCAATTTAAACAATAATTACAAATTCAAGGTATCATGTTGGACAAGCTTTCTATGTCATAAGTATGTCCATCACTTTCTTAAGCTTTGAACATCATTCCTAAGGCTACCTCATAGTGCAACTGTTTATATTTTAGGTATTCAATCAGTACTCTTTCCTACAATTAATCATTCGAACCCAAAGTCTTTTAGTTGTTTAAAATGATAAATAAATAAATAAAAAAAATAAAAGTTACTCGTGATATAAAGTTGAAATGAAAGTGCAAATATAATTATGAATTTAGCAACTTTTTGTTATGGTTAATCATTTAAATAGTCTAATTTCAAAACACATTTCACGTATTATTTTTGTGATTCTTTCAACAAATGTAGCCCTGATTGTGAACAAATGGATCCTTCTAAATGCTTAATAATATCCAAATCGATAACAATACAGTCGTAGCATATGACTCATCCCATGCATTCACAATCTTTTGATCTTTTCAATCATTATTATATATATGTATATATTTTTTTATACAAATGATATTATCTACATTAAGAGGGTGGAGGAGTGGCTAAGGTCTGGTTTGGTACTGAGGTGATTCTGAAAAAAGTGGTATAAAAAAAAGCTGGGAGCTGTTTTTGTGTTTGGTAAACATTCAGCTTTAGTTTTTTTTCACAGTTTTGGATAAAAAAAGCCAAAAACAAGAAGTTGCAAAACCCAGCTTTGAAAAACCGACTTTTTTTCACATCTGTTTTACATAAAAATTTACCAAACACTATAATACTGTTTTTTTTTTCAAAAGCACTTTTACACAAAAGTTTACCAAACACTCTGTTGCTTTATTTCACAGCTGTTTATTCTCACAGCACAGCAGAAACAGTTTTATTCAAAGCATAGTAATACCAAATCAGCCCTAAGCCTCACAATGGACTAGTTATAGCCCTAGTTTGGTATTGAGGTGATTATGAAAAAAAAAATGGCTATAAAAAAAGCTAAAAACACAAAGCTGCAAAACTAGCTTCGAAAAACCAGTTTTTTTTTTTCACATCTGTTTTACATAAAAGTTTATCAAACAATATAATACTGCTTTTTTTTTTTTTTTTTTCAAAAGTACTTTTACAAAAAAGTTTACCAAATACTCTGCTGCTTTACTTTACAACTGCTTATTCTCACAGCGCAGCAGAAACAATTTTTTTTTCAAAGCACAGCAATACCAAACCAGCCCATAATGTGGTTCAAATTCCCCAGTGACGAGAATCGAACCTAAGACCTCTACTTACAAGTGAAAAAGAATATATTAAACCGTAATACGAAGTGGCTTCAATCATTATATGTTATGTTTTATATTAGTCGTAGTGCAAATTACAAAATGAGAAAAATTAGGAGATGCAAAGTGGGTGGGGAAAGGTCATGATCATGATGATTCAAGATCACAAGTCCTCAGTCAGTTGGAGAGTGATTCTCGGATCATTATTGAATCCAAACAAATATAACATTTGGCTTCGACTGCCCCATTGACAACACGCCTAATTGGATGGATGATCATATATAAATATAACATTGTTGGTATATAATTTAAGGACGGCAGAAGTTGGACCCAGAATGTGGTGGTCCTCCGATGTCAAAGATTCAATTTGTTGGCGTTTTCTGGTTCGAAAAATAAAAACTCCAGACAAAAACTTACTAGCCCGTGAGCCTTGAAAATGGCCTCAGCTTTGCAATCTCGATCGTTGTCTGCAGAATAGGACCAGGACTTGGCCTTCGAGTTTAATTGTAGTATTCTTTCACTAGTTTTAACTTCTAGGTTTAGAGTGTTGTGATGAGTTTATAGCTCAACTGGTTAGGAGCGTTTATTCATGCACCCGAAGTCTTGTGTTTGAATTCCAACTCCCCCAATATCACTATGTTTAGAAAGAAAAGAGTTTTGAGGAGTGTTATTTTCGCTCCCCAAGCACCTCTTACAGCACTCCTTCCAAACTAGGGTTTTTCGTTTTTATTTATGAGATGGAATTTTCGACATAACAATTTAAATATATGACAATGTTATTTGCACTCAAATATATGTTGGAGTGCATGAGAGCAAACTCCAAAAGGATTAATGCTTGTTTTCTCAGTTTAGGTTTTCAATTTTTGTTTAATAGTGGAGAGATTTGAATTTGTAACATCTTCCATTTATAAAAAAAAATGAAATAAAATACGACGTACTCTACCAGAAGTGGGAGGGCTCTAGGTTTAGGTTTAAGCGTTTGAGAGAAGGATTATTTGAACTTGAGATCTTTTTCCATATTAGGAACAGAAGTAGTAGCACGAAATTGAGAGCTAGTAATTGGTAAAAATATGAACAATAATGTACATAAAGTGCACAAACTTTGGTTATATAATTACTAGTAAAATCAAAACCTTAATGAGGGTAACACTACTACGTAACTATTCATTAGTGGCGGTCTTAAAAGTGACGGATATTAAGTAAAATCAAACAGGAATTGGTCATAAAGTTATTCCATCCAGCTATAATTGTTTTTAAGGATTCAAGTCCAATGAGAAAGACCATAGCCGTAGCAGTAGCATATCATAGCATGGGTTTATTTATTTAAATCAAGAATTAAGAGGCATTGCACATGGTTAAAGCTCAATAATTAATATCTTAAACAACACATTATTTAAATTGGTTTCTTCTTCACGATGCAAAAACAACATATTTCCTGTATGAATTTCTTATTACAGTATTTGATATTGCCTGGATTACTGATCCCAACTTACTAGCGATTAGCCATGAGCCAAGCAACTCTACTCTCTACACAATAGCTTTGTCTGTCCGAGTGAACGGTTGAGATTTAAATAACGTGCGGGCCCATAGACCTTCCCATGTTGTTGGGCAAGAACCCACATGGGACTTTCCCAATTGGCATTTTTTTTGTCCGCTTCTTCTCCGCATTTGCCAAGATTGCCAACAAGGGCGAGAAGCCAGGTTAAAGGCCGCCATGGGCTAAAGCCCAGGTGTAGGGGTAGCAGTCGCTGAAAAAATAAAAGTTTATATGTTATTTCATTGATTTTCGAATGTGGTCCACTATGTGGCAAGACGGGTCAAGGCCCCACTTTTAACAAAATCAATATTGGCCCTAATTTGCTAATACCACATGCGCAATACGTCAGGATTTTTTCACAAAAGGCATCGGTATTTCAACAATACTTGGCCAATAAGTCTAATTGTCTAAGTTCAATTATACAGTAGTATATTTCAATTTATAAACCATCTCTTTTTCTTAGTTCTTACACCTTTATTCTCATTGCATCTTGTACATATTTGATACAAGTTTGACTTTGTTTGAATTACATGTATTTATTTAATGATATAAAATATAATATTAAGGTTTTTTGTTTATAAAGATTTAAATCTTTAGCTCACTCAGTGAAAAATTATTGGCTCTATCCTTGTCGTTCAAGACTCGTAGCAATTGAGCAAGGTAATTAGCCCACTCCCTCATCTCTTTAATGTCCATAATATCGTTTGTCAAAAAAAAAAAAAATAAAAAAAAAAAATAAACAGAAAAAACAACAATATCAAGTCATCCGAAGAGTAATTTGAATCCCTTTTTGGGCCATGAATTGAGAAAAGAAACTTCCTTCAATCTGTATTTGGGCCTCCAAACTAAAATTCACTAGATTCTAGTCCAGTCCAAATATTCCTTAACTACCTCTTTGGTTGGTTCCCAAATCCCAACTGTCCAACCCAACGGCCTAACCATCTCACACACACACACACACACACACACACACACACTGACATTCAACCATGGAGGCAGCACCACCACGACCGCAGCGCCACCTCCACAGCCACCAATGCTCGGCAGCTTAGTAGCTCTAGATACGACCGTCTCCCAACATCTCCACGTCCTCGCCAAACCCTTCCTCCCCCACTCCCTCCTCCTCCTCCTCGAACTCTCCGCCGACTTCCGCTTCTTCTTCCCTCTCTCCCTCTCCCTCCTCCTTGCCCCGATCCCAGACCCAAGCCCAACCCAAATCCTCCGCCCACTCCTCTCCCCACTCATCTTCGGCCTCCTTCTGGACCTCGCCGACGTCGGCCTAATCAAACTCCTCTTTCGCCGCTCCCGCCCTCTCTACAACAAGAAGATGAGCGTCGCCGTTTCGGTAGACCACTTCTCCTTCCCCAGCGGACACTCCTCTCGGGTTTGCTTCGTCGCCTCCGTCTTGCACCTCTCCGCCGCCGCCCTCACCGATACCCTCGCCAACCTACGGTCAGCGTCTCCCTTCGTTGATCGTTGGATCGGCGCGGACGAGGTCAATGCCGTGAGGATTTTGATCTCGGTTGCTTGGGCCTGGGCCGTCGGCACCTCCGTCTCTAGGGTTTGCTGGGTAGGCATTTCGTCAACGACGTTTTCACCGGGGCGTGTTTGGGCGTGCTTGAGGCTCTGGTTTCGTTTCCTTGCTGAGGTTCTAAGGTATGAATTGCTTAGCACTGAAAATTGAACTGCTAATTATCGTTTATGCATTGATTTCTGAGTTGATCATACTATAATTTTGGAGGTACAAGTTAACAATGTTGGGTACAATCACAGAGAATTTTAGTGAAATGTGTTATTAGGAGTGACCAAAATTGTGGCAGTGTCGATGATCGGGGAATCGAATGTTGAATTATTACCACTAACGTTACGAATGCGGAAACTTATAACGATATAAGACTAGGAATTAAGCAAAAATTTGGTTAATAGCTATTTGAGGCAATCTCATCACAAGTCCAGTTTGCTTAATGATGATCAGGGCGGGGAGGGTGATGGCTTGTTGGCTTCCTGCGTGATTTTGAGGGCAATGGTAATACTAGTGGGAAGGACAGAATTAGGGTGCTTGACAATGGTGATAGTTGCAAGTATGGTGGTATGAGGGTAGGGGTGCTTGGTGGCATTGGTATCGACGGCATTGGAATTGGCACGGTACCATGTGCATCGATAATAGACAATATTGAAATTGTAATGAAAAAACTTGAATAGATTCAATTTTAGTGTCTTCACCTACAAAATCATGTACAATCCTAGTTCGATATATGGCGCACGTGGTTGAGCAGCAATAAAACAAGATCCTATTATTGCTTCAAAATTTATCAAGCTGCTGCTCCAGTTCAATTTCTTCACTAACATAAAATCATGTAGCATTTCTACTTCTATAGTGTACTGCCTTATTCATTTCTCCAATATACTCTTCAATGTGCTTTAGAAATAATATAAATAGGAAAGTGTAATTTAGGTCAATAAAGAATTTCACGGTTAATGGTCTTTTAATTATCTAGCATAGGTCCATTGTTACTATTAGTTTTCAGCTTTCATAAAAAATGAAACTGAAAACTCAACTTTTGGTTTTCAGTTATTTTTTATTTTTAAAACTAAGCGTAGTTACCAAATAAGGTTTCAGTTTTTAGTTTTCAAAAAAGTGGAAACGGAATGGTCATCAAACGATTTCAAAATTTTAATTGTATTTTGATCAATGGGGGAGGGGGGAAATGGAACTTGTGACCTTCCAACATTTGGGAAGAGAAATACCACTAGAACAAGAGCAAGTTGGTGGATTTGGAGTTCTGTCTTTGTTGTTGGACAAGCATTAATCTGAAGAGCTATAAACAGCCTCTGTTCAATAAAGATCGAGAGCTAATACTTAATGATTATGAATGGAATACTTGATAAATATGAATTGATGGAATGAGGGGAAAATTAGCGTCTGTAGCCGATTCATAATGTGATATAGTGGAAAAAATGATTTAGGAATTCTGGACAGCAGTTGCCCAGTCCATAGGATGTGAAAGGTAAACATTTAAAGGTGGAAAAAAGTACGTAGGAATGTTCAGGTCGTAGTGATTGGACTGCAAAACTTGCAAAAGGCAATTACAAAATGTGGTTTTCTTATGCTTAAACAGTCGCTTAAACAGTTGTTATTTAGATCACCAAACAAATTTAGTTTCATACTACTACCAGCTGGTATTCCATCTTTGAACTGCATCAGTCTTGCCAAGTGTTTTGTAGTAGTGGGCATGCTTTATACTGATTTGTACGGTCGTACCAGGTGCCAATGAGTTATCTCTCTTTCTCTGGCTGAAAATGAGTATTTGTTCCACAACGTTAGGACTTTACATGTTATATTTAAAGTAGGGTCTTTATCATCCAATGTCTGATGGAGATGACTTCTGACTGGAGGATAGCTTCCGACTGTAAATTGAAGGATGGTTCCTGACTGGAGCAACCTGCCGCTGTCGGAAAGTCTCTTTTCTCTAACGGTGGTTCTGGGTCGAACACGTGGTGAAAATAACTTTCTCAAGGTCTGGGATACTTCTTTTCATTTCTGATGACCCCTGTTGAATATGGAACTGATTATTTTCTATGCTGCATGGCTAGATTGTTCTTCCATATAACATCGTTTTGATTATGGGAAGCAGATGAAAGTAAAGATATCCTTGCGAAGTATAGAGAAACTCTCAAGGGGAAGTAGCATCCAGATTTAATGAGAATTTTATTGAATTCAGCTGGTGAAAGAGATGCTGGAAAATTCTGTGCTTCTTCAGTGGTACCTTCCATGCTCCACTAGCTCCCATTTATTCTTTCACTTGATTTATTGAGTAGTGTGTTTCTCCAAATGTACTAAGATCTGTATATTTTTGTGATGCAACTACATTGGAATTCAGAGTCTCTTTATAAAAAAGTATGGTCCAAGGAAAAATAATAGTTTGCTCAATCATTTACAAAACATTTGGATCCGTCTAGGAACGTTTTACAAACGATTTTTGAAGAATTGTTTTGTAAAACGAAAATAAAAAATTGGATTTAGCATTTTTAGGATTTGAGAATGCATCAGGTAGTTTATTTGAGAATGATTTTTGCCAAGAAAAACGCGTTTGGTACCAAATGTAATATATATATATATATGTGTGTGTGTGTGTGTGTGTGTGTGTGTGTGGTGTTGGTAGCAACAGTGGTTGGAGTAGTGATGACAATAGAGGTGTTAGTAGTGGTGGGATATAGGTGGTGCTAATTAACAATAGTTGTGAAAATGGTGGTTGTGAGGTGGGGATGATGGCGGCCATGGTGAGGGTAATGGGGTGGAGAATGTGGTGATGGTGGTGGGAGGTGGCGAAGGTCATGGTGGTAGGGGTGATGGTGGTTGTGGTGGTGGTGGTGGTGGTGGAGGTGTAGGTGGTAGTGGTGGTGGTCATGGTGAGATGGCGGAGATGGAGGTGGCCATGGTGGCAAGGGTGATGACGATGAAGAATATGGTAGTGGCGACAATGGGGGTGAGAGGTGGTGGTGTCAAAGATGGTGGTGGTGGTGACGATGATGGTGAGACAATGGTGATGGTTGTGGTTTTCGATCAACGGTTCGATTGATTGGCTGACTGCTATTCGTTTCTTTGAGCAAGACATAGAAACTTGAGAAATAGGTGTTGAATACTATTAACACTGTTTGGGTTCTTACTCGTAAAGACTCATTCCTCAATCCATATTACATGAAAGTCATAGCTTCATGCATAACTCGTTATAAGTAAAAAAATAAAAAAATAAAAAAGTTCCAACACTTAATCTGAGTGATGATTTGTCCGTTTGGAGAAGTTCCTCTTTGCGTCTAGAGCCAAGTATTTTTTTAACTATTATGTCATAATTGGTGATTCCATCATTGCAATTGTATTATCAATACTACTGACAATATGAATACTACTTGGCTCCCTGAATCTCTATTACCTGTAAACTATAGTTTTATACTTAAGATATAGCTTGTTATAAGTACAAAAAGAAAATTGAGTGTTAAACAGTGATTGTCAGTAGAGAGAAGATTGAGAAGTGACTCTTTATGTCTAAGACCACCAAGTATTTGTCGATTATTATTGTCATACCTTGGTGAATGAATAATTGCAGCTGTATGCATCAGCATGGAAATGGTGGAAAACATCTGTACAACAAGTGTTTGAATACTCCACCAATTTTTGTTGATTTGGAAGGATGTCGTATTTGAAGGGGCACAAAACCCTTTTTTGTTGGTCTACTTCCTTAGTGTTGTAAAAGAGCAGATGCTTGTTGAAGATGGCATTCAATTGATGATTGTCCTATGCTTTTGTTTTACGTCCCTCCCTAGAGTTGGAGGGCCCCTTGTCCTAAATGCCTAGTTGATTGAACTGATTTTGGGCACCACTTGAGAGGAGGAGGGGGGGGGGGGGGGGGGGGGGGGGGGGGGGGGGGGTGGGTCCTAGCATTTGATATTAATCATTGAAATCAAGGGCTTTTTCCTAAGAGATCATCAGATTGTTCTGTGTACAAAGTGGAAATGTGGTTGGATCTTTTCAGTTTGTGGGTCACTTGCTGCATGTGTTCATTTCGTGTTTCCTTTTCCATGATTGTTGTTTGAATCCAAACACAACGGCTTTCTTTTTTTTCTTTTCTTTTGTAATTTTATAATTTGTGATAAAAACTAGGGGTTGACACGATCCAGTTCGGCCTTGTTCCACTCTCAAATCGAAATTGAAAATGAAAAAATCAACGGTTCGGTGCGATGCAGTTTCACTTAAATTTATTACTAAAATCGTACGGTTTGATTTACACCAGTTCCGGTTCAGTTTATGCAGATTTATGGTTCTAACCAAAATTATATATATATATAATTTTTCAATCTTCTACTTCCAATACCGAATACATATATCAACCACAAATTCAAATAAATTTGAGTTCCCACTACTAGATATACAATATTTGTGACTGGAAGATTGAAAGTTTACATATCTGAACTACATATTAATGAAACCCTCTTTGTCAACTAAAAGAGGTGAAAATACATTTTTATTTTCTATCACAATAAAAAAAAGTTAAGGACAGTAACATAACTTTACAAAATAGAACTTTGCTGTTTTTTATTTAAGTCTCACCTACATGCGATTTTATCATCTCTAATTTTCAAAAAATGAAAAAAATAAAAATAAACTTCACTGTATCTCTCCCCTCTCCCACGTTCTATCTCTCTCTTCCTCTATCCTTCAATTTTAAAAACAAAAATGAAAAATTTCACACACATTTTGTGCGTGGGCATCTACTAGTAAATATAAATCAAAAGATAGAAAGCTTCAAATTAAGACCAAAGTGTACATACCAAAATGAAATTATAGTGTACATAATGCATAAAGATGAATGAGGAAAAGAAGAGAGGAGAGGGAGGGATGGAAATTGGTATGTGAAATGACAGCTATAGTTTAATGGATGAGGTGAGGTAATTACCAAGTGTCACATCCTGGCCTGGGCCCCTACCTCATCCTGGGCTCGACTCCACAGTAGCACGATATTGTCTGTTTTGGGCCCCGACCACGCCCTCACGGTTTTGTTTGTGGGAACTCACATGAGAACTTCCCAGTGGATCACCCATTATGGGATTGCTCTCGCGTGCCACTCGCTTAACTTCGGAGTTCCTACGGAACCCGAAGCCAATGAGCTCCCAAAAGGTCTCGTGCTAGGTAGAGATGGGAATGTACATATAAGGCATATATGATCCACTCCCCTGGGCGATGTGGGATGTTACAATCCACCCCCCTTAGGGGCCCGACATTCTCGTCGGCACACTTCTGGCCAGGGATTGGCTCTGATACCAAATTGTCACATCTCGGCCTGGGCCCCACCACAGCTTGGCCTTGACTCCACCGTAGCATGATATTGTTCACTTTGGGCCCCGACCATGCCTTCACGGTTTTATTTTTGGGAACTCACATGAGAACTTCCCAGTGGGTCACCTATCATGGGATTGCTCTTGCGCGCCACTCGATTAACTTCAGAGTTCCTACGGAACCCGAAGCCAGTGAGCTCCCAAAAGGCCTCGTGCTAGGTAGAGATAGGAATATACATATAAGGCATAGATGATCCACTCCCCTAGGCGATGTAGGATGTTACACCAAGAGTTTGGCTTTTGGGCTTGAAAACTTTTTATATAGATTTTTAGTTAGGGCTTAGTATTTAAATAAAACAAGGGTTAAAGAATTAGATTTAAAAAAAATTAATATAGATGGTCCGGTGCGGTTATCACGCTTGAGAATTAGAAACCGAAACCGGAACCATTTTAAATCAGTTTGGTTCGGTTCTGGTCCAAGTTTGAACAGTTTTGGTCAACCTGATTTTTTATAAACTTTTTCATTCGATTTGGTTCGGTTTCACAATTTCTCAGTTTTTAGGCCCACTCCTAATAAAAACTAACCGAAAGTTTTCTGTGAAAAAAAGTGGTCCAAAGAGGAAGAGCATCTTCTTAATTGATATCAATGATGCATT
This sequence comes from Pyrus communis, assembly GCF_963583255.1. NCBI lineage: Eukaryota > Viridiplantae > Streptophyta > Magnoliopsida > Rosales > Rosaceae > Pyrus > Pyrus communis. The sequence continues at coordinate 7,100,016 of NC_084814.1, read as the reverse complement.
GTGAGGATGAAGCTTGCATTGTGGGGATGAAGCATGTGAAGGAATTAGCTTCAAGTGGACACTGAAAATTGGAAGATGAGAAATAAGTTGAAAGATGTGCTCTCTCTTTATTTTTCCATCCCCTTTTATCATTTTTTCTTACATTCTTTATTTTATTTTTTTCCTTTTATAAGAAATTAATATAAAATGTTGACGTGGCTTAACCGTAATCATTCAAATAAAAAGGAAGAGAATCCTACTCCGTTACTTTTACATTGAATAACTTAGTCAAACATTATTGGCTTCAAATTTACCCATCGCTTGTCGTATCATTGATAGAACTTGAAAACTTTAGTGGGTTATCTGTCATCAACCCCATCATGGTCGAAACTGCAATTTTTCTGAGGTCATTGTCAATGTCCATGAATAAGAAGGCTGTGTAATTCTCACCACTCTCGATTTAGAAATGATAATTAGGTCTGCCTAACCTCTAGGCCTCGTTGGGCATAAAAGATTGGATTGCAATAGATAATCAGACATTAAAGAATGATTTTTCCATTTTGTGGGGATCAGAAAAGAATTAGACATGAAAAAAACTTCTTCTTCCTAATCGTACAATTTTAAAGATGATTGAAATGAATAAGTTTTTTTTTTTTAAGTAATCAATCTCTTACCTTCAAGTTAGTCACGATTTTTTCCTTTATTCATTCAACATAACTTGAAAATATTATGATATCCATTCTAAGCCAATTTTCTATACCAAAAGAGGCCTAAAGTGTTTTCCTTTTTCTAAAGAAAACTCAGTGTAAGATTTGAACCTAGAATTTGTTATTTTCTTGGTAAACAGGCCCTGTCTGAACCATTAGATGAATAGAAGGCATTGTTCATTTATCATATGGGTTTGTATGACAGAACTTCCTTTTTTTTTTTAATCTCTCTGTCATGGTAACTGCAAAGGTTTTCTTATAATTTCACTTTAATTGTTTTAAGTCGTTCAACAATCCAAACGAGAGATCCAAAATCTCTTTTCTTTTTTTTTTTTGTTTTTTCTACCAACAATTGTTGTCCATGAAATTTAAAGTAACGACAAAATTTCTTCACCATCTAATTTAATTTGTTGGGTTGAGAAATTGGTCAAAATGATGGATTTACAAATCTTAACAGCTGAAATTATCACTTTTCTTATTTACAAAATCTCCTCATCAATGTTTGATCAATTACGTTGTCATTCTTTGAATATTTAGATCAGTTCAAATTTGTAAGTTGATCAGTTTCTTCAATATTTCTATCTCTGCTTTGAAATTATTAACCAAATTTAAGCGTATAGTTGGTTGTCATGGCCGTGTTATGGGTGTCAGATCCATAGGGTGCTTCTATGATCTATGTATCTAATCTACTACCATGGACCTTTGGACCAACCTTCCTCAGATATCCTGATCATCTTCTGAAACGTGGAATAGTCAACTTCAATTGAAAACGACCCAACTTAGGATACAAATATCTGGCTGAGAAAATACCTTCTCTGCTGTAGAATATAAATGATGAACGATGATGATGTTCTCAAAGTTCACAAGCTGAAGTAGTCCATATATATATATATATTCATATATTGGTATATATTATATAATACATACATACATAGATATATATATATATATATATTATTTATAGTCCGCATATATATATAGTGATGTATGTAAACAAACATGTGAGGGCTATCTGATTTTTCTGCAGAAATAAGTAATTTTGGAGGCCCTGGCATGCATGCTATCATTGAACTGATTTGGCCACATGTTCATGAGCTCAAATTTTGGTTTCTTTCTTTATAGAAGATACAAAAAGGATCACTGAGCTCAAAAAAAAAAACCTGATCAGGATCAGAGCAGATAGATTTCTTTTACATGAATTTCTGTATGACCAGTGTCTGTCAGTCGGTCCTTGAGCGGGAGAGGCCCAGAGAGAGAGAGGGATTCATCCATATATTGGAACGCAGCTGTAGAGATGGAGACAGTACAAAGTCATTGTAGTTTTTGTCCTTTAATCCACCAACAGAAACATTTTGTATTTAGCTCCTTGATTTTACCTTTTGGCCTTTCTTTTTTAGGAGAAATTTTTAATTGTGACAGGAACACAAGTAATACATTATGTGTTTTAATAGAAATAGCGGTAAATTTTATTTTTTAAGTTACTAACTTTTTAGCATACATATCTCATTATTTGTTTAATGACACGTGATGTACCGATCATACTAAAAAATCTCTCATTTTTTACCCAGCCTAGCTCTCACAAAAGGGTATTGGCATTTAATTGGTTGTGTAGTTTTCTGTCTAACGATAAGGTTTGAAGCTCTTTTACGAGCAAACGCACAATTAACTGTTCATGATCAACGTGCCTTTCTCAGTAAGTAATTATCAGCTCCGATTTCTGGTTGATGGATTGCTTCTGTTCAGGCAATGCAAATAGGTCATGCCAATCAAATTGAGAAACATGACATTAATTTGTGGGATAGAATAGCTAATGTAAATTACTTATTTTGATGCCAAAAGTTGGACCAAAGAGAGCCGACAAAGTGAAATAAAAGATTAAAAAAATAGACACACGATTTATGTGGTTCATTCAAATTTGCGCTACATCTATAGTGTTTGTAATTCTCATTAAGGTAATCAGTGTTTCATAATATAATGGATTGGTTTAAGCATAATAGCCATTAGTTCAAACCCTTCCCAAGGGGAGGACTGGTATTTTTTTGCTTGTGAGGGAGTTCCCCATTATTGTCCCTCTTCGATGTAGGACTCTTGAAATTGTTATGGTGATTTGTGAAGGAAATTTTTTTATAAATTAAGTTCATTGAGCAACATAATACATGCATTTAACAATTCAATGGCGGAAGCATCCTTGTATGCACTCTAAAACAAAACATGAAATTCAAAGCCTAGTAATGGTGGTGAACCAAGACTCAACTCAAATCATAAAGAGAGTTGAGAAACTTTATACCCTTGAAGCACCTTTTTGCTTAGCAAAGGTTAATCATCCACGAGAGGGCCTTCATTCCTTTGCATCCTTGCTCCTTGGCTCCATGATATGGATGAATGAACTTTGCTTCTTGGCTCCTCATCTTCTTGGATTTGAATGGAAGAAGGGATTCTCCAAAAGCCCCAAAGGAGAGGGCCTCTAAGTTCCTATACCAAGGATGGTTGAAGTAAGAAGACTGAATGCGAGGAAGGAAATGTGATAGGATTTTTAGTACCTGCACAAATATGGTTAAAATCACTTAAAAATACTTGTAAGAGTACAAGATTATCGTAGTATAGCTGTAACACCCCGACTCGAAAATTTTATTTCGGAAACAAATTTCGGTGATAGGCCAAAATTAAAATCTTGTTTAACTAACTACTATTAATTAGAATTCTCTATTGAAGTTTCTTAAACACTCACAAAATCTATAAATAGAATTTACTTACCAAAAACATAAGATTAAAATTTTAAATTAATCACCCAATTCATTCTCTTAGACAAATTTTCAACAAAAGATTAATCTCAATTATTTAAGGCTGCATCTAACCCCTATTAGACTACCTACGTACCCTTGATGCGGGATCAAGCCTTTTGTAGTTCACCATTCATTCATTTATCCATTTCCAAAAATATTCTAGAAATGGAAATGTTCAACATTAACTTTCATAATCAAATCACCTCAAATGGGTACCAATTACGAATTTTAAATATCAAAATTTGCATGAAAAGTCAGGGTTAGCCCACTGGCCACACGCTGTCGCAGGTGGCGGTTTCCGGCAAACAGAAACCTAATTTTCCGACTAGAAGTCTCACGTGCGGGCGAATGAGATGCATTTCTGGTACTGGACAAGCTCTCAGGCAATAATCTCTTTCTTATTTCTGCCTTTCTTAACTCTAAAAATTACCAAGTTTTACAGGCAAGTAGAGTTCAATGAGAGGAATAACTTTCATACCTGGGCTGAAGTCCAATTCGGTCGAAAAACACCTGACATTGCCCACGAACCGCCGGAACCCTAGAATTGGGTACGCTTCAATTTGTTCTCAAAACGAACTCCAACGTCTCAACCATTGCTTGGGCTTTGCTCCTAAGGTGGAGGGAAGTATTTTGGTGGTGATAATCGAGGGAGTTATGTTCAGAATTCACGGATCGCTATCGTGGAACCCCCACACCCACCAATGCATTTCCCTTGATTCCAAAGCCAAATCGTATGAATTTTTGGGTGGAATTGGTAGAGGGAAGGCTAAGGAGTTGTTTCCCAAGTGATGAATGGTGGTGATGTGCAGTGAAATGTCACGAATGGCGTCGAGTTTTGCCACAGGTCGGGTCGGAAAGAACACCTGTTTTTCCCATTTTTTTTCCCTTCTTCTTTTCCTTCTCTCATTTCCCTCCTTTCCTTCCTCCTTGATTGGTCCATGTCCCTCCCTTTTCTTTCCTTTCTTATCCATCACATCCGTCCATCTATCTCCTTTCTCTTCTTTTCCTTTCATCCCAGCCACACACGTGGCACATCTCATTGCTCCAGAAAATCTGGAACCTTCTATATAGAAGGAAAATTACCAAAATGTCCTTAACTTTAAACGTTAATAACTTCATCGTTATAACTCTGTTTCACGAACGATTTTTGCCTACACACCCGTAGGATTGTCCTCTATCCAAATATATCAAGAAATATGATAAAATATGTGAGGACAAAAGACGTCCTCGTATAATTACATTAAACCAACCAGGGACATTTTCCTCATTTCCACTTATCCATAAATTTTGAAGGAAAACTAAATCTCGTCCCTGGTTGAAAATAAATCTCCCATTAAAATAAATCTCACATTTGACCCCCATTAAAATAAATCTCGTCCTCGAGATTTAGAACAAATCCAACCGTTCCATTTATAGTGAATAAAATCATAACCTCAATCTACGATTTTATTCAAGCTCAAAATAAATAATTCAACGAATTAATTATCATGATTTTCACACATATACTCAAATTCCCAGCCACATTAATTGGTAGAATAAATATCAGAAATTCTAGCCATAGACATTGACAAAATAAATATCAAACATCAAGCCGCAATCCTCGTTGGCTAAATAAATACAAGATTATCCAACCATATCTACCATTGGCTAGATAAATGCGAGCATAAGAACCACAATCATAGGTAAAACTACTTACCATCATTGGCTACACATAGCCGTCACCTTGATTCTTTCTCAAAATTTTTGGCCACAATCACTAGTGATACCAAACATCAGAAATTTTTTGCCATATTCTTTTTTTTTTTTTTCAAAACAATTATCATATATTCCATCGTAGCCATTATCGACCAAATAAATATCAGAATTTCAAGCCATAATCATCAGTGGCTAAGTAAATATTACAATTTCAAGTCAAACCAACAGAATTGGCAACCCAATTGTCAGAAATTCCATTGAAAGTCTTTGGAATTTCTAATCACAATCACTGTATAAAAATGAGGAATTTAAAACCATCCCGCAATTTTCGTTTATATTAAACGAACTCAAATTCTCATTCTATTATTCATGTCCACCAATAATTCAATAAATGAAGAAATCTCCATGGTTTTTCCACAATTCCAATTATAATGAACAATTCATAACTTCAATTTATGATTTCTTTCCCGTTCGATAAATTTCATCTTGATTTTCATAAATATTAAAATTTTCAGCCATAAATATCATTGGCCATAAAATTTTAAAATTTCTAGCCATAAATATCATTGGCAAAACAACAATTTCATCACCTTTTTCTTTTATCCCGATAAGTGACTAGCAACTGGAAAAGATCGTAATATATCTGGTCGATACACATTACATTGATAACTCATTCTTACAACCCACACATGGAGCTTTTCTCCAAGAAACACCGGGTCTTTGTGCCCATTCAAGTATTTCTCCACATTTCACGGGTCATTTTGCCCAAATCAACATTCACGGGGCCACTTTGCCCAATCAAACATCCACGGGCCATTTTGCCCAAACAATATTCCTCCCATTCCATGGGCCATCACGCCCAAATCGACATCCACGGGCCTTTTCGCCCAAATCAACATCCATGGGCCCTTTTTGCCCAATTCAACATTTCTCAATTGCACAATTATAATAAGACTTTTCCATCTACTTGTCAGAATTTCACAACCATCTTAATGTTCAACATTTTCATAGTGCATATCATAATATCAACTCAATTTAAGATTAATCCGAAACTTTAAATCAAACACTCATTCTTAAAGCTACACATAAAATATGACATTTTAAAATTTTCTACTCCTACATAATTCAATTCACTTCATAGTGATTCACAATATAGGCATTTCACATAAATTCACCATTAGTCAAAGAACTTATGAAATAGTGCAATATCAATGCAATTCACAATTCACAATTCACATCCACAACTATCAATAATAACTCACATTGTAAGGTAGGATCATTTGCTCTGATACCATTTTGTAACGCCTCGACCCAAAAATTTTATTTTGGAAACAAATTTCGGTGATAGGCCAAAATTAAACTCTTGTTTAACTAACTACTATTAATCAGAATTCTTTATTTAAGTTTCTTAAACACTCACAAAATCTATAAATAGAATTTACTTACCAAAAACATAAGATTAAAATTTTAAATTAATCACCCAATTCCTTTGTTTAGACAAATTTTCAACAAAAGATTAATCTCAATTATTTAAGGCTGTATCTAACCCTTATTAGACTGCCTACGTACCCTTGATGCGGGATCAAGCCTTTCGTAGTTCACCATTCATTCATTTATCCATTTTCAAAAATATTCTAGAAATGGAAACATTTAACATTAACTTTCATAATCGAATCACTGGCCACCCTTCGCTGCAGGTGGCGGTTTCTGACGAACGGAAACCTAATTTTTCGACTAACTCTAAAAATTACCAAATTTTACAAGAAAGCAGAGTTCAATGAGGGGTACAACTTTTATACTTGGGCCGAAGTCCAATTCAGCCGGGAAACACCTGAACTTGCCCACGAACTGCCTGAACCCTAGAATTGGGTGTGCTTCGATTTGTTCTTAAAACGAACTCCGACTTCTCAACCACTTCTTGGGCTTTGTTGCTGAGGTGGAGGGAAGTATTTTGGTGGTGGTAATCGAGGCAATTACCTTAGGAATTCACGGATCGCTGTCGTGGAACCCCCACACCTACTGTTGCATTTCCGGCGATTCCAAGGCCAAATGCCTTTCCTTATAGATTTTAGCCTTCTTGTAGGACTCCTTATGAATTTTCTCAAGTTTGATAGGCTGTGCCGTTGCCATGTCCAATTCAGCAACCAGAACTTTTTCATTGATAGTTGTCTGTCCTGTATCCAAATCTGTCAGATTGGTAAAAAGTTGATCATGTGGTGTATCAAACTTTAACTTTGCATGAACAACTCCTTCCAACATGTCAATTTCCTTACATTCTTGCAGCCTTTCTGGAATGGGTTGTGATTGCGAATAAACTTGGGTGGCCAAAGGTTGTGGGAGGATTTTAGGATCAACATGTGCTGTTTCCTCCCTTAGGCGTGAATAGCTTGCAAATTGCTTCTTAGTTTCTGCACCAATATCATCTTTATCATTATAGCTTTTCCTACAGTTTAATGCTTGAATATGAAATCCTTGATTGGTTATTTTAATGTACAACTCGATTGGTTCTAACAATTTAGAAAGTTTGTCCTCCGCCAAAAGCTCTTGTGGCACGTTAGGTTGCTCAAAATATTGCTCAAGATGCCTTTTCAAACTTGGAGTGTAGAGCTCCGAAGGGATTGTTCCAATGCCTTTTTGAGTCAATTCTCATATTGATATGTTTCTAGACAAACTCAGGAAAATATTCCCTTTCAGGGCATTACAAAATATCATGGGTCTGCAAACAGCAAAGTGCACAAATTGTAGGTTTAAATCCATAAAAACCTCATTCTGCAGATGTGACCCATAAAGGCGGTCTTCCTGGTTGTATATTGAATCTAGGAGGAGGTGCAAATTCCATCGTTGAACTGCTCTCAAAATCAACAAATTATAACCTAAAAAATAAAATAAAATCAAGTAAATGAAAAGTTATGTAAAAAAATAACTAACTAATAATAAGATAAACACAAATTATTTAAAACAATCTCCGGTAGCAACACCAATTTCTTGATAGGATTTTTAGTACCTGTGCAAATAGGGTTAAAATCACCTAAAAATACTTGCAAGAGTACAAGGTTATCGTAGTATAGTAGCTTAAGTAAGGTCGTTTTCCACAGGGATTGAATGAATAATTTGTATTCAAAACCAACTCTTAATTAATTATTTAAAACAAAGTTTAGAAAATTTTGATTTTATGACCTAAAATTAAAAACAAAATTTAAATTAAAACAATTAAAGAAATTAGCAAAATAAAGAAAACAAAAGAAAAAAGTTTTAAAAATTAAAGCTGTGAAAGCACTAGAGTTATACCGTCAACTTAACAATCCTATGTAATTTTGCCAATTACTTATGAATTAAACATGCAACTTTGAAGGTTAGGTTTTCCTAATGCAAATTCTTCTCGTGATATTCCTAATGCAAATTCTTCTCGTGATATTCAAGTAAGAACGTATATCTAACATGCAATCTATCTATGATATTCAGATCAAATGTAAACATGCAAGACTCATTAAGTTTTGTGAAAACCTTTTGAAAAACCATGCAACCCCTAAGAGTGTGAGATTCTCCTTAAGTGAATTTTCAATTATCAACCACACGAAGCAATACTCATTCCTCTGGTGATATTCCAACCGAATTGCATCCGATTACTTATCTAAACATCCTAATGGTAGCTAAGCATTAAGACATAGAGACAGTTTAAACACATTGATTAATAATTCAAAGTATGCATGCATAACATCATAAACAATTAAATAAAAGACTACACATTCATGCTAAGGCTTGTGGTCTCACCCTAGCAAACGAAAATTAGTTTACGAACAATCATAAAACAAAAAGAATTTTATTGAAATATAAAAAGGATAGAAAACACCTAGAAACACAAATCATCAAAGCCTAGCCAAGTTCTCCAAATTGATGCGTTCCTCACCCTAATGGCTAAATAGCCTTATTTATACTACTACAACCCTTGGAGTAAAACTCAAATTTTAGGTTTTAAACTCACCCCAACTTGCTCCAACCCTTAGGGCAAATATGAGTTTTAACCCAATACTCATTTTTGGGGGAAATTTAGGCCAGGATTTCCCCTAGATTAGTGGGGCTGATCCACCATATATGTGTATTCTTTTTAGTTTTATATTTATAAATTCATTGAATCTAACGGCTAAAATCTAATATGATCAAATCCAAAAGTAAAAGAAAAAAAAAATCTAGGTCCAAATTTAAACCCAATGGCTAAAGTAATTTAAAAAAAAAAAAATCTTATCTGTGTGTCATATTCTTTCATAGTGTTCCACGAGTTTCATGGTATTAGTTTAGTGATTTTTTAATATTTACCAGAATCTAAATATTTTTAGGTTAAAATGTTCATAAAATTAAATTAGAATAGTCTACATTATTATTTGTTTTTTAAAGTTACTTTAAGAAAAAGATTATCCTAAATTCATTCTTTAATAATCTTGGGCTAAAAATTTAACCCAAAATGATTGGAGGAGAAAAACTATTCCTGGATTAAAACCTAAATTTTCTAGGTTAAAAATTTTAGGTTTTAACCCAAGGGTTGAAGATGGTCTAACTTTGGGAAATCTACCTAGCCACAAAGCAGCCACGTTTCTGGATCTTCAGGGCTCCAAAATAGGCCCAAAATGACTCGATTTAAAGCTTGAGATGTCCCGAACATAATTGTAGAGGGCCGCGAACCCAAAAGACATCATCTTGGATGCCCAAAAAAAATAAGCCCAAAATGTCACTTTGACAGCACTGCGCACTGGAACTTTATTTCATCGCCACAAATAAATAGCTTGGTAGAAAAACTTGAAACTTTGATATGAACAAGTTGAGAGGCTAGCAAACATCCTCTAATTGTAATCAACCCAAAATTCATTTGTTTGGATATTTTTTTCTCAAGAGGAATTAGAATGTCCTACATTGGAAACATACTTCGAAGTATCAAAATTCTCACAAAATACCAATAAATTAATACTAAGATTAGGGTGAAGTATATAGTATAATGCTAGGTTCCTTCTCTCATATGGCCAGCCTCTCTAGAAGGAGAGAGCTTTTGTTCTCTCATCTTTTCTCAAAGAAACCCTAATGAGGTTAAGGCTATAAAGTTGCCTTTATACATCTTTCTAAATGAGTGGCAAACTTGTCATAAGTGAACCATCACTAACCTTCTCTCTATGGCGGGCCATGCTTGATTTGGTTAGGGTAATTGCTCATTTTGTTTTAGTTGTTACGCAATTTAAACCTTATGTGCCTTATGGACCAAAACCCTTTTGGTTCCCGAAACTCGAAACTAACTTAAGGCCCAAAACTAACCTTTCGTCTTTGATTAATGAACTTTTAATTAATCCTTGCCATATACTATTAAACTACTTCATTGTTCTTACTCATCTTTATATCCTTCAGTCATTACCTTTACGCGGTGTGATCCGTAAGGTCCATTCTGACTTAATCACGTCCGTAAGCTGCTAAAGGTCTGTTACGTGAGCTGCTATCTTCATGCTCGATCTCTTGTTGAAGCTTTTTTACCTCCGATTAAAAGACAGTCTGTTCCACCTCCCAAGCATTTCACTATGAAGATATCACCCGCTTCGATTCAGGTTTGTGACATGCCAAGGCTTTAACTGTCTTAACTTTAGCCTAGCACTAGCTCTAGCCTAAAATCTTCATATGCCTTTGCAAGATCCGCCTAGTATTTTTTCGCTTTAATCTCCTCAAAATTAGCTTGTCAATATACCTCTATTTCTTTCGACAAAAAAGAAAAAGAAATATACCTTTCTATCTCTTTCTTGTGAGTTTCCTTCATGGCTAATTGCTCTACCTACACCGTCTTGAGTTCCACCAACTAAGACTGCAGTCGTTGCTCTAGTTGGAACTTAGCTTCCAATTCATATAAAGAAGCCTACTTAAGATCACGAATCTGCTCTACTTGGCAAAAGGGGGCCGCGTCTATCTAAACATTAGCCTGACCAACATAAGTAAGAAAAAGAAGAAGGCAAAAATCATTGTAATCATTTTGAAATATGAGGATGAAGAAATACCTCATATCAACTTGTATGACACCGTATCAGGGTGTCTCAAAAGATGTGCAAACCTTTTTTTAGTCTGTTGGGGGAAATAAAGGTGCCAAAAAAAGCCCGAGCAAAGTTTGCATTCTGGAGACCACTAGTGTCTACCGAAAGAGCAATATGGTTTATTGAAGGTCTGATTACGAATGGAGGCTACAACCTACCTTCAAATCTAGTTGAAGCTGTCAGGAGAAGGGTGTTGACCTTGGAGGATGCCTCAATAGATTTAGGAAAACTTCTTGGAGGTGGAAAAATCGGTATTAAAGAGTAGGAAGGTTCAAAGATTGGAACTTGGCTTGGTTATGGTGGTGTAATTGTTTATTATTGTAAAGACGAAGGCTCGAGCTTGGGCTTGGGTAGTTACTGTGATGCTGGTTCTAGAAGTAAAAAAGGAAGGGACCGAGGCCTCACTTATAGAAAGCAATGGGGCAAATGTCTTAGAAATCGTAGTAGCAAGATGACTTTTCTCCTCTTTAATGGGATTTCTTCTTCGTGTTTAGGATTTTCAAGCGCCACATCCTTTGACGCTAGTCGAGGTTGATACGGGGCATCCAATAATGTTGAAGTCTTTTATCATTCTTTTATATTTAAAATTTTTATAATTATTTTTTTAACTAATTAATATATTATATATATTAATGTTATGTTTCCTTTTTTATTTCTTTCCCCCTATTTTTTTTTCTTCCCAAATCCCCTCCACATGGCAAGTCTTAAATATATTTTTTTATCATTCTTTTATATTTAAAATTTTTATAATTATTTTTTTAACTAATTAATATATTATATATATTAATGTTATGTTTCCTTTTTTTATTTCTTTCCCCTTATTTTTTTTTCTTCCCAAATCCCCCCCCCCCACCACACTTTGTTTTGCCGTAAGTCATAGGACTCCCTCCCCTTTCTTTCTTTCCCAGTTTCATTTATTTATTTCTTTAAATAAAATAAAATAAAATAAAATAAAGTTATGCACCCACTCCAAGTTTATCATGGAAAGCAACCAAGTATCTGTAAGCTACAGCGTCTGAATGCACCATCATTCCGATTTTCAGATCTTCTTCAAACTCCATTGCCTCAGCAGCAACCTATCAATTGAAAAAAAAATAAATCAAAGATTAGACTAATATATTAATTAAAGACTCATAATAAAGAAGGTAGCAAACATAGAAGATACCCTAATTCATATTATAAATATAAAAAATCCAAAAAACCTCACCCGAACCCAAAAAACCCCAATTAAAAGAAAAGAAAATAACCCTACTACATCTATATACGTGGGTTATTCATGTCACATGATCAAAGCAACTATTGTATAAAGAAAGAAAAAAAAACTTACAGATTCTTAGTTGCTTTCCATGATAAAATTGGACTGGGTGTAGAACTTTTTTTTTTTTTTTTTTTTTTTTTTTTAAAGAAAGAAAGAAATGAAACTGGGAAAGAAAGAAAGGGGTGAGAGTACTGAAACCTAAGATCTACGGCAAAACAAAGTTGCCCGGGGGGGTGTGGGGTGGATTTGGGAAGAAAAAATATAGGGGGGAAAGAAATAAAAAAGGAAACATAACATTAATATATATAATATATTAATTAGTTAAAAAAATAATTATAAAAATTTTAAATATAAAAGAATGATATTTTATATAAAAGAATAATAAAAGAATATATTTAAGACTTGCCACGTGGCGAGTTTTGAGTGGATTGTAGTGTCACTCAACGAAATCCAGTGACAAACCAAGACCCACACAAATTTTTCTCCTTCTTGAGACACATTATGGGCCATCAAGCACAATGCATCAACATTGCTGAGTTTTCTCAACTTGCCTTTTAGGTGAAATTGAAGATTCTCCCACTCTAAATATTTGTAAATTTACTGTCCAAATAATGCTCGACGATGTGTATGGGATTTATTGACGTATATACTCATTTACAAAATTAAAGTACCCAGTATTTGCGTGTTTATGATTTTGATAGGTGGAATTTCCAATCACCCACCCCACGTATCACCTGCCACCTTACCATGGAAAACTTAGTCGGTAAGTAAGTCCTTACTTAAGGCCTAAGATTGCAGTGAATTCTGCATCAAGCTACTTGCTGTCAGATTTATAGTAAGTCTGGTGCAACAAATGAGAGATATTTTGATAGAGCTCACAAAATTCTTTTGCGCTTGAAAATGAATCTTACGGCGGAAATTAAGAGATATTGTATGCATTTATAATGAGTTAAAATTACTCTGTTTATTATGCATTTATAATGAGTCAAAATTCTTTTGGGTCAATTATTTGCGATCTGTTTGTAATTGTACTGATGTCTCCCATAATTTGAATTTTTCAAGAAAATTTTCATGACGTTCTATGCAAAAGAATAATAATGCAATAAAATCCAAATAGTAAAAATATATATATTTTTTCAATAATGTGTCATAGATTCCTATCTGGAATACTGTTCTTTTGGTTGTTAGCAGGCAAAAAAAAATTAAAAAAGACTCTACTGCTGCTGCTGCTGAGTAACAAATATTGGAATTATGTCTGGTACCACATATCTTCTTTTTTATTTTTTTATTTTTTGGGTACTTTTCGTACTACATTCTACATCTGTTAATGGAACTGAAATTCCTATCTACAGATGTTCGGTACTTTCAATTTTAACTAAGAAAGCAAAATTTTATGATATATCTACTTACGGAGTTGAACTTGAACACAGGACAGGTAAGAATAAGATAGTATGATAAGGGTTTAGGGTTTAGGATAGGTGTCTCACACATAATTATTGATGAAGATTAGCTAATCTTACCTAATTTGTTTCTATATTCACCAAAACACACACATAAAATAGTTTGGCAAGAGAACATTACTATTTACGGAAACATATTTGGAAAGGACACTATAAGCATTCCAATTTTTATGACTTTAGATGGGAAAATCTGATGTGCTATTGGAGGTATATCAATCGTATTTACAATATTCACTATGAGATACAATAGGATATTCTCCCGATTGTAGGGCATTATCTTCTTCTAGATCAAACAGAAATAGCATTCTTTAGTCACATTAACATGACAGAAAGACCGACTTTTTCTCCACCTGCCTCAGAAATTCCAATTTGAGTCAGAGTACATGTCCAAACATACACATTCCCACTAGAAACTTCAACTCAATGATGAGTTTGTGTGGTTGAAATAAAAGAATCGTATGGGTTGGGTGGCCTACAAAAGCCATTTAGTCACACTAAATCAATCAAGCAAAGAAAACCTAACATCATAAACAACAAAATATTGAATCCAATGTGTGGAAAATATGCCTAATTAGGATGATGATTATGATGGTATGGGCAGGCCACATGCTGTGTTGGTTAGATACATTTTTATGTGATATGATAAATAAAAACTTGATATGATAGGGGAACAAAGAAATGTTGCTACATGCACAGAGGGACACGAGTAGCTGTAGGGGCCTTTGTTAGTGCTTCAATGAGTTGTTTCCCAACTGGAAGTCTGGTGACCTCCAATGGAGGAAATTGTTCATTGTTTGGTACTTGAGAAACAAGGATTTGATTGGTGGTTGTTTGTTTCTTTTGGATCATAAACCACAATTCATAAGTTACTGTTCTTTGCAATATTTTTAATTTTATTAAACTATACAATGAAATTAGTTTTGATGGGGTTGAAGGACATCCTACATTTAGGTGCCCCACTTTTGTTTAAAATCTTGGTTTGAAGGTCTGGGTTATCATCTTTGAAATCTTTCATATGTTTTGGAAATTATTTCTATATATGCATGTGCATATGTTATAGTTTTTGTTATGTTGGTGAAAGTAAGAAGAGAAAGGTGGCTCCACAGCAAAAAAAAAAAGGGTATTTCTAGTAAGGGAGACCAAGGAAAAAGGGTCATATCAATGTCATTGTAGATCTGATTAGCATCATTGCAAATTTGCTTTTTCTTTTTTCATGAAGGCAATACTGGGCGATGAGGTTTCCAATGATTACGGACACAAAAGTAAATATTCTTAATCATTTTAGTTACAGCTTCTTTTTCACTTTACCTTCAATTGATATGGGGAGGGGGAATCAAACACAATATATACCTCAAGTATATGGTAAATGCTTAAAAACCCTTGCAAGAACTTTAAGTGTTAAATGACCAATTACAAAAGAAGAAACAAAATTGATGAGTTATCATATTCTGGAATTATTGATTAAATTTACATATGATCTAGCTGGTTGACCAATTACCACCAAAAGCCAGTCACCCTTGCTAACCTGCTAATTTTTTGCAGGGAGGTTGCATATTAGTATTCCCGAATCTCTTCACCGTACTATAAGGAACGGCAGAATTCTAGCATGACCTGTGAGCATTTTGTAAAAGAAAATCTGAAAAAGTATTGATTATTTCCAAGGGATGCAGGCAATAAGATTGCCAGTCCTGCAGATAGAAATTTCAGTTGCGGAAAATGTAAAAAGTTCATTTCGACATGTTTACAAAGGCCAGTGTTTGTGTGGGTGCTTTATAGCTTTCAATGGTAGAAAGTTAATCCCAATATCGGTCCACAACAAAAATTCGATCATTGTCTACCTCTTATTCTTTTTTTATATAAGAGAAAAATGAATCGAACTTAAAATTTCAGGAACATGAGTAAAGGTTTATGGCTAAATAAACTACAAACTCCCTGCATCTTCTTCCTCTTCTTTAAATGGAATAAAAAGAGGGGTGTGATATCCACACACCCCATTTTACTTCTCACACATCTTTTTAATTTTTGGCTGTCAGATCAGATGAATTAAAGAAGATCAACGGACATAAATTATCAAGGGATGTGTGAGAAGTAAAATGGGATGTGTGGATAACACACCCCTAAAAAGAAACGGCTAGCTTTCCTCACTTTACTTAGAAAGCTGTATAATTTAAGAACCAATGAGCTTCATTTTTGTAATTAACATATAATTTTTCGAAAATTTAAATCAAATATTAATCCACTCAAATTAGGGTGATGGATTGATATAATATCTCCTAATTATATATGTGATAATTAGAGGAAAGTCGAGATATTCATATTGGAATGTGCTTGGGACTATTATGGGCATTTTGATCATTGTCCTCTCCTCCCAACGACTATAAGGAGGTTTTGGGAAAGAGAGAAACACACAAAAAAATGCAAGCATTTTCATAGTTCATAATATTCTAATTAGGTCTTTAGGGTGACCACCACAACCCTAGATCTTGGGAGGAGAAATCCAAAGGGGCAACTCGACATATCATAGCCAACCCGACGACCTTTAAGGTTCTAGGCGTGCAACGTGGTTCAAAACTTTCACTCGTGTTCGTAGGAGCGTGTCGAGATCCAAGCTTCCGCACAAGAGGTATAAACTGTAAGATGTGAGTGTCAAGGAGAATGACTTCTAGTTCTCGTCAAACTTGTACCTTAGTTTTAAGTTATCAAGTTGAGAAGGTTTCGGACTTAATTGGCTGGGATTGAGAGTCCTAACATACATGCAAACTAATCAGATAACCTTATCATGTTTTGACAAGAGTTCATAATGGAATAGGACTGTTTTGAACCGTAATCAATGTAGCAATCCGGGTATCAGTTGATAGGCCTGATACCTAGGATGGTTGGCTATATATTGGGACGTCCCTGCACTCACAGCGCGACCCCTTTTCCTGAGCAAACCCTATTCTAGCTGGATATAGCTGCTGAGTGTAGAAGACTCCCGATATCCCTTGCGCTGATGTCGAGCACTTCTCCAGGTAAGTTGTTCCTTGTGTTTACGTATGCATGTCATCGTGTATATGTGATTCTATGCATGCAGTGTTTAAAACTCTAACATGTGGTATCAGAGCACACACTGTCGTGTTTAGAATCCTTTCAAGCACGAGTAAACATTGATTAATTGCACAATCCTGACATAAGACTTCCGCACATAAAGCTAATACAGTGATCAACTATTCAATGACAGACATCACGTTTAGAATTACATATGTATATATGTGTACATGTTTTGCAAATTCTTCTCCAGGAGCACAAGCTATGTCATCAGATTTCGAAGAATCAAACTACTGTCAATACATGATATGACAGTTGAATTTTGGATCATGACCAATTTCAACTCAAAAGTGTTTGTATCATGATTCAAATTATCAGTTCAAAATTGAACAGAACGATTAAACAGATGATGAATATGTTTTAAGATAATTCCAAAGAATTCTAATATTCAGTCATGTTTAATTGGTGTATAAGTGAGATACAAAATTAAAATTGATGCAATTTTATTTGCTCAAAAGTGTTAAAATTGTATCGCTAAAGAGAATTTTGTATTTTGGTTATGCAAAATCTAATATAATCAGTTTTGCGATCCAAAGATGCAACTGGTATTATATGTTTTAATGCCATTAATTGTTCATATCGTGAACTCTTAATGAAGAACTTATGAGAACAAATACTAAAGCTTATGTTACTTCTCCAGCTATGACTTCTCTTAACTTCTCCAATATTGAAACGCTAACTGGATCCAACTACAAAAGATGGAAGGATGACATGGAGATAGCCCTTGGTATGATGAATTTCGATTTGGCCTTAAGGGAGGACAAACCTGCAGTAATAACAGCTACAAGTACAACAGATGAAAAACTAAAGTTTGCTCAATGGGAGAAGGCAAACAGAATGGCTCTTATGATTATGAGGAGGGCCATGACAAGCAGTGTGAAAGGTGGCATACCAAAGAGTGATAGTGCAAAACAATTTTTTGATGCAGTGGGAAACAAATTTAAGGAGTCCGAGAAAGCTGAAACGGGGAATTTTCTCACAAAACTGACATCCATGAAGTTTGATGGTGTTGGTAACGTAAGAGAACACATACTGAAGATGTCAGACATCGCACAAAAGCTGAAGGAACTTGAGCATCCAATTACAGATCAGTTTCTAGTGCATATGGCGTTGAATTCATTACCTGCACAGTATGGTCAGCTGAAAGTGTCATATAATACTCAGAAAGCAACCTGGGACATTGATGATCTGATTTCCATGTGTGCTCAAGAGGAGTTGAGATTATCAACTGACAAGGTGGAGACTGTGAATCTTGTTCACACTACTACAAAGGGCAAACGTGTTGCAATTGATCAGTTTTCTATGCCTGCTGGTAAGCAGAAGAAAATGTTACATTTTTCTTCTTTTAAAAATGCTAACCCCCTTAATCGATCTCAAAAGTTTAAAGCTAATTCTGAAGAACCAAAGCCTTGTTATTTCTGCAAAGAAGTTGGTTATCTAAGGAAAGATTGCACTGGTTTTAAAAATTGGCTTGTTAAGAAAGGTAATGAAATCAATGTTTATGTTTGTTTCGAGTCAAATTTGATTTATGTTCCTCCTTTTAGTTGGTGGTTTGATACTGGTTGCTCAATTCATATTACAAATACTTTGCAGGGACTCACAAACCTAAAGGAGAGAAAAAATGAAGTTTACAATGTTTTTGTTGGGAATGGGAGCAAGGTTGCAGTCGAGTCTGTTGGCAGTGTCTCTTTAAAGCTTTCTTCTGGTTTTATTTTGTTTCTAAGTCCAGTACTCTATGTACCTTCTATGAGAAGGAATTTGATTTCAGCTTCTAAGTTAGTTAAATCAGGTTATACTTTTAGTGGAGACAACGAGAGTGTAAAACTTTTTCATTCGAATAAATTAGACACCTTGCTTGGTTATGCTTTACTTCACAGTGATATGTGGCAACTGCAGTGTGACTATTTACATGAATGTTTCACAGTTTGTCACATTGGTTCCAAAAGATTATCTTCAACTGAAAACTCTCCTATACTTTGGCACAAAAGGCTCGGACATATATCCAAAGAAAGACTTGTGATTTTAACTAAACAAAATCTCATTCCAAATCTCGATTTTCTAAGTCTGCCAAACTGCATTGATTATTTTAAGGGTAAAATGACCAACACCAGGAAATTAGGATCCACAAGAAGCAACCAGCTCTTAGAAATAATTCATACAGATGTGTGTGGCCCTTTTCCAAATAAAACAATTTGTGGGAACTCCTATTTTGTTACATTCATTGACGACTTCTCCAGATATTGCTATGTCTATCTAATATCTGAAAAATCTTTTGTTCTTGATTGTTTTAAAACATATAAAACTAAGGTAGAGAATCAACTAGAGAAAAATATCAAAATAGTGAGATCGGATAGGGGTGGTGAGTATTTTGGCAGGTTTACAAAAACTGGACAACACAAGGGAGCTTTTGCATATTATCTTGAAAGCTCGGGGATCATTGCTCAGTACACCACTCCAGGGACTCCACATCAAAATGGAGTGGCAGAAAGGAAGAACAGAACCCTCAAGGACATGATTCGATCCATGTTTTCGAGGTCTACACTTCCCATTTTCCTGTGGGAAGAAGCACTAAGAACAGCCAATTACACACTCAATAGGGTTCCAAGTAAGTCTGTCAACACTATACCTTTTGAAGCTTGGACAGGAAGGAAGCCAAGCTTTAATCATTTCCATGTATGGGGTTGTAGAGCTGAAGCACGTTTTTATAATCCTCACGAAAGGAAGTTGGACCCGAGAACTGTTACTTGCAGGTTTATAGGGTATGCAGACAAGTCCAAGGGTTTTAAGTTCTACTGTCCTGATTCCTACACTAGAATTCAGGAGACAAACAATGCCAAGTTTATTGAAGATTTGGAAGAAGAGGCAGTACATCATAGCACTTCTGAATTCGAAGAAATTGAAAATGAAGATGGTCAGCTCCCTACACAATCTGATGCATCGTTACTTGGCACTCAAGCAAACTTGATCACTCTCCCAATTGTTTTACCAACTTCTTCATCCGTTAACATTATGTCCTTTTCTGAAACATGCTTATGGTCCTGAACCTCAAGTCCCCGAAAGCCAAATTCCTGAGGCATGAGCTCCACCATTGCAACAAGTGCAATTGCCTCTTAGGCAGTCAAACAGGCAAAGAAAACCGGTGATTCGACCTGATTTTGTGTATTTACAAGAGACTGAATATGACATAGGAGATGATGATGATCCTTTAACATTCAATCAAGCTATAAATAGCTCACAAGCAGATCTATGGCATGCAACTATGGTTGAAGAACTTGCAGCTATGGAGAAAAACCAGGTTTAGACCTTGGTGCCATTTTCAGGCAATGCTAAGCCCATTGGTTGTAAATGGGTGTTCAAAACCAAAAGAAATGCAAGGGGAAAGGTTGAAAGACATAAAGCTAGACTCGTAGCTAAGGGTTTCACACAAAGGGAAGGAATCGATTATAATGAAACCTTCTCACCAGTATCATCCAAAGACTCCTTGAGGGTGATCATGGCATTAACAGCCCATTTCAACTTGGAATTACATCAAATGGATGTAAAGTCGGCCTTCCTTAATGGTGTTTTAGATGAAGAAATCCTGATGGCTCAACCACCAGGTTTTGAGGAGAAAGGGAAAGAGACTATGGTTTGCAAACTCAACAAATCAATCTATGGTTTAAAGCAATCATCCAGACAGTGGTACATCAAATTCGATCAAGTGGTTTCTGCTTTTGGTTTTGAAGAAAACAAGATTGATGACTGCATATATCTCAAGGTCAGTGGCACGAAATTCATATTTTTGGTCTTGTACGTAGATGATATTCTCTTAGCAAGCTCAGATTTGAGTCTTCTGCACACCACTAAGACCATGTTAACCAAGAGCTTTGAAATGAAAGATCTTGGTGAGGCGCATTTCGTCCTTGGCATTGAAATTGAGAGAGACAGATCCAAAAGGATGCTGAGGCTGTCTCAAAAATCTTATATTGACAGAATCATGAAGAGGTTTAACATGGAAAAGTGCGCAGGTGGCGAGCTTCCCATAGCAAAGGGTGATAAGCTTAGTCTGGATCAATGCCCTAAAAATGATCTCGAGAAAAATGGAATGAACGACAAGCCTTACACATCACTTGTTGGCAGCATCATGTATGCTCAAGTATGCACAAGGCCTGATCTAGGGTTTGCAGTTAGTGTTCTAGGTCGTTTCCAGTCTAATCCTGGTACTTCTCACTGGACTGCAGCAAAGAAAGTACTAAGGTACTTAAAAAGAACAAGGAACCTTGCACTGGTGTACCAGGAGGTAGAGAAGTTGGAAATGGTGGCTTATTCCGACTCAGACCTGGCAGGCTGTATTGATGACAGAAAGTCTACGAGTGGATACGTTTTTCTTCTTGCTGATGGTGCAATTTCGTGGAAAAGCTCCAAGCAAAAGGTGATTGCTTCTTCAACTATGGAGGCTGAGTTTATTGGTTGCTACACTGCCACCAAACAAGCAATCTGGTTGAAAAAACCTCATTATGGGACTGAAGGTGGTAGACTCAGTTGAAAAACCGATAACTATTTACTGTGATAACAAGGCTGCAGTTTTCTTCTCTAAAAACAACAAGAGGTCCATTGCATGCAGGTTAATGGATATCAAGTACTTGCGCGTAAGGGATGAAGTCAGAAAAGGGCTGATCAACATAGTACATATTGGAACGGATCTTATGGTAGCTGATCCAATGACTAAAGGCTTACCAGTGGGAGTGTTCAAGAAACATGTTCACAACATGGGAATGCGAGAGGATTTTGATTCTGTTAATGAGTGGGAGTAGTAAACCCATTGTGTTATGTATGTTTCCCTTTCGTTTAAACTGAATGCTTCCATAATGTTTTGATTCTCATATTATGCTATAATAATGATATGAGCCATACTTTTTGTATGAGGCTCAGTTCAGGAGTTGAATTTTGGTTATCAACCTGAAAATTTCGAATTCTGTCAAACAACACAGTGCTTATGGTATAGGTATTGGTAATCATAACGCGCACATGTAGAAGAAATTACATATTGCGTTTATGATTCTATACTCGAAGCCATAAGTGACAGGTTGTTAAAGGTGTAATTGCAGCTTTCGGGGACTTGTGATCACCTCAATCTTAGCCCATGTAATATCATTCTTCTTGGACACTCAAGTGGGAGAATGTAAGATGTGAGTGTCAAGGAGAATGACTTCTAGTTCTCGTCAAACTTGTACCTTAGTTTTAAGTTATCAAGTTGAGAAGGTTTCGGACTTAATTGGCTGGGATTGAGAGTCCTAACATACATGCAAACTAATCAGATAACCTTATCATGTTTTTACAAGAGTTCATAATGGAATAGGACTGTTTTGAACCCTAATCAATGTAGCAATCCGGGTATCAGTTGATAGGCCTGATACCTAGGATGGTTGGCTATATATTGGGACGTCCCTGCACTCACAGCGCGACCCCTTTTCCTGAGCAAACCCTATTCTAGCTGGATATAGCTACTGAGTGTAGAAGACTCTTGATATCCCTTGCGCTGATGTCGAGCACTTCTCCAGGTAAGTTGTTCATTGTGTTTACGTATGCATGTCATCGTGTATATGTGATTCTATGCATGCAGTGTTTAAAACTCCAACATAAACATCCCTCTACTTAATTTATTAGTCTTCCAATAGTGATATCATAGCCATTCACACACTCCTCGCACGATCACATGATGTATTTATGAACATGCCACGTTAGAAATGTTGAAAAACCATAGTTGCTCACTTTTGAAAAATTTGTTTTTGGCATGCTTGTTTTTTACTAGGTTTTGATGCCTAGTTTATGTTCTTTACATTCCTATGACTATGTTTAAAATAAGGTAAAGAAAAACCAAAGTGGTTTGAGCGATAGTTGAAACCCTAGCTTTGGATTTGTGTAAAAAAAATATTTTTTTCAAGTTTTTGGGATCCGCCCAAGAAGACTTAATAGTATATGGTAATCTGGTCTTTATGTCGGCATTTGATACACATCAAACGAATGGATATTAACAAAGTTATGACCTCTACAAATAGGTCTCGCGAAAATATAAAATATAAAAATTCCAGATTTTTTAGAGGAAGAAAATGAACAATGTTCATCCTCTTCCAGTCTCAATCTAGGGGAGTACATGTGTACCACTAGGGTTTCGGGATCTTAGCTACATTATTGAATTCATCTCATGGAGTTGAATCTAAGAGTAGTTCCAGCCCAAGCCGAATGGACCGGCACCAAGTGAAAAAAATAGCCTGGCATCATGTCCATCACCTCCAGCCCGCAAAACAGGCTGGCACCCAGCCCATTTCGGACAGACCCAGAAGCCGGTCCAAAAGGCTGGCGCGTGCACAACACGCGCGACTGTACGCGAGTAGCCGACAACAATTGCAGGCGGTGGGGCCCGCGTGCAGGGCAACTTGCGTTCGACCAGCTGAGGGTTACGTGGCCCTCCTCAGAGTCGTTGGATTTCCAACGGCTAGTTTTTGTAGGCCGTTGGATTTCCAACAGTAAAAAAAATTTAAATTTGACTTTTAAATTGGACCGTCCGATCACAGATCAACGGTCCACGTTTTTTTCACCAAAAATAAATAAATAAAAAAAAAGGCCCAACGATCAGAAATTTGACCGTTGGCCACCTGGCAGCGTGTTGGCTGTTGGATTTGATTATTTTTCAAATCCAACGGTCCAAATTAATTACAACATTAAATTTTATTAAAAATTAATTAAAAATTGTCAAAAAAATTTTAAAAAATACAGAAAAATTTTAAAAAATTAATTTTTTTTTCTATAAATACCTAACCCTCATCTTCCACCTTTACACCACATTTCAATATTTTCTACACGTTCTACACTTTCTATATTTGAATATTTTGTACACTTTGAGAGAAAAAAATGACTTCGTGGAAGCTCAGTAAAGATGCTACGTTGTGTGAATGTTGGGTTCGCACTACTCATGACCCGATTACGGGTAATGAGATGGATAAGCGAGAAATGTGGAGTAAAATTACGAAATCGTTTTGCGATGTACATGGAAAAGATGCCAGGTCTAGTCAAGGTCTTCAAGGTCGTTGGAAAAAACTCAACGCATCCTTTACTTGTTGGAAAAACGCCCTCTCATGCTTCTGGTAATCTGCGTAGTGGGACAAGTTTAGCGGATGAGGTAACAATATTTTTATTTATTTATATGCATTCCACCCACATCAATATTTTAATTTATTTAATTTCTTATGTAATTTTTATGTAATATTTTAATTTATTTATTTGTGTTACACCCACATCAATATTTTAATTTATTTAATTTCTTTTATGTAATTTCTATGTAATTTCTTATGTAATTTATATGCATTCCACGTCCATCAATATTTTAATTTATTTATTTGTGTTACACCCATATTTTTTAATACTATCTTATCCCACATTTTTAAAGACACTACAAGCACAAGCATTCTACAATGCAAAGAACCATAACAAATCATTCAACAAATAGGAATGTTGGCAAATTGTCAAAGATTGCCCTAGATACAAAATTGTGGCAATCGGTCCAGAAGTTGTCATGCACGGTATGGGTCTATACAGTTCGCCAGAAGCACACACAGCCGAACAAGAAGCCAACACATTTGAAGACACGGAAGGGACGCCTGAACAAGTGCCAGAGACCCAACCAACTCGTCAGTCCCTCAGGCCTCAAGGTAAAAAGGCATCAAAGAAAAAAGGTAGTTCTTCCAAAAATGACTACACTAAATATATGGAGGAACTTACTCGTCAAGGTGAACTGAACATGGCATGGGAAAAGGCTAGAGATGAGGAAAAAGCTACTGCTATGGCAGCAATAATAGCAGTTACTGAGGCTCATGATGCGGCGGCTGAGAGACAAAGAGAAATAGTTAATCGAGAGAACGAGATGATTAGAGAGGCACTTCATCGAGAGAATGAGATGCTTAGAGAAGAAAGGATGGCTCAAACAGATCGTGACACTATAAACAAGTCTCTAGTAGGACTGTCTCCGAATTCAAAATATTTTTGGACAGTAGAAAAACGAGATGTCGTGCAAATGAGGCGTGCAAGAGATGCCGAAACAAGTCAAGGGGGTTCCAGCTACAGAAATCCTAGCAACCAAGATCCTAGCACCACATATCCTAACTCCACAGACTTTGTATAATTTCGCATTTATTTGTACTACTTTATTTAATTTCTTATGTAATTTCTTATTTATTTTTAGAACTTTATTTAATTTCTTATGTAATTTCTTATTTACTTTTAGAACTTTATTTAATTTCTTAGGTAATTTCTTATTTACTTTTAGAACTTTATGTAATTTCTTATTTATTTTTAGAACTTTATTTAATTTCTTATGTAATTTTTGTACGTTATTTAAATATTTGAATAAGATTACATAAACTCACCAAATAAACATTTAAAAAAAACACCAAATAAAATTACATAACCTCACCATTTAAACTTAAAAAAAAAAACAAACACACTAAATAAGATTACTTAAAAAATAATACACTTTATTCTTCAACCACAAGCCTTATTTTAATTATCTTCGCCTTCGTGCAATCTCCACTGATGGTCAATCAAGTCATTCTGGCGGGTTATGTGCCAGTATGGCTCTTGCAATGAAGTGTACCATTGAACGATCAATTCATTGTAACGTCCATCCCGTTCCAACGGCTCGTGTTGCACGGGATCTTCAGTCGGGTCATGAGCATAGTAGATTTGTGTTCTTGAGTTGTTCATCGGATCCGGCTCGTATTCATCGACGGCATCATAATCATACTTATCTTCAACAATCATGTTGTGGAGAATAATACACGTCATCATGATGGATCGAAGAGCCTCGACATCAAACATTCTAGCTGCAGCCCTGACAATGGCCCAACGAGCTTGCAGGATACCAAAACAACGCTCGACATCCTTCCTACACCCTTCTTGACACTTTGTGAAGTGTTTCTCTTTTTTACTCTGCGGATGTGGCACTGTTTTGACAAATGTTGACCACCTTGGGTAAATACCATCTGCAAGGTAGTATGGTCCCTCATATTTATTACCATTAACCCAATATGTGCATCTCGGCCCATTTCCTTGTAGCAGTTCGTCAAACATTGGAGATTGGGTAAGGACATTTAGGTCATTCTGAGCTCCTGGAACACCAAAAAAAGCATGCCAAATCCATGTATCAAAAGAAGCCACCGCTTCCAGAATGATGCTTTTGGCTCCTTTTCTGTCGCCATAAGCTCCTTGCCACGCACTTGGACAGTTTTTCCATGTCCAGTGCATGCAGTCGATGCTTCCAATCATGCCAGGGAAGCCTCGCATCTCACCCTTCCTCAGAAGCCTTCACATGTCCCTTGGCGTGGGTTGCCGAAGGTACTTATTGGTGTAGAGGGCTTCAATTGCAGAGCAAAACCGCATCAGGGACTCCAGAACTGTTGTTTTTCCCATCCTTGCGATCTCATCCACTTGATCTGCAGATGCTCCATATGCAAGCATTCGCAAGGCAGTCGTAATTTTTTGCTCAGGAAGAAGACCTAGAACATGAAAAACATCTTCTTTTTGCACAAAATATGGATCATGGTTGCAAACATCACTCATGATTTTATCGAACAAATTTCGTTGCATTCTAAAACGACGTCTAAAAACATGATCAGGGAAAACGCTGTTGGGAATAAAATAATCTTCCAAGAGATCTTTACCTCGTCTTTCCCTTCTTCTATCGATGTTTGCCGCACGTCTGGGTTTGGCTATCTGACCCATAGCTTCCATGATACGGCGGGAATGTGAGGCCCTCCGCCTTCTATGGTGATCATCCTCATCCTCCTCCATTGCGAAGGCCTCATCTCCACCTCCACCTTGGTCAAGATTGACCAATTCTTTCTGTTGTGCCAACAACCTTTTCTGCTACTCTTGCAACTATTTATACGCTCTCTTTGAAGAAGACATTGTAAGAACTCAAGATTTGAAAACGATAAAGAAGAATTCTGAGCTAAAAAAAATGATTGAGTTTAGTGTGAGGATGGATGTAGGGATGTAGGGTTTATATGAACAAAAAAAAAAGAAGATGAGGTTCTGGACAATGCCACGTGGCATTACGTGATTGGTTGAAAATCTTATCGAAATCTTGGCTAAATTATTGTAAATAGGAAGTGACACGTGGCGTGTTGGGATTGGTTGAAAATCTTAGCGAAAATCTATTCAAAAAATAGTACGTTCGGATAATGACACGTGGCGTGACGAGATTGGTTAAAAATCTTATCGAAATCTTGCCTAAATTATTGTAAACAGGAAGTGACACGTGGGTTGTCGGGATTGGTTGAAAATCTTAGCGGAAATCTATTCAAAAAATAGTACGTTCGGATAATGACACGTGGCGTGACAAGATTGGTTAAAAATCCTATCCGAAATTAAAACTATTTTTTTATTTATTATTTTATAAAAAAATTATTTAATAGTTTAAATGGACTGGGTGCCAGCGCATTTTGTAGGGGTGGAGATCGTTTGTGCCAGAGCATTTTTAGACTGGGTGCCAGCACTTTTTTTTTGGAGTGGAGATGCTTTGGCCTATTACTGTTCATTGGGTTTATTACTGTTCAATTAAGTGGATAAATGGGCTGGGTGCTGGCACAAAGTCTTTAGGGGTGAAGTTGCTCTAAGAGAGGTCTCTAGGACAGCAAATGACTGTCGCAAGGCTCATGTACCTCAAGCACCACCATCAGCGCATGGGTCAGCGCAACATTAATATAAAATTTGCAGCCGCCGCTTTAGGCAACGCGTAGGTCGTGATTTTTGGGCACGGCTAGCATGTGAACCTTCATGGTTCACTGACCTATGTTGATATGCATTTAGTTTTGGTAATGTGGACGTTTTTAATTTACTAAATTTAAGAAAAATTTGTTGCTAGTTTAGATTATTTTTAATTTATCTTTTGATTAAAATTAAATATTTATCCACTATCTACATAGTTTTAGGAATGACGAGATTACATTGATCTAATTTGCTCAAGGTGATTGAACATTTTAAATTATAAAGGAATATTCTTTAGTAGAAAATTTAAATACG
Organism: Pyrus communis; assembly: GCF_963583255.1. Classification (NCBI taxonomy): domain Eukaryota; kingdom Viridiplantae; phylum Streptophyta; class Magnoliopsida; order Rosales; family Rosaceae; genus Pyrus; species Pyrus communis. Next base: position 7,071,933 of record NC_084814.1, on the reverse strand, counting down.
ATTACTTTATTATTTGATTGTTAATAATTGAACATTGTTATTGGGTTTGTTATGAGCATGTTATTTATAAAAATGATTCATATTTAGAATGTTCATCCCACATGCCCTAGGCCGAAATTAGAAATTGGACTTGGGTTGACTAAGTGGTCACTTCTTACTTGATGTGGTATCAAGGAAATAATCACTTCTTTCGGATATTGACCTGGCCACACTTACGAGCCCCACTTATCGAGCACATTGTCTAAAACTCTTATTTAAATCTCAAGGAAATACCTATTATATCCATGGATGCTATATGATTATTTGGGTCTTTACCCAAAATTATTTTTCTTTGCACTCTTTTGGTGAATGAAAATGAAGAATTTTAAATCTAATCATGTTTTTTTTTTTAAACAAAAAAAAAATTATCTAAAATATGATTAGAAAGTATGATAGTTACTATTAGAATTGAGTGGCAATTACAAGCGACTAAGCGGATTTTCCAATCTCCACGTACATGACATGTGCAACAAATCATCATGACGGGGATAGAATCGCAGGGTTCAAGACGACTCGTTTAGGATTAAAGCCACCGCCATTTCAAAAAAAAAAAAAAAAAAAAAAAAAAAAAAAAACCCAAAAGGTCACATCACTTGTGAAAGATTTTGAAGACCAAACAGTACATATTCCAGCTTATTCCGAAAGGCATGGTCTTTGGTAACAATCGATCCTCAAGGGGAATAGGTTGCCTACCCTAATTTTCCAAGGCCAAAGTAAGGCTGATCCAAATAATGTTACCTCAGAAGTCTAGTCATGGACTTACCATCTCTGATTACAGCTGTATCAGACAGAGTAGGGTGCCATCATCACTCTACTCCGACGTAATAAGCAAAGTCCAAGCAACTCCGTTTGATGACCATACTTGTTCTGCAAGACAGGCAGTTTGATCCAAATGTGGACTCACTCAAATCTTATAAGTCTTAAAGTCACTACAATCTAGGGATAGGCGTGCACCGCAAGTAATCACACTCCTGAGATGATACAATATCTACTTACTAGATATCTTATTGGATTCTTCCGGCTTAAAAGAGGATTCTATCCTAAAAAGGTCTCTCTCCTACGGTATAAATACACTCATCTAGGGTTCATCTGCGGTAACACAATCTATACACTTGAATTCTCTTATCCATTATTTATGGGTCAAGAGATCTTCAATCTAGAATTCTATTCTTTTTCTCCAACCTTCGATGAAAGTCGTGGTTGGGTTTGAAAGTATATACATAGATATGGATGCGAGTGTAAAATCATTCCTTAACTTGACCGTCGAAGAGCCTTTGGCCGACACCCCCCTCCCCCGCCCCCCCCCCCCCAAACAAACGGCCTAGGGCTTGCTTACAATTGTTTACTACTTTGTAGGTTGTTCTAGACTACACGGATTTGTGCTTAACCGACGCTCGCAGAGGTGCGCAGATTTGGTTTCAACATTTTTCAAATAAAAGAAAAACACACTGTAAATTAATTGGGAGAGAAAGAGTGAGAGATGGGTGATGAGGTGGGTGTGAGATGGGTGTGAGTGAGAGAGAGAGAGAGAGAGAGAGAGAGAGAGAGAGGGCGAGAGCAAGAGAGAGAGAGCATAAATATAAAAAAGAGAAGATATCTGGGAAAGAAAGAAGAAAGGAGAAGGAGAAGGAGAAGGAGAAGGAGAAGGAGAAGACTGCATGGCTTGTTTTAATGAATTGGGGTTTGCCCGATGAAATGGTTCGTGGGGTAAAGTCACTAGAGCCATTGAGCAAAAAGATGTCGGTAGGTTTATGACAAGTCATCATGGATTTTTGCCTAATGACCCATATACTTAGCTCGGCCAATATTTCGGCAGGCAAAGATACCTCTACAGACATACTTGTCTTTCTATCTGGAAAAAGGTAGCATAATACGCGTCAATTTTTTTCCTTGGCGCAAAATCTTTGCCTATCAAAGTTTACCTTGACTGTCCAAGTATTTCGTCGCCTATTGAAAAAAATGAAATGTTGACCATTTTCACCCAATCAAATTTTTCATTCCATTAGATAAAGTTACTTTGTCCGATGAAATTTGGTTTGTCGACCAAATGGGAATTTCTAATAATAACAAAACGTAAAATTCTTTATAAATTAATAAATGTTGAGTTATCGATAAAGTACTAAATTATTCTTTTATCTTTATAATAATAACCTCTCTAAAATAATAATTTTCCTTAGTCCCAACAATATTAATTGGTAGAGGTTTTATCGTATTCATATATACAACAAAGTATAATATCAAAAAGTAATGCTAAAGAGATTACACTTTGTGTAATTTTTGTATATGATATGTGAGCTAAATGGAAAGATGAAACTTACAGTTTTAGTGGTAAGAAACTTTATCTTCAAGAGAAACTTAGATGCCACAATTTCATATTTATTTTTTTCTATTGCTCTTTGCATTTTGGTTGGAAATTTTATTCATTTGTTTGCGTGAGACGCGACTTATCACTGAGGGTGTATGATTAGAATATGAGTTGGTCTTGTGTGCGATCAGCTGCATTCGGATTTTTTTTTTTTATAGGTGGGCCAAGATATTGAAAATATATTGGGATTCTGATTTAAAAGAGACACGCACATGCAACTGTTAATGCCACATGACAAACATTCAGTGGACCAGTATGTCATTAGGAATATTTATTTGTTTCAAGAGAATTTTTTCTGATTAAAGAGTGTTAAGCCATCTCCAACCGAAGGATCCAGAGGGCCGAAAATAGCCTGAAAATCGTCTCCAACCGAGGGTTAGGCCAAAGGGCTGTAGAATCTGAGAGGACCCTACAGAATCGTAGAGGGCTGGAGGGCTGGAGGGCTGGCTGCATGTAGCCAGCCAGCCAGCCAGCCAGGGGCTAGCCAGAATTCAAATCAATCATGTCGGTTAAAACCGACAGCAATACATTTATACTAAATAATATGAATGTATTCTTGTCAGTTTTAACCGACATGATTGATTTGAATTTTGTTTTTTACAGTTCTATTATTATTTTTTATTTACAAAAATTTTCCTATAACTTCTATTTTTCATTTTTTTTTTAAATTCTATTTTTTTTCCTATAACTTTTATTTTACAAAATTTGTAGTTTTTAACAACATTTAACAAATTATTAAAAACATTTCTAGTTTTTCATATTTGTTAAAAAAAACATTTAACAACATGAAACTTAAACAACATTTAAGTTGTAGTTTTTAAATAATAAATTATGTTTGGCCCTATGGCCCTCGGTTGGAGACGGTTTTTTTGTGATAGGGCTAAAACGAGCCCTGTGATCCTTTGGCCCTCAGTTGGAGACAGATGCAAATATGGCCCTATACTATTCATTAAAATATTCTTGGAGAATCTTGGACGGCCAGAGGGCTAAAACGAGGCCTCTGGCCAGCCATCGATTGGAGATGGCCTTAGCAGCGCAATCTACGTGGTCCACAAGGATGGACAATAGGTTTCAGGGCCTGGTTAAATTATTTCTGTTGGAGATTAAAAAAAAGGAAAGTATTTGAGATTGGTAAATTTTTGAGATTTTATTTTATGATGGTGCTATGCTACCCACACATCCTATTTTACCTTTCACACACTTTTCTTGATTTTTGGCCGTTAAATTGGATGAATTTAAGAGGATCAAAGGACAAAAATTAACTACGGTATGAATGATAAAAAAGAGGGTGTGGATAGTAAGACCATAATTTTACTTTTCTACTTTTAGGTGAAAGTAATATGTAACTTTCATTGTTCTCGAGGAATTAGGTTTTGCTTATTTAGTTTACTTATTCAATTAGGCTTGTATTTTGTTCTCTAAAGATGCTTCATTGTGGAGAAGAATTTATTTATATTCGAGTTCTGTGAAATTTTGGAATACTATGTTTAACTATTTTCACCTTCTTTCACGTTTACAGCCACACCAACAATTTATCTTTTATTTGTCCAAAATCAAAAGAAATTTAATTTTGACCCTCACCTTGCTTTGAGTTTTGTCTCAGTTTATGGCGACTTTCATCTCAAATTCAGGATTCACGCTTTCTTCCACTCCAATGGTTGTTCTTAGCCGCGAGCCACCATCCACCAACCGCTGCCACTCGGATCACCTTCTGTTTCCTCCACTGACCTCATTTGGAGACATGTTTTGAATTTGGGTGGCTCTTAAAGTGCAATTGGCATTATTTAGTGGGATTATGGGGTGCTTATAGCGTGCGGGTGGTTTTCCACCCTCATTTCCCGTTGCATACAGTTGGTTCTTTGGGTCTTCTTCTCGGCGGTGGCGGCTTCGCAATGGTGGTCTGGGGGTTTAGGTGGGGACGATTCGTCCGTCTTTTCAGATCTAAGGTTTTATATTTTAAGGTTGTTATGGGCTCTCCTTGTGGGCCTATATTCCTTGTATTTCTTATGTATTGAGTTGTACTTTTGCTTGAGTGTTTTAGATTGTCTTTGAACTTTTTAAACTTTGTATTAGTTTTTATTTGATGAAATTAACTATGTTTGACAAAAAAATATAAAAAAAAAGAAAAGAAAAAAGAACTAACTAGTACCTACATAAACCATCTGAGGTACAAGTACGCACTAATTTTTGGTATTTTTCGCTATTTTCTTATTGCTCTAGCTAGTCTCCGACTTGTCTTTTGTAATCACTTGGCACTACTTACTAGCATCATTAGATACCAAACATAACGTGCATAAAGCTTCTGTAATTTATTTTAATTAATTAATAGAAATAGATTCATTACACCATCCCATACAACTTGGAAATGATGCTTCCACCCTCCTTGCCTCCGGATACACAACCAAAAGTGATTTCCAGTTTAAAATGAATCTTGTAGTAACAAGAGAAGGGATCATGCATGTGTTTATAAGTAATTGGACTATTCTTCATATATCAATTGGTTTTATGGTGGAACCTGAACTTTATTTATGGTATCAAAGCAAGTTGATTCACGCATGAAGCCCAATGGCCACACGTGCTTTTATGTCACCTTGTTTGTATTGTCCATGTGTTAGCTTGACCATTCACTACACGTGAGAGGTGTGTTGATAATGAATCCCACATTGATGAGATGCGAGACATCGCATGTCCTTATAAGTAATTAAGATACTCCACATATTGTCAATTGGTTTTATAGTAGAACCTCAACTTTCTTCATGATATCAAAGAAATTGGTCATCAATGTGAAACCCAACGGGCATACGTGCTCCACGTCATTTCATTTCTGTTGTCCACTAGTTAGGCTTGACAATTTGCCACACGTGAGGGGACTTGTTGACAATGAATCCCACATTGATAGGAACCAAATTAGTAAGTTCACATATAACCTATTGGAACCAAATTAACGCACCACCATGTGTGAATGAGATACACTAACTCGAGTACTTGTAAAACAACAAACAACTATAAGGCAACCTGGAGATCGATGGAGTGCTAGCTAAAGGCTCTCTGATTGTCAAGTTAATAAGCAGTTTAAGACTCAATGAAGAGGCAAGAAAATAAGTATACAATAATGGCATTACCATAAAGGGTGAATTTATGCTAGTCGAGAAAGAGTCATTTTAGGATATTGAGTCCGTATTAAACTATGAGTAGATATTGCATCCTCTTAAGAGTGTGATTAATTGCAGTGCTCGCCAAATCCCCAAATTGTAGAAATCTCCAAGAATGTGAGAAACTTGGCTGAATCCATATTGGATCATGTTTCCGTATCTTGTGGAACAAGAATGGTCAATACTTATCCGGAAAAAAGGTCAGTACTTATCCAGAATATGATAATGGTTGCATCGTTGAACCATCTACGCAACTCGATAAGTTCGTTGAGTCTTTGATCGGATTCGAATTCTGATTCATCTTACTTTGGCCCTGAAAAATTATGGTCTCACGTAACCCAGATGAAAACAAAAGAAAAGAAAGTTGGCCTAATTAAATCCTTTAATGCTAATGCAGAAGGAATTTTTCGATCTAATAGTATTCACAACATTATTAGGTGAACTTAAAATATCTTCTCTAAGACGGAAAGAGATCCTCTCCACATCTCTTCGTCCAAAGCTCACAGATCAAGTGATCAAGACTCTTGAAATTTGATCTAACGGCCAAAAATTATTATAACTTTAAAAAGTTTTTACTAACTTCTCTATTTTTAGCCGTTAGATCAAATTTCAAAGGCCCGGATCACTTGATTTGTGGGCTTTGAAGGAAGAGATCCAAAGAAAATCTTTTTCCCTCTAAGACACTAGTTGGTTTAATAATATTCTTCTTTATTAATGAATAAAAGGTTTTTTAAGTTTACTTTTCATTAATGTTGAGTTTGATTCCAAATTCTTATTGCCTCATTGTGAGTCAAGTTCAATCCTCACTCCCGATATCATTGTATAAAACAATTTGTCTCATCTAATTGTTTGGTCAAAATTGAAGGTCTAACCATATGACATATACGTATAGGTGTAACATGACATTTAAGTACTTAAAATTTTTTGGAATCATTTAATGTTGAGAATGAATCTCACATTGATGAAATGATAGACCTTGCATGTGCTTATAAGTAGTTGGGCTACTTCTCGTATTGTCAATTGGTTTCATGGTGGAACCTCAACTCTCATCATGGTACAGAGCAAGTTGTCCCACGTGTGAAGCCCAATGGCCACACGTGCTTCACATCACCCGAGTTGTGTTGTCCGCGTGTTAGGTTTGAAAATTCACCACACGTGAGAATGCGTGTTGAGAATGAATCTCACATTGATGAGAGGATAGATCTTGCATGTGCTTATAAGTAGTTAGGTCACTCTTCATATTGTCAATTAGTTTTATGGTGGAATCTTAACTTTCTTCATTTTATAACAATTTCGTTTTTAGTATTTAGTTCTTGTTTTTACTTTGAGAACCGAAAGTCGTGTTACATACCCTATAACTGATGTATGTGAGATTTGGTGACATAGACATTACGATTCACGAACTAATTAACCTTGTCTTAAGGCGCTCTCCTCTCCTTTTAACACATGACCATGTGGATCCCCACATCCATCGCCCTCAACAACTCCCAAGAGTTTCCAAAATTATTTAGACCAATAATTATAATAACATTTGTCATATGTTAGATCGTGGAAAACAAAGCATTTTTTCCATGTCAAACAGCTCCAAAAACCCTACAAAAGCACCAAGAAATTAGAAAAAACGAATATTATAAATGTACTTTGAACAATCCCCTTCCTTGTGATGTAGTTAGAAGGAGTTTTGTTTGTTTGAAGAGACGATGAATGTGTGAAGCGACTTGTGATTAGGACAAATGGGGTATTAAGACGCCATTGATACGGACACATGGATGAAGAGATAACATAGATGGTTTTGGTCTCACAAAGAGAAGACACCATTATTTTAGGGTTGAGTGCTTCTTATTTGATTTGCTTTCACTCTCTGATATTAACTTGAATCAGTATTCAAACATGCACCATACCAGAAACCCTAGCTGCTAGAGAGAAAATTTCCACCGTCGATCTTTGGTTTTGGTTTTGGAGTTCAATACGCCTCGGTTTTGGTCGCTCTTTTGTTTTGTCAAATATAGTCTTGTGTGTGTGTGTTTTGGTATGTTTTGTGTGTTTGGAAATAACCTATGAGTAGGAACTTGACGTTTGTTAGAGGTGACTCGTAGCAAAACTTTTTTGTCATTAATTACAAAATAAATAGAGGGTTGCGCAGTTTTGCTTGGTACCTTTACGATAGTTCTCCAACTTGCAAGATTTACTCCTCTTGAGTGTTATATTTCCTATTCGCTGGATATGAGCCCTCTGGAGCTAGGAATTGTATATTGTATTTTTTATGAGTTGGTTAACCATGGAGTTGTGATATTCCTTATGACATGTGTGGCTTGTTGTTCATGCTTTCAACAATTTCCCGTGTGATTTTTCCTGAGTAAATTTCTCTCACAACAATGTTTGCCATGTCTGTTCTGTATAAGGTTTTCACAGTTCTTAAGAGATCTTAAGTTCTACCCTTTTGGATAACGATTTTGATACTAAATTAGTATGATTTTCCATATGAACTAAACAAATTAACAATTTTACGATAATTGTCGATTAGCTCGTCAATCGACACATGTAAATAGCTAAATAATCTCCAAACTAATATAAGTTTAATAGAGATGATCTCTTAGAAAATGACAAAGAAAATAGACAAACATAATTTATTTGTTTTCTTTTTAAATTGATGTATTTTCTAGTTTATTTTTAAAGTAATTAATAATTAGGGTACATTTGTCTTTAAAATAATACTTTAAGGTGATGTTAATTCTAAAAGGGTTTTGTAAAAGTGAATTAGAACTTCAAAGGGTGTTAGTACTATTACAAATGTAAGAGTTTTTTTGAAAACACGATAAATCTCAGAATATGAATGTAATTTACCCACTAAACAAATTGATAATTTTACTATAATTGTTGATTGGCTCGACACATGTAGATGGCTAAAGAATTTTCAAACCGATGTAAATTTTTAAAAATGATATTTTAGAAGATGACAAAGAAAATAAACATTTATGATTAGAACAAGTGTACAGTGAAATGATGATTTTTGGGTCAAGGGGAAGTCTAAAGTAATTTGGTAAAAGGATTTTATGAAAACTTGGAATCATGATGGATTGGATGTCATTATTCTCTCGTCTTTTGGGTCAAGTGGAAGTGATTATCCCCATGTTCTTCGGCAACCTAGTGTTGCCACCTTTATCATAAGTAAAAGCGACGGCATATTGATTCAACTTGATTAATTAGTTAGATACAACTTAATTTGCAGTCAGTTTGATTTGATGGCGTGATGGTTCCTATGTAACTACCCAAGCAAACGATTCTCTCCTATCTTCTTTCCATCCATTTATATCTCTTTCTCTTATATTATCTTATTTTGTCTTTCTTTTGCTATAAAAAAATTAATATAAGATGTTGATGAGACTTAACCGTGACTGTTCAAACAAAAAAGGAGAGAAGAAGAGGGAAAAAAAGAGGGAGATAATCCTACTCCATTTGTAATAGGTTAACAACAACCATAATTTATTTTATAAATTATCATGGAATACTGCTATTCATCTCCAACAAATCCTTTTTGCGATGGCCTATGAGCTCGTTTGAAAGTGTTTTTAAAATGACTGAAATTGTATTTGGTGAAAATGTTTTTTAAACCAATTCTTAGTAAAAATTCAAGTGGATCATACAAAAGCAATTTTAAGTGTTTTATGTATAAAGCACATATTTCATGCTTTTTCGAAAAAGCTTTAATTAGTTTTACTAAAAACGCTTTCAGTTATTTTAAAAGCACTTCCAAACGAGTTCTATATCTTTCCTACAATTCCTTTTAATTATTGCAAATGATATCGTACACTAATTTATATTGATTGGAAGGAGAGAGTTTTTGAACTCGAATACATTCGGATAAAGAAAAAAGCCCTAACTATTAGAAGAATTCACAACTTTCATCTATGTGTGCATAAACTTTCTGTTTATCAAACTTGTTCATTAAATGATGAAGTGGCAGTCTAATTATTAATTACACATAGATAATGAGTTTCTGCTTATTTAGAAACTATTTTGTTTTTAGTTAACATTTTTCACACCATAGAGGAAATAGAAAAGAAATGAAGAAGAATAAGGATCCTGCAAGAAATATGAAAGGAACATACTATTCTTACCATATTTGTATAAGAAAAATTTTATTTGAACACATATAATCGTTCTCTATACCCAGCTTACTCACCACATTCATATTATTTTTACTTAAACTACCAATATCTTTTTGAACCCAAATTTATTACCTAAACTACCCTTATAAATCCAATTCAATATATAAATTTATCTTTACACCCATACTATTAACTTAATGAATTTGGCTTTTTTCCGAGTTTCCAGGCTGCGGTGACGGCGAAGTCTAGCATTGTGCAAGAGCTTAAGGAAGCACCTTCGGTTCCTATAATCCAAGAACAGAAATTAGCTGAGAAGAAGAATCCACCTCATCGTCAATTAGGCATGGTTATTAAAGCGCTCCTCCTCGTCAATTAGGTATGGTTATTAAAGTGCAGCCACAAGCAAAGAAACCTAAAACCGACCGATCAGGGAGGTAGCGAAGAAACCCCGCATGTAGATACAGAAAAACTTTAAAGGCAAGGAAGACGGTTAATGGTGGTATTGATAAGTCTATTGTTGTTGCCCAGACATGTCTTGTTTCCAATGATGGAGCTAGAAATTTTTCACCAGATGGGTTAGCTTAAAGATTTAAATCTTTATAAACAAAGAAACTTGATACTATATTTTTTTTATAGTACCAGATATGTGACAGTCCGTCCCGGACTTTTTGTACCGTAGGGGTGAAATGACGATTTTGCCCCTAGCATGGTTGTTTCGTTGTGTGGTTGTTTTTGGGTGTTGCTTGGCTGGTTTTGGACCACACACACTCTCCCACACCCCCCTCACCCTTTTCCATGTCCTGCATCCCTGTCCCGAGCCCTTTCTCTCTCCCATTTCTATCCTTCTTGTACGGACGACAATCAAAACCATCCAAACCTTCACAGATCGAGGAAACAAATTACATATTCATGCTCGTAAGGTCCGTAGGAGTTCAACCATACCCATTTCAGGTAAGGATACCTTCGTTTTCACGTCAAACTCGGGATACCCCGATTTGGTCACTGTTCATGCACACGTTAATTCTTGTATTTTTAGGAATTTCAAGCTTGTAGGAAGCTTGGTGAGGTCCTTAGGAGGCTCGGGGTGGTTCGTTTGAAGGTTTTGGACGTCGGGATCGTGAGTTTCAAGTTTGGCCGGAGTTGGTGATGTTTTCCCGTCGAGATCCCGTGTGTTTTAGTGCTTGAAAGTGGTATGGATTTGTTCCTCTTGTTGTAAGCTTCATTTTGGTACCAATTTCGTGAACTTTGGTTGAAAAACGAAGAAGATATAAGGTTTTAAAGTTTTCCCGATTTTCCGGCGCCGGTGACGGTGCCAGAGCTTCGCCGGAGAAGATGACGGAATATTCCTAACGGCCTTAACGGAATCCGTCAGAGTTAATGGAATATTTCTGAAGGCGTTAACTGACGCCGTCAGTGTGCCAGGCACGTGCTTGCGCGTGCAGCGGTGAAAATTTTTTCTGAAAATATGGGGATGTTCCTGAGGTTAAGTAGATCACGTTGGTGTATTCATACACCCCATTTGAGCATTGTATGAGAATTTATTTCGTGATATTGGTTATGTGTTTTAAAATTAATGTTTTTATAGTTGTTTCGCATATAGGTGAGACCTATCCCGAGAACGAGCACGGTCACTCGAGGCAAGGGGGTTACGACCCTTCTACATACCAGTGAGTGGGCTTTTAGTTTTCCATATATACCTATATACTTATGTTTTTCCTAGAAAATGAATTGAAACATTTATACGTTTTGATGTCATGCATTATGTTGCCGTTTGTTTATGCATTGTTATTAGCCTATATATATATGTTTGGTGCTGCGGACGCACAGGTAAGTGTCAGGTGAGTATGGTTTATGCTTATATTCAATAGTGGTTTGAGATGCATAGAGAGCTCATAACCTGCACCCCCGGTGTTAGTGCTTCCGCCCAGAGTTGGGCATAGTCCTTCACTTGATGTTCACCTCCTGCACCACACGCTCATCTTGGATCCAAGCTAGGTGCACAGTCCTGTCGTACAGACCACTTTAGGTGGTTCCGACTCGTAGGTGACCCGCGATTATTCGCCAGCCTTCACGTGATCGTAGCACTTGAGCGTACTTATATTACACCCAGTCCTGTCGTAAAGACCACTTTAAGTGGTTTCGACTCGTGTGCAGGTACAGTTAGTAAGATGGAGATCTGAGCTCTAGATTCAGCCGTACAGGTCACGTTAGGTGATTCCGGCTGACAGATTCATGGCATTGATTTTGACATTTTCCTGAGCACTTGCATTTATTCGAGGCATTTGGCATGACATATTTCTGAGCATGACTTATATATATATATATATATATATATATATATATGTATATTCTACTTTTCTGGAAAGTATACAGGTTTTACGGCGAGGGGTTAGAACTTATTTATGAAATGGTTTTTGAAGAGCTTTATTTTTGCCCACTCACACTTTTTGTTTTGCGCCCCTCTAGGTTCTAGTTGGCTAGCACTCTTGGTGGCTCCCCGGAGGATTTTCCCGGCATATCTGACAGATTATCACCAGTGTAGGATCATCTTTGGGGTGTGTTTATGTAGTATTGTTCTCCCGGACTGCATTAGGTCGAAGTGCTCTGAACTTGTTTTCACACTTACGCTTGCACATGTATGTTCTTACGTTGTGTATAGCTGGTTTTTATTTATTCGTACTTTTATTATTATTTTTTTAGCTTCCGCACAGTGCACATGGTTACGTCACTTCCACGTGATGGCCAGCATGCCCTGGTCTCGGTCGGGGTGTGCTAAGCTAGCTTAAGAAAATTTTCACAAGGTGAACCAAGGATTTTCGTTATTAAACAAATTAAAACTTGTACATGTACAAGAAGCGGTAAGAAAAAAGATGTAAGAAAAAGAGACGATTTATAAATTGTATTATATAATTTTATATAATTAAACCGAGAGAATTTGGATTAAAGACTAAATATATGATGGACTATATTCGAAAATCAATAAAAATTACAAGTAAAATTTTATTTTTCACTAAAAACTACATGGGCTATAGCCCACAGTAGCCCTTAACTTGGCTCCGCTACTGCTTGTTTCCTATCATGATGACAGTGAAGATGACTAGTAGTTTTGTTCAATGTCTTTACGGAGAAGTTAAAGTTGATTAACTTATAATTAAAAAAAAAAGGTTGCATAAATCGATACATATCTTAGTTGGAGTGTTCAAAACTTTAAAATCACTATCTATCCGTAAAAAAGAGCTTATTTTCTCTATGAGGGTATCTTAGTGTGTTAACTAGAATAGAATGTAGGAGAAAGATTGTATCATGGTAAGAGTTTGATAAATGGGTTTTGGGTTTTGTTGATACAATTTTATTTTATTGTTAAGTTCATCTTATACTTTATGGTAATAATGTAATATGGTAAAAAGACACTTTCCATTTAAAATTTAAGCTAAATGTAGAAAAAGTTTGTATGAGTTCAAATAAAATTTGTATAATCTCGTCTATTTTTCCCTCCAGCTACCTTCTTTCATCCTTTTTTAATTCTTAAATTCTTCAATTAATTTCCATCTTTTTCTAGAACAAGAATAAAAGCTAAAAATTAAAAATAAAAATAATTAGTAGATAAAATCCTAAATTTAGCAAACAAGATTTGTTAGACGGTAATTAATAATCTGCCATGTTAACAATTAGGGTGGTTCTATTTCCACTCCACAATCTAATGAAGGCACCCCCTACAATTCTAATATGAAATATTTTTTTGCTTTGATATAAAATGAATAGTAAATCACAAATATGACATTTGGAGGAAAACACCTAAACTGGTCCACCGAAAATGTTAATAAACTGTTTAAACAGATTAACCAAAGGTAATTAGTTTAATGGTTTCTGTCTCTACTTAGTTATAAAAAATAAAAAAATAAAAATTTAAGTTCGACTCACATAAATACTGAAAACAATATATATTTATAATAAATTTGAAATTTAATTTTAGAGAATAAATTTTTATAAAACGGATACACAATCACTGTGATATTTCTTGCCAATGATATAATTTCATATAGAAAGATACTCACACATAACATACAAGAGCATCTCCAATAAAGATGTCAAAAGATAAATGTTAAATGTTAATTTGATAGCTGACGTAACAATGTCAAATTTTCTCTTTTTCCAACCGATATTTTTTTTATTATAATTGATGCATTAATATGACTCACACAATAAAATAATTAAAAATTATTTGACATAACATTTTTTTATATGTGAAATTTGACATATAAAAACTTATATGTCAATTCACATAAAATTAATTTATTGGTTGAAGGTTGCTTCTGTATTTAAATTTGATTAAATGACTTTCCACTTTAAATTTGACATTTCTTTTGCAAATGATCTAATGCGCAACTCCTAAATGGTAATCAATAACACTCATTCCAGCCTCTGTATTCTGTTCCTCCCCCCATTTCCCGGTCCCCACTTCTCTCAGTTTTCTCTCTTTCCCGGTTGCCGCCACGCCGACACACACAACTGCCGCGACTTTTGTTGTCGTACACGGTGAGATTTTACCGGTATATTCACTCATATCGCGAGAAGAACTCCCCTCTCTCGTCCTCCCATCAAATATTTAAGCGCAGATGAAGAAAGAAGGTGAAGTCGTATCCAGCTAGATTGGTAATCTGTTTTCCCGATGCATTAAATTACCATTCTGCTACCCCTTAATTACTACCTGCACCCCCAAGACTCAGAGACTCTCTTCAGTCTCACACCCACTTCCCTTCTCTCGTCGTGTACGTATACCCACCAGACGTCGACAACTAACCCCTCGCTCACATTTTCTATGTAAAATACTTTGCCTTCAATCCAAGCCAAACCGATATATATATATATATATATATTTTTTTTTTCTTTTTAAGTCACAAATTAAAATGAATATTAGAAAAAAAAAAAAGAATAAGAAAAAAAAAGCTCTTTAGATCTAAGCCTCACAATTTCTGACACCATTCATTAATCCGATACAAAATAACATGAAATTAACAGATTTTAAATCGACACGATAATTAATCGGATAACCAATCAACATTTGTTAAGATAACAGATCGGTCTAGCTGATTATAATAATACCCAACTTCCTCACATACTCTCTCTCTCCCCGAAGCTCTCTCAGTTTCAGAGCTCTCCAGTCTCGCCCAGGTTCGTCTCCAACCCAGAGATATAGAGTCTAGAGAGAGAAAGAAACAACAGCTCTCTCACTCCTACTCTGAGTCTCAGGTGCCTAATTTAATTTTGAGTTTTTGAAAACGACGATGATCGACATATGCATGCCTGCATTTTCCCTGCTCATATTTAATTTAGATTTTGATTGATGGTACCCGACACCTATAGATATAATTATTTATGTATGTGTATGTATATGTGTGTATAAATATATTCATTGTTCTTATCAGTCAGTCTCTCATTTCGTTGCAGGTACTCCTTCAACACGTAAAAATGGGGACTTAGCTCGATTATCGCTTCCAATCGTCTCTTTTCCGAATTACGTGCAACGCGACGTCGTGGGTTCGCGAAAATGCGGGTCAAAGAGATGCACCCGCTCTGCTGCATCACGCTCGAGAGCGCGGGTCTCGGTGACCAGTCGCCGGACATGCCGCTCTCCCGGACCCGGAGCCTTCCAGCGAGTCTGGCCGCGGCGCAGGTCGGATCTGACGGCAATGCCGCCGTCGGGGCATCGGGATCTGAGGCCACCGTCGCCGGAGTCCTCCACAAGTGGACGAATTACAGCAAGGGGTGGAGATCCAGGTGGTTCCTCCTCCGCAACGGCGTCCTCTCCTACGCCAAGATACGACGACCCGAAACGCTGAGCCTGTTGACCCCAAACGACGACGTTCGACTCATTGGCGAGATCTCCACTCACCGACTTTCCCGGATGGACAGCGGGACCGGAAGGCGGAGCAACAAGCCCCCGAAAAACGTTGGAATCGTCCACCTCAAGGTAAATGTATGTACCAAAAACGACACCGTTTCCCTTCTCGTTTTTTCTCCTCTGCGATCGGTTGCAGAGCAGCAATGCTGCAACCGCGGACGCCGAAGCAATTTTGGCGCTATTTCAGTACCGCTCTCTAATATGGACAGTAACTTTATTAAAAAATTTACCAAAAATGTTACCTTTTCTCTATTCTGTCAATTCTCAGGTCCTTCTGATTAATTATATTTTTTAATTCTATTTAATTTGGTTCGATTCTGAATCTGCGAGAAGCATTGACTGTTATCTGAGCGGGAACCGGGTGTGGACCGGCGGTTCACCGCATTGTTCGTCGTGTCCTGGGTTTTGTGAATTTCAATTTCATAACAGTTTAACTGGATGTTAGTGTGAGTGGGTCACATCAGCAGGTGGATAATGGGCTGGGGGGTTGGGGGGGGGGGGGGGGGGTGGGTGGGGTTTCATAGGGTACGTAGCAGGCCTGGGTATTACCCTGTGATCATATCACCCCTGGTTTTTATTCGTTGGATTCAAGCTAAATTTTTAACCCTTTCTCCAAATTTTAATTTCTCACGTCCCATCGTGGTGAAACTTGAAACACCCAAAAATGGAGACAGTGATCGGACGGTGTTTGATCTGAAAAATGGAAGTAGGAAGGATTCTGTGAATTTTTCTGGGTATTTTTGTTTGCGTTTGACTTGGTGTGGGCTTAGTTTACAAGTTGAGTTTTTATTATTTAATGGAAAGTAGCGGGTTGAACGATGGGTTTGATTACATTGTGGGAAGACTTTTGAGACCATTAGGTGGATTTGTTTTAAGTTTTAAAGCATCCTCTTAGTCCTTTTCAAAACCTAGGTTTTAGTTTTACGGGTGGATATGCTTAAATTCTATCCTCATGATTTTTCTGTACAGCGATAGCTTAGAGCCGAGGCGGGTTTTCCGGTTTTGGGTAGAATTTCTGGTCGGCTTTTTGGAAGGACATCGAATGATCTCGCTTTCGATGCCTTGTTGTTGTCGTTAATTTAGAAACTTGGGAGTGTTTTTTTCCTTGTGGTCTGCAGATTGAAGGTGCTTTCTGCATTGATGATTTTCATTTTCCTTTTGATTTACAAGTCAATTGCCTTTTTGTATTGTTGGTTTTCCGAAGTGACTATATATTTGTATTTTTGTTCTAATTTGTATTGCAGATCTCATCCTTCAGAGAAAGCAAGTCTGACGATCGGAAGTTTTACATATTTACTGCTACAAAGACCCTTCATTTAAGGACCAATTCAAAGAGCGAGCGGGCGGCTTGGCTACAAGCTTTGGTCTCAACTCGGAGTCTTTTTCCTCATAGATCCTTGAATGATAACCTCTCTCTTGTACCAACTGACTTATCTGTATCAACCGAAAGACTGAAAAAGCGCCTGCTTGAAGAAGGAACCGGTGAGGGCGTTGTACAGGATTGCGAGCAGATAATGCTCTCGGAATTCTCTCAATTACATGGACAGCTGAAGGTTCTATGTGAAGAACGATCAAATTTACTGGACACATTAAGGCAGTTCGAGGTAACTACTACTTAGTTTTTGTCACACTTTTCGAATGTTAATTGAAGGCTTTGCACTTCCACATAATATATCTTGAAGAGATGTGTTTGTCACAATTAAATTTTAGTCAGCCATGTATCTTTTCAAATCGTACTTTCTCACAGCTCTAACTACAATTCAAGTAATGAAAAATCTTCTTCCTGGTTGGATGTTGGAACTTAGTTTGGTTCGAATTTGTCCCATCCGGAAACTAATGAACCAAATCTTTGATCTAATATTTTAGGGTGCTTCGGAGTATTGGATACTCTGGATCTTCTAAATGAAGACAGAATTTTGCTTTAGGACTGCATTCATTAATTATCTTTGTATTCACTATCTTGAGTTCGGATTTGAACTTTGTAGTTACTTTTATTGATATATTGTGACATCTATATCTCAACTAATTAAAACAGTGTACTTTACTTTACTTTTATGGTCAGTGGAATTTCATTCCCAAATATCTCTCATCGAACAGGTGCTTGTCATGGATGCACTCATGTATTGTGTCTAGCAGTCCAAAAATTGATAATTTCCATGTCCTCAACTGCTGGTAGGAAGAAATGTAGCATCAGTTGGCTAACTGTTGATTGAATTGGATCCAGTGTGGGACCCACCAATCAGCAGCAAAGCTTGTCTTGGTAGATCAATTGCACATCTTTTGGGTGCATATATATGTAATGGTCTCTTGCAAGCAGATCGTGTCTGAATGTATAGTCTTAATCAACAATCTGGCAGGAGAGGGTTACTATATTTCACATTAATATGTGGATTTGTAAGCGGGATTTTCTAATATTCTCCAAGGTATTCTATACTGTGGGATCATAACGGTTACAAACCTCCTACTATAAGATACTCTAGAGTACCAAGAATATTCGTTTATAAGGATTAAATTAGCACACTTGGATATGCTTACTGAGTTTATAACCACTTTTAATTCGTAACCAATCTCAAGTACATGGAAGCAAGATTCATTCCAAATTTACTGGAGTATGTTTTTTATGAACTGCTCCCAATTAACGTGGTCTGTGGGCTTAAGGCCTTTAACCATTACCATTTCTATACTTTCCTTTGAGCCATTGGATGTTTTGTGGTAGTCATTTCTCCTTTGAATAATTTGTTGAGCATTACAGTATCTTTCCATTCATAGATATAGTTTTGTTCTTTCTGGTGTTTGGTGTGCCAGTCCGATATATGTCAAAGTATTAAAACGGTTTGTTATGGTTCATTATTGTCTTACCCTCTCATCTTTAAGTTACTTGCAACGGGCACACATGTGAGATGTGTGCAACTAAATTTGATTATATTTTTTGTCGTGAAACTCAATTTTTGTCCATATTGGAGTTTGAAAGCATTTTAAAATTGTGGTCTATAACTGAAAATATAACTAAACGCTCAACTTATTCCATATCCAAATACACTCCAAAATTCAAAAACACAAAAAGGAACAAAAATCATGTACCTAATGAATGGTAAAGCATTGAATTTAAAAAAGTGACTGAACTTAAAAAAAAATACTAATTGTACATGTGGATGATTGCTGGTTGTTCCTCTTAAGCAAAAACATACAAAACCTCAGTTTTGAAAGGGAATGTCAAAGACCTAAGGTAGGATTGCTGGTTGTTCCTTTTAGAAGAATTGAAGGTAGCACAGGGAAAATTATTGATTCGGAGTTCAAAATTTTATCCGTACATGAAAATATGCAAACATCCGCTAAAGTACATATGAAGCCATTTATTGATATTGCCGTCTTGCAATAAAGTTAAATAATTAGCTAAGTTGATAAACATAAATGCTTGAGAATCTGCAAAGTTTATTGCAAAATTTACAGATTTGAATGCGAGGGAAGTTTTCGACTCTGAGAGAGAGAAGAGAGAACCACCGATCTATTTATCCTCTCCTTTCTTTTTTTTAATTTTAATTACTTTTTCGAATTGGCATATATTTTTGGGTGGTTTGAATCAAGAAGCGGTTGAACTTGAGCAGAATGTGAGAGAAGTGGGTAGCAGTTGCAGAGTTTTTTCGGGAGAGATATGAGTTCAGTAGAGAAGCTGATGAGAGTGTGAGAGAGTGGGGTTTTTATATTTTGTTTTATTTTCATTTATTGCTTTTGTTGGATAAATTTATCCATGGTAATAACATACTTAAATTGAAGTAAGTTATCTGTGTAGGGTTAAAATCATCATCCCTGTGTGTTTGGTTGACAATGAGTGTTCTATTAATAAATAGTATAGATAAGCATACTGCTTTTGCAATATCATTATGCCTGATACTTTTTCGTGTGCAGGCAGCCAATTATGAAGCTGAAGCCTCTGGAACTCATGATGGGGAATACCAATTGACGAAGCATGAGTTTTCCAGTTTGGGACAGGGAAAATATAGTGGTAACCAACTTATGCTACCTATCCACTTTTTAACACGTTCTTTCATTTTCTACTTTTGAATACGATACACCTTCCTTGTATAACGAACAAAGTAAGTATACAATTGATCTCTTCAGGCCTATAGTAAAGCTCTCCATGAGATGTAGTTTGACCCTTGATTACATGTTAGACATGAACTACGCAATCCATTTTGTTTTAAGCTAATCCATTGAAGATCCATTCTTTAATAGAAGTTTTGCAAACCTCTTTTCAATATGAGAGTTGCGCTGAGGATGTACACATTGCGCATAAGTCTACGTGTGCGTGCGTGCAAAAAGAGCGGTTTGCAGAAATCATGTCACAGTCTAGCTGTTTGTAATAGAACCTGCCGTGCATGATGTAACATTGTTTACAAGTGATCTCGTTGGTTGATGCATGGAAAAATTATGGTAAATTGATAATCTATCTGTACACAGATAGTTTTATTTGAACCAATAGAGCTATATTCTGTAATTAATGTTGACTGATTACCAATTTGGATGGTTAGGTTTGAGCTTCTTGTTTTCATTTGACTCAAGGTGGCTGTTATTTTTAGGACTCGGGAAAAACAACTTTATCCATTCTCGCTTTGTCTCAAAGAATTTCTTTTGCTAATGAACTATCTCTGAATGCCTAATTATTCAAAATTTCTGCCATCTCAGAGCATTGTTTTCTCTTCACTTCTTAACATTCATGATTGTGTTAATACTGTTTTGCCTTTTAGAGTGCAGCACAACTGAGTCATCTGACGATATTGAGAAACAAGAGCACGAGGAAGTGTCAGATGAAGACGAAATGCCATTTCATGATACACAAGAGTATTTCACTGAACCCATCATTAGTTGTGGGTCTATGAAAGGAGTGGTAACTAACAGTAATAAGAAAAGTGACGCTCAAAGTCAATCTAATAAAGGTGAGGAGACGCAAACTGAGAAGGAAGTTCAGGATTATAAATACCCACACGTTGAAAGGAGAAAAGAGCTTCCCACTCCAGTTGAGAAGGAGAAGGGGGTCAGCCTTTGGTCTATGATTAAAGACAATGTGGGAAAGGATCTCACTCGAGTATGCCTTCCTGTGTACTTTAATGAGCCAATATCATCTCTTCAGAAGTGCTGTGAGGATTTGGAGTACTCGTATCTTTTGGACCGTGCATATGAGTATGGGAAAATGGTAAGGTTGGGGAGTGTGGGCTTTTTTCCTCATTATACATTGCAGTCCTAATGTCATGTTTGTGGTAGAGATTGTCTGTATTGATGACTGCCCATACTTATTTGTTGTTAGTCTTACAATGTAAATCTTTTGGTGGTTATATTGGTGGAATAAATTTGTTTGAAAGTCTGATGTTTAGTAAGTCTTAGAAGGATTGCAGGAAGAATAGACCATTGGTCAATTTCTTGCATTAGAATAGTAAATCAAGTTTTAATTTGGCTGGAATGTGCACTAGAATATTTTGTAGTGCCTCAAAGATTATAACTTTTTAGATAAATCTCACATTGTTCGTTTTTGGTCCCTTATCTTATTAGGGAAACAGTCTCCAAAGGGTTCTAAATGTTGCTGCATTTGCTGTTTCTGGATATGCATCATCTGTAGGGCGGCACTGCAAGCCATTCAATCCCTTGTTAGGGGAAACTTATGAAGCTGACTATCCTGATAAAGGAATTCGCTTCTTCTCCGAAAAGGTAAGGGAAGTAAAATAAATGAGCGTGGGTGTGATAAGTGAAAATGAGGGTGATATTTGCATGCAAAGGCTATTTATTATCTTGATATTCTTACGGTGGTTTTATATAAATGTTTACTTTTTTCCTAAATTTATCCTCTTCAATCCAAAATATTTAAATAAAATTTTACTTGATACAGGTTAGTCACCATCCAACACTCATTGCCTGCCATTGTGAAGGTAGAGGGTGGAAGTTCTGGGCTGACAGCAATATCCGCACAAAATTTTGGGGGCGATCAATTCAGCTTGACCCTGTTGGAGTTCTGAGCTTGCAGTTTGACGATGGTGAAATTTTCCAGTGGAGCAAGGTGTGCATTACCATATTGTGTTTTTGCTCTAAATTGACAGATCGTTAGAATCATTTTCTTGGGTAATATAACCACCAAGGTGTGCATTTCTATGTTATGTTTTTTTATGTATGCTACAAGTGTGCTTAAATATCTTTACGTTGTCTAATAGGTCACAACAAGCATATATAATCTAATTCTTGGTAAAGTGTATTGTGATCACCATGGTACAATGCATATACGTGGTAATCGTCAGCATTCATGCAAACTGAAGTTCAAAGAGCAATCGATTCTTGACCGAAATCCTCACCAGGTTAGTGGCGTATTTCTTTTTCTGTCCAGTACGATGGTTCTATGTTGTTGTAGAGAATGTTGAATCATTATCATTGCTGTTTACTGGCCTGACATTGTGCTGATTGCAACTGTACACTCTACATCCACATAGGTTCATGGATTTGTGGAAGATGTCATGGGGAAAAAGGTTGCTACGTTATTTGGGAAGTGGGATGAAAACATGCATTATGTTAATGGTGATGGGAGTGGCAAGTTAAATCCTTCAGATGCTTCGTTGTTGTGGAAAAGTAGTAAACCTCCTAATGTCACACGATACAACTTAACGTCATTCGCAATGACACTGAATGAGCTAACACCTGGACTGCAGGTAGACATGATGTAATACATCAAATGTTTCATATGCATTCTTATTTTTCCCTTATGCATCTCTCATTGGTTCTTATAGCTTTGTCTGATCCTGGGTATTTGATCACGAATTAAGGAGAAGCTCCCACCCACCGATTCCAGGCTCAGGCCAGACCAACGGCATCTGGAGAATGGAGAGTACGAAAAGGCAAATGCAGAGAAACAGCGGCTGGAAAAAAGGCAAAGAATGGTAATATTGGCTTCTTTCTGTATCTTTTGGTCACTCACACACACACACACGCAAGCACATAGACATCCATGCCAGCCTCATCAGCTGATTTTCTTTTCACTGATTCTAGGTTTTATGTGTAGAAGGTAATCCGAGATTCATATTGTTTTCCTTGGTCATGGATTATGGTTTTCTATGATCTTCCCATTCAGAATATTTATGAGGCCTATACTTCATGCGATCAAAGTTAAAATTCATACTATGATCATACCAAATGATGAATAATCCATACTAGAGACCAAGTCACTTGCCAAATTAGAGTCAACTGTATCAATGAAATAACTTTTATGTTGGACGGTTGGAAAAATTATATTGCTGATATATAAGAAGTTACGACTCTTTGGTCAGTTTTGGAATTGGTTTGCATTGCAAGCGACTTCAGCAACTTCACCCAGTTCCAACATGAGAAAAAATGCATGTCTTTACTATTGCCCCGTTTACTCC
Organism: Pyrus communis; assembly: GCF_963583255.1. Lineage (NCBI taxonomy): Eukaryota > Viridiplantae > Streptophyta > Magnoliopsida > Rosales > Rosaceae > Pyrus > Pyrus communis. The sequence goes on along the minus strand of NC_084814.1, from coordinate 7,048,969 downwards.
TCTTACGCTTTCACAATATATTATTGAGTTCCTTACAGATTTGAAGAGCAAATACAGAAAATTATTTGATGCATTCAAACATACAGATCTTTAGGAATACTTCCGGTGTATTATAGTTTCCAATAAATATGTTTAAAAGCAGATGGCATATGATTTAACTGAAGTATTTCTTTATTACTATTAATGCTGGTGATAATCCTTGAAACTCTCAATGCACAGTCGAGGAAACTACAAGAAAACGGGTGGAAACCCAGGTGGTTCGAGAGAGAAGGTGAAGATGAACCTTTCCGCTATGTTGGTGGCTATTGGGAAACACGGAAGCAGGGAAAATGGGAGGAATGCCCAGACATTTTTGGTGAATTTAACGAAGGCCTTGATGAGCAAACAGAAGGGTCCTGATTAAAATTCAGCAAGGTGCTTACTGTCTACAAAACCATGTTTGATACATTCTTAAAACTGCAATATCCACAAACGTCTTCATATCCGTAGATATATGATTTAACTCTACTAAACTCGTTCACTAGAAACGTTGAGACTTTTTTATGTGTAAATTTTCTTATAATGCAGGAAACATAAATTGCCTTGAGATGGTCACAGTCGAAACTGCGAGCGTTATAGCTTTGGCATTTCCTGATTCGGTGTATTTGTTCAAGTGCGGTCAGGAGATTGATAGCATTCGGGCATTTAAGCGAAGAATTCCCTTTCATTCGGCTGTGTGTTGATGGTTAGATTGTAGTCTTATATGTATATCCTTGTAATGTCATCATTCAGTGTCATGGGATATTAGCTTACTTGTCTAATCCCTCTCCCTCCCTCTTCTCATCTGTCACATGTTGTAGTTTTTGTTTTCTTTGTATTGGTGCCAACCATCGGTTGAGCATTTTCATATTTAATTGTATTTTCTTGGAAATAAAAAGAAAAATGTAATTCTATCACCATTCCGTAAGCTTTGGGCTGCCCATTATTATACAAGTAGTGCTCTTGCCAGGACCATCTTCGCGTTGAACTCGATTCCGAATAAACTCAATCCTAGTCTTATATATCTGAGAATATTGTAGTAATTGTCCTCTAACTTTAACCTGGTTGGAGTAATAGTTCCTCAACTCATCAAAACATTCAGCTATGGTCCTTTTCGTTAATTCTGTCAAAATTTCGTAAAAATGAGTTATGTTGGAAGAATCATTACTATAATTGGATTAAAGTTGAGGGATCATTACTCTAATTGGGTTAAAGTTAGGGGTCTATTTTTCCAATTCGGTTAAAATTGAGGGACTATTGCTATAATTTTTATCATTTGGTTTTCCATATTTGCTCATTGATTCAGCCTCACGTGCGTGACACGTGACTCATTTTGATAGAAGTTTGTAGGTAGTTCACAAAAAGAACCATAGCTGCACGTTTGGATGAGTTAAGGGATCAATGGTCATGAATTTTTAATTGAGAGACTATTACACCAATTGAATTAAAAAGGGACTATGGCTACAAATTCTTCTAATATCTGGACGCATCAACTTGTATCTAAGAGATTTTTATTTTTTGAGTTTGAGTCATATGATAAAACAGCTGAAATTATTATTTCCATTTTAAAGTTAATCTACAGACGGTGCCCCTCGAGTTGGAACAATGGAGTAGTTGAATTATTGTGAGACTGATCCGGGCTTTCGGATAAACGATTAAATTTAGAGGTTCAAATTCTCTAAATTCCAATGGACAAGATTCATCCCATGCTTGAGACTGAAATCTAGCCACTGGTTTTTGCATAATGTGGTCCAAATCTAATTATGGAGGCCAAGTGAATGCTCTATAACTAAAGTAATCAGCTCCATTCTCCCACTTTCTAATTCGACCACAGGTTGGAAGTCTGCCATTTAAATCATATAGGGTTTATATTACAAATTGTCTCAGAAATTGAATCACACCATCAAGATGGATTCCGTAAATTGAAAATCGCTTAATGTAGTCCCAATAGGTGTCACAAATCAATATGATTCTAATTATGTCAAAAATTCTATTACGTGCTGATGTGGCACATAAATAGGGCCTACAAGATGTAAGAATTTTTTTTCACAAATGATCTTTGAAATTAATCCATGCGATCAAGAGGGTCCTTGAAATAGGGGTCACAAATTAATATGGTCATTCCATTTAAATCACATTAGGACTATGTTGATCAATTTTCAATTTCAATGACCATTTGTGATTAAAAAAAAAGATTTGTGGGACCCATTTATGTTCCATATCAGTACATAACAAAATTTTTGACAGAATTGTGACCGAAGGACTACACTGATTTGCGATGCCTATTTTCAAGGACTACATTGATTGATTGTCAATTTTAGGAACCATTTTGATGGTATGCGTTAGAGACCATTTGTAATAAAAACCCAATCATATTTTACTCACATCACTGACTACCTTTTTAAAAGCGTCTCCAATGGCGAGCTGCAAATTTAAAATGTAAAATTTTATCTCATTTATATTTTAGGAAGATTTAGTCATGTAAATGTGGTTTTTACTCCAATTAGGAGATGTAAATTTGAATTTGGACACCTCTTCTTGAACTCAAAGAGCTATTATTGTTTTTTCCCCTCTCCTGGAGATGTGATAAAAGATCTAAATTTATATAAATATTTACATTTACATTTTCATGTTAAGATGGATATTTTATATCCCTTTAAAATTGCCTATTAAAAAACTTTCCCGTGAACAAGTGGTGTATATGTGTTATACATCGTAGTTGTCTTTGAGAATTTGAAAGCTCTGTATGAAAATTTTAAATACAATTCTTATTAACATGATGTTTTAAGAAGCTAATATTTTTCGAAGAGCCAATTCAATAAAAAATCGTATTATAATATACTTAAATGTTATATGAATTTAATTGTTAACGCTTCAATTCAAGTAATTGAATGATCTCATTTATTTGGGGACCAGTATTATGAGCTATGGACTTATGACACTACAAAAAAAATGAGTACTGCACACAATAAATTATCTATGCCCTTTGAGATCAAAAAGCACCAATAATTGTGCTCATAGACCAATAGCAACAGTGCAGCTACTATCTTTATGTCTGTGCCCTCTATGGGCGTCACCATTGCTGATAGCACACACTATCGCTATTTGTGCTCAAAGAGTTCAGCACAAATAATAGCCTATTTGTGTCTTAATTCTGACAACCATGTCAGATTGTCAGGTGACAGGATCATACGCACACAATTTTCAAATCGTGCCCAATAGGTTCTATTTAAAAAAAATAATTATTAATGTAGAAAAATTGAATTTTCTTTTAAATCAACAAATCCCACAATATACGCGTATTTTAGTTATTTACAACCAAGTCCTTCAGAATCCTATCCTCCCCCACAACACTGTAGCCGATGGACCCAAGTTCTTCGTGCAATGAAGCTCACTTAACCACATTCTCTTGCTTAAACTGAGAGTCCCACAACTTTTTCTGAATTGAAAATAAATCGTAGTTGAATAAGAATCTTAGTAAAAAGCATAGACTAGGAAATATTTATACCTTACAAATAGCATCCATTTCATCAAAGATTATCGCATGCAAACCACTCTGGTCTCCAGGGGAATTAAGGACATAATGAGATTAGAAATTATTGAAAAACCAGCCTAAGTGCACTTGACATGTATATATTTCCCTTACCGCGAGCCCTTTGATCATTCTCAGCATCAGCAAATAGATTCCTAACATTTTTCTTAGTTTCACCAACTTGCTCAAAACTTCAGGGCCATTAACAATCTAGCACAGTTCACAAAAACAGAAATCTCATCAATCACCAATGCAAATAATAGCTAACTTATCTCTAAGGATAAGTTGCATATCCAAAATCATTCAGACATGCTCAAATAGCTTTGTTAAAATAATGTACTAGCATCAAAATGATGTGTTAAATCATGATTCGACATGGTTCAATGTCTTTCCAAAAAGGAGTGTGGTATAAAGTTATACCAAAAAGATATCAGCGCAACTAGAAGAATCAGTTATCTTACTTATTTGTCACGTGAGGAGGGAAAACATGGGATACAAAAGCTCTTCGAAATATATCTGCAAACTCAGCACCTAAGCCACCAATTCCAAGTGTTTGAAGATTAAACTCCTTGTGCCTGACAATGTTGCTACTTGTAGCTTCATGCTGATTTACAATATGACGAATTCAGTTCAGAATATCAAATTTCAATACATTATTTGGTATTGTATACTATCTAAAATAATACTGAAAATGTTCACCTGAAAATGCACATCATATCATGACTCTGATATATGTAGCTAAATAATTGATCAAAGGAGCAAGTGCAAAAAATAAATTAAGAAACAATTGAAGAGATATGATATCTACACCCTTAGCAAGAGCAAGGCCAATCCTTTCCAAGAGAAAGAGAGATATTACCTAACACCAACATCATCGACAATGCTGATAGCCATACCGGTAGAGAGACCAGCAAGGCCACAAGCTAGATAGCCATATAGGTACTGATGATCACGACAATGATAAGTCCTTAAATACCCAACAATATAAAGTTGTGTTAATAACTGATTAGCAGCTCCTGATCAAAGAATGTAAACAAACAACTTTATAGATTAGATTATGTCTTTGTTGTACTGTAATACAAAAGAAAGAAAAAATCACAACCAATTTTAATACAATCAATTCAAACATTACACACAAACTAAAAATTCTAGAACACTAGAAATATGGAAAGGAAACTAATGCAGATACTATTTGATTAAAAAGAATTAATTAACAAAAACTTTAAAGTCATAATAAGATAATGTTTTAAAATTGCAGAAGTATAGAGGTAGGGTTACATCCCACGTGAAAAACCACAGGGTAATGAACTCTGTTTCTCTCAGGTTTTCAAAACTTAAAAAATTATAGGACATAATTGTATAAATTTAACTGAGATGAGCTCAAATACCTCCAAGCTTATCATACAACTCTACAGCTAGCTAACAAAAATACAGACTATATCCAATTTTGAAATTCCAGTTGATCGATCACAAGGTATCAAAGGTCAAAAACGAACCCCTAAACCATCTAAACCCCTTTGCCTCCAAATACTGTGGAATCCCAAAAAATTACGATAAATTTGAAAAAGTAAACAAAAAAAAGGAAAACTTGATTGCAAATTAGGAAAAATATAAAACAACTACCTCCTTATGGCATTGATCTGAGGAATAGTGAAGACGATGGTGCTTCCTCAGAATCTTAGATCCGATCTCAGACTTAACCAACTCGACGAGTTTGAAGTCCTGCAGCTTCTTCAACTCCATCTGAAGCTTGTCTTGCTCTTGGCCCTTTGTTTGGAGCTCTTCCTTCTTGAACTTCAAGATCTCCTCCTTCTTAAGGAGCTTCTCGGTTTCTCCTTCTAAAGCCTCGTTGCCTGAAGCTTCTCTTGCATTTCTTCAAGTTCTTTCTCGAACGACAGACAGTTGGGATCTGAGCGTGAGATGCAACAAGAGGGAGAGACGGATCGATTGAGATAGAGAGAGATGCGGAGGCGTTGGTGTTTCTCAAATCTGATGTACAGATGTTTTTCAAAGAAAAAAACGAAAGAAAATCTCAGATCTGAGAGAAGTGAAAGTGGTAGAGAGAGATGCATAGATTTTGTTTGGTTGAGATAGAGAGAATTTGGGTAGAGAGACAGAGGGAGGGGTTAAAGGGAGAGAGAGCGAAGTGGGGTGTGGGGTGTGGGGTGTGGCGTGTGGGTGGGTTAAGGAGGAAAGTGGGGTGTGGGTGGGTTAACTGAGAGAGACAGAAATGCAGAGAAAGTGGGGTATGTGTGGGCCTTAAGTATTTGAAAAATAATAAAAAATAAATAATTGTGTCTTTAGAAGTAAAATGTTGGCACAAATGATAATTTGAGTCCATTATTTTTATAATGATGTCTTGAAAAAATATTTGTGCCAAATTTGTAGAAGAATGGGCACATTAATTAGTGCCTTTATACAAAGGAAACAAATACAATTTTTTTGTGTGTAAAATTGGTTAGTTACCCACAAAATAATTAATTGTGTCCTCAATTTTGTATCCATAGGCCATTTTTCTTGTAGTGTGAGAGAGAAACAATCCAATATTCTTTTTCTTACCATACTATCTTCTAATTGTTTGTTGTTGAACAAATTATATATTATATAATATATCTGGGTGCGAAAATCTCGGGGGACCTATGCAATGCTCCTATTGCTCTCCCTCAAAGCCGGCATTGGTATACATCTCCATATACACCTCCGATTGAAGATGCTCCAACAGAGATCAATCTCATATACATGTGGATTGGAGCAGCAACTATTAGACAGACGGTCAATAAATTATTTAAGTACACGCATTATTACATTCTAAAACATAACCAAAGTAAAATTATAACAACGTCTGGATCCGGTGATGATTAACGAGCTTTAATGATTCTTCATTTCTTTATCTTTTATGCATACAAGATTAGTTACAAGCTTATGTAACAAAACAAAGAACACAAGATAGGGAAGTAAATTGAAAAATATACCATATTAATGGACACAAATCTCTACTTCCTCCAATTCTATGCCCTCCTCAGCAAGTCTTTTGTCCTTGTAGACATACCAATTGGCACAAAACAAATAGACAACCAAATTCAAAGCACTCAGAAGTGCCAATAGCCAATAGAAATCATAAAGCTTTCCTTGGTTGAGATTGTCTGCCAGCCATGGGTTCGTGTCCCCTGTCACATTGTGCACTATACTCACCAACAGTGAGCTCACGAAAAACCCTAACGAGAGGGTGCTCAGAAACAGCCCTGTGCTCATTGTTTTCATTCCTTTCGGGCACTCCCTAAGGAAGAAGTCCAGCTGCCCAATGTACGTGAAGGCTTCTCCTGCCCCCACAAAGAAGAACTGTGGGACCAGCCAGAAAACACTCAGTGGGATCTCAGCCGTTGGATTGCCTGTCAACCCATGTGATCTTGCGGCGTTCAGACGCTTCACTTCTGTGAGTGCTGCTGCTACCATGGCAAATGTTGAGAAGACCAAACCAACCCCTATGCGTTGCAATGGGGTTAGTCCTTGAGGGTTGTTTAGTACTTTTCTTGCAACTGGGACTATAATCCGGTCGTAAACTGGGACAGTTAATAAAATGCTGCCTACAAAGAAAGCAGTGAGGGATGCCGGCGGGATTTGGGACGATTTTCCGATGTGGCGGTCCATGGAGGTTGCTTGGGACACTGAGAATGTGGTCATTTGGGCATAAACTGTCCAAAAAATTATGTTAGTGGCCCAGATTGGTAACATTCTGATGACCAATTTTACTTCTTCAACATCGGTTAGGGTTGATAAACTCCATTTGTTTCCGATCGTGGTTTTACCACCTTCTATGTTTGGTTCCTTGATTGCTGCCTTATCCAAGAAACTGCACTAGAAGAAACCAATTAATTCAAATTGTTGACAAACCCTAAACCCGAATACATGTTCTTATCAGCCAATGTACAACTTCATGGTAGCATCGTTTGTATGCATGTAATAAATAGTTCCCATCAGTGGTGTAGTGAACGATATTTTATTTAAACATATATAGATCTTCATTAGTTTAAGAAAAATATTCATGGAAAATTTCTTGTTACATGAAAGGTTTCTTGTTACATGAAAGGTTGAGTTATAAATTAATCGAGTCTCATTAAAACATGACATGTATTATAAGTCTTTTTCGTTCTTCATATTATTAGATTTGTCATGTGACAGGAACGTTCTATTTAACTTTTTCTTAATTAGTTTTCCTATTTCCATTTTATGTAGTTTTACGTTGCACATGTGTGATCAAGTTAAGGTTGAACATCTTTCTAGGTGCAGTATGGGCCAAAAAAAGAAATTTGTTCCAAATAATAACACAAATATAAGAACATAGTCATGTGAACAAGCACAAGGGAAGTTTTGTGAGTCACATCATCATCACTTTTATTTTATTTTATTTTTGTAGTTTTGGGAGTTGTTCTCTTGTGCCAAGAAAAGATTTTTCAAATGATAATAGTGTGTGATGGAATGCGAAGGGAACAACGCAAATCAGGGACAGAAGGAGGTAGTGGAATATATAAGCAAAGGAAATATGTCCGTGACCGATGGAGCTGGGGAACATGATGACTTTTGGTTTGGATTACTGGGGGAGGCGATAACTAGAACCGAACTCCAAAAGACAAATAGCGTGAGGATTGATTGAATTTCATGCAGGACAGACTGGCCCCGTCCCTCGTGATATGCTTTTGATTGAGTACAGATCCACTCCAGATCTAAAAAAAGGGAACCTAAGGATTAAATGATTCGAACTGTTGAAATTTGATCTAACGATTACAATTATTATAACTTTTAAAGGGACTCCTTATTTGTAGCGTTGGATCAAATTTCAACGGTCCAGATTATTTGATCCTTAGGCTCCGTTTTTTTAGATCTGAAAAGGATTTGCACTCCTTTTCAAATGAGGAAGACTTAATTCATCTCCCGATAATTGCATGAATGGACAAATTGTTACATAGGAATAACAGCAAAGATAAGTTTGGTTGAATGGGTATATACATCTAGTGATACATATATAATTAGTTGATAAGTATTCCATAAATTTGCATGAGTTCTCAAACAAAAGTCAGTTAGCTGTCTATTTCATGGCCAGGTTCTCTCGCTGCAGGCCGATAACCAAGAATCTTATATCAAATGGGTTAGGATATCAGACACTCATTTTTAGATTTGACACTCATTTTGTAAGATTCATTATGTAATTTTTTAGGGGTCCGAACCGTCTATATTTTTTTTATCATTTCATCCTTTCAAAAACTAGGTCTCCTCGTATCCTAATCTATTTCAAATATGTATTCACTGATTGGATAATTAATGTTGCGTATTGGTTGGTGCATGTAATTATCCAAAAAGAAAAGAGAGGATAAGCCCCTTCGCAATTGTCACATCTCCTAACTAGTGTAGGGACAAAGTACACGAACACCACTCTTTGTAGTATTTTAGGTTGAAATAATTTTAAATCTTTTCTTCAATAACTATTTCAAGTCTTTAGTATTGGCAGCTAAGAGCTAACCTAAATAATTGACTCGTCAATAATGCTTGATGCGCAAATAAGTTTAATTTCACATTTGGATAATCGATAAACACCACAGACTTCATGTAAATTCTACTCTGGAATAATTTTATATGTAATATTGTTAAACTTTTCAATGTATTATATGGTTAGACAGATTGTTAATTCGACTTTCTAATGTGTTATGTGGTTAGATATGTTGTTAATTAATTCAAAGCTTGTAAGACGCAAAAAGAAATTATGAAATTTTATTCATCAAATAAATTAACAATGTTAGATAATTTAAATTTGAGTTCACTTTAATCGTATTTTCTTTTGAGAAGTCATATAAACACATTATTTTGTAAACAAAGGATGTGATGAATTAGTTAAAAAACAGTTGATGCAATTAAAGTAGTTAACTGAGATAGATACATAAGAATTAGGGTTGATAACACTAACCGGAACTGCTTGCTATGAGGCAACATTTGCTTCTTCTTCTCCGTTAGTCCATCATCTATGTCACCAACGTCGTACAACAAAGTCAAGTCCAACGGCAGTTTCACATTCCTCTTCTTCCACGCGTTCACAAACACTACTGCAATTTGCGTCAGAGGGCTGCCCACAAGTTTCTTAAAACGGTACCGTCGTGTGCCTGACAAGAACACAATGAGGCCGAGCACAATTGCACAGACACAGATTCCATATCCCCATTGCCTCCCCAAGTTGTCTTGGATGTAAACAAGAACTGTGACTGCAGCGAGTGAGCCTATGCTTATGAAGAAGAAGAACCAGTTAAAAAAGTTCGTCATTTGTTTTCTTTCTTGTTTATCCGATTCATCGAACTGGTCAGAGCCGAACCCTGAAACGCTCGATTTTAGGCCTCCGGTGCCGAGGGCGGTGAGGTAGAGGGCTGTGTAGAGGACCGTCAGCTGCTTTCCACTGGCCGGTAGGCACTGCAAGCCGGTTCCAGCGGTGCATTTGGGGGGTTGGAGGCTGGGGACTGTGGTTGAGATGGTCAATATTGTCACACCCTATTAACCAGAACAAGAAATTAAGAAAGAAAAAAGAAAAAACAACACTAAAACAAGTACGGTGGAATTATGTGTGTGCTTATACAAAAGAGCAATTAATGGACTTCATCAATGGTATAAGATACGTAATTAGAAATACACCTAGAAATGAATTGATTATGTATTTATTTTGGGTGAGAGTCACTTCTCAATGCCAATGGTGAATTAGAAGCCTTACCATTGCTTGGATGGTGGCAAATATTGCTATTGTCAGGTACCTGCCGACATTTGAAAAGTAATGTAAGAGTTTTCAAATTATATTATAATTAATTAACATCTAAATCTAATATAAATGAGATCCCTTAGTATTACACTTTTCTCAATGAGAAGATAAATCATGAATGATTTTTTGTTAGTAAATTCAAAGCGAACATACACCAAGAATGAGCGGACATTGGTTATGGTATTGGCAAGTCCAAATTCAAAATGGGAAGCCAATTGAAAACTAATTACCTGCCAAGAAAGGTGTCTGCCACAAAACCGCCGAGCAAGCAGAGCATAAAGGAAGTTCCAAGAAAGTTGGTGACGGTATTGGCCGAGGTAGCACTGCCCAAGTGCATGGTGCCCGTCAAATAAGTCACCAAGTTCACAGCAATTCCTAGCGTTGTTAGCCTCTCACATGCCTCTCCACCTGAGAATTTTTATAAATAAATATCAAAACCAGCACTGTGTATGCAAGAAGCAATTGAGTGAAGGGAGCACATAAACATAGGCAGGGTGGGTAGCTAGTTATACCTAGAATCATGGTGGCCGCCGTCCAGCTGCCAGTTTTTGACCGCTCAGCTGGGCGGCCTTTGTAGTCCCATGCATCTGGGAGGGTGATTTTTCCTTGTGTATCTGGGAGGGTAGTACTATCCCTCATTGTACTAGTTAACGACACTAATTTTCTTTTTCTGGTTCAGGCCAAAAATGTTTGTCAACTATATATGTAAAGAGGGCGAGAGTGTGGCACAATGGATGCAAAGGCTTGTGGCCTTTTTATGGTGGGAGATTATTGCAAAGAGGTTGCATAGATAGAAGATGACAGTGGCAGCATATTAAATTGTGCATTATATAAGAAAAAAAAAATATTTTTCTCTATAATCGATATGGATCATTGATCAAACAGATCTCTTTTTTTTTTTATTTTTTAAATGACACCTGTAGCCTAGCTAGCTTGATTTTGTCACACATTCTAAGACCAAATAATCATTCTATAAATTGAATATTATTAATCCCATGCGTTATTGAAGGGATCAAGGTTTACACAATGGAAATGTATGGATGTTTGAGCATATGCTTGTATAAACAACAAAAACAACAAAAATAGTCGTTATGCTACATTTCCAAAGGTTTTCACAAAAGTTTACACGAAGGGATCAAGGTTTACACAAAGTGGAAATGGGCGGACAGATTTAAGTTACCACCGCAGAACATTTGTCATTATGGTACATTCCCAAAACAACAAAAATAGTCAAGATAATGACTCAAAGATTAGAACATGAGTGTAATGTATCTTTGTGCTGCAATATATGTTCGGTTGCTAAGTTATGAATTTTGTATGGAAAATTATGTTACGTTCGTAACTATAAAATAATGGAAAACGACTTCATTCCCATGCCTTAGATTGCAATAGAGCTAGTGTAATCTCCAATATAAGAATGCCAATTAGATTAGAGAGAAAAAAGAGTAGATGAGTTATTTTCAATTGTGTATATTTCTCAGCCTTGAAGTTCATTGTAATCGCTGTTCAAGTGTCGTAGGTCTTGTTTAGCGTTTATGATTGACTTGAATTGGATAACTCTTTATATTCATAATACCTTAAATGAAAAATGGATGCAATTTTCAAATCCTGTACAAGTTGAAGGTAAAAGATGTATTAGACATGAAAAAAGTGTCTCTTCTAATCTCACTATACATCAAACAAAGCCTAATTAAGGTTTTTGTTAGTGCAAATGGGGGATTATTTTGGTTGATTAAGTTTTCAGTTTCATCCCGCTTCATCCCTAGTTTAAACTCTTTCCTTTTTCTTAGCCCAGTCTGGAGTATTAAAAAAAAAAGAAGAAAAAAGGAAAGTTTTTCCATTAGAATAAAGAAACTCTATCTTTCTCTTGTTGACTTGTAATCATTCCAGATGGGAGATATATCTACACCCGGCTATTATTTCTTTCTTAAAAACTCTTTCTGTTAAGAAATATTGGATGAGGGACGAATCAAATTTGAAACCTCAAGTGCAAGAGTGGTTGTTCTTAACCAACTAAATTACAAGTTCCTTATATATTACAAAGGACGTGTAGCTGAAATAGTTAGAGGCGATATCCAGCTAATTAGATGGAATAGTAATGTAGATGATGCTTGACTGCAATGACAGAAATAATAATGCTTATGCATTATGATATGGTTTCGATCCCACAAATTCCCCTTCCACGTACAAAAGCTATCATTTGTTAAAGAATAGAATATTAATGGAGGATTTGTTTAATAGGCCTCTTAATAGGCCAACCATAATCAAGTGTCTAACTTGTCATTTATGATAGTTAAACTTAAAATCTCTGCTTTGCAATTTTGGATGAATGCATAGTATTGTCAGCACATAAACTGGAGACTTTAATAATATTAGATTTTAAATCTTGGTTATTATTTTTTCTTTTCAAATCTGTGTTTGCAAATACCCTTGTCTTGAAATCATTTTTTCACATATATAAATCTCGTCTATTCCCGTTCCCTGAATGAAATATGATGTTCCCTTTAAATGATCTTGCTTCTTTTTCCTTAGTTCGTTTATAACCGTAGATTCTTCCACCCGCATGCCATTACTTCGACATTATAACTTTCACGGCGTATATAAAGAAAAAGAAAGTGCAATTGAATTATAGTACTGTAATGTTTTCCCTAGGTATACGCACGAATAGTTGTTTTTAGTTGCTTGGGAGCCTCATATTTTGTCACACCCACTTTCTAATAGTCATGGAACTTCTGAACATATATGGTTGTGATTAGTTGGACATAAATCATATGGTTGTCTTTGGTATTTTGGTTTATGGCTTGGCTTTTGGTTTTTCTAGCTTAGCTTAGTTGTATCCTCTAATTGTTGTGTTAGCGTTGTGGTGTTTTCTTTTATATTTTCAGGTAAGTGCTTACTATTTCTTTCATTTCTCTATGTGCGTGCTCCAGGGTTTTTGGGAGACAGCTCTTGGTAGAAACAGAGTGTAGACAATAATTAAGATTGAGCACAAAATAGGTCAACATATACTTCATAATTTCAAAAGCATTAGTGTTAATATTTATAGGTGACATGTTAATATTTTATCTTCTTAATACAAACGATATTTTAATTTAAAGTATAAAAAAAGAGAATTTGAACTCAAGTGATTGTGTAAAATCCACTCTAACCAATACAATGACTACATTCACGTCACGCTTGCTTTAATTTTAAGTGTTAAAATAAATAAATAAAATTTAGGTCAATATGTGAGCAAATAAAACACTACCACATTATTCTTGATTTAATACTTTGATATGCAGAACTATCTGTCATGAGTTAGAAGTTTACCATTGTATGATTTTGGATCCAATTGATTAAATATGAAATTGAAATTTGAAGCTTGGAAATGATAAATGCACGACCAAGTTAGGGCAATGAAAATGAGACTCATTTCTTATAAATATATTCCTTGTAAGTAAATATGTCATTACTTCTTTACAAAAGTGTTTTGTTTCTTACTGAATAGTGGTTTAAAGCAAATTGAGTAGAGCAATAGTGTTAATGGATTAAGTTTTATCTGTAAACAAACTACTAAATGTTATCCACGCAAACGTATACTCGTTCACACTCTTTAATATAATTGGAATTTGGAGCCCCACATACATGGTAGGGTCTATTCTATTAGATAGTGTGTTAGTGGAGAATGCCTCATATGACATGAGTACGTTGTCATCGGGACGTTCCATGTCATTGATATAATGCTATGTATAAGGTTCTCTCCATATCGCATTGTATAATTGATACCAAATGTTATGATGTTGGTATATCCATACCATATAAGTTGTTATCCAACATTTATCAATTTTATCTCTAAATATCATCATCCATCATTATAATACTCGAGGGATATTTTAATCCATTCTTTGTTCTTAAGCTAACTAGTACTAATTAAAATACAAAGTTCAAACGCTGATCAAGTTATCGAGTAAAATTTATGTTGAAACTTCAATTTGTTTTGTTTATATGAACGAGTCACTTATAAATTAATAAGTTATTATAATATTAATTAATAAGTTATTTAATAAATTAAAAAATTTAGTTTTAAAATTAAAAAAATGTAATTCTTTTATAATAATTTTTTTTGAATTCCATTAAATTTTAATATAAACTATAATATTCAAGTGATATTATACTATAATATCAAGTCAAGTTATGATATAAATTATATTATAAAGATTATATAATATTTATAGTCTGCTTAGAATTAGTATAATAAATTGAAGGTATTTTGTTCACCTTTAAAGGTCTAATAATGAATCCAAGAACATACTATTTTGTTCACCTTTAAAGGTCTAATAATGAAGTAGGATGGTCAACATATATGGTATCAGACAGGATAACAAAATTTGATGTGTGCTTTCATGCGCTGCAAGAGCAAATGAACCAGCTGACAGCATGTGAATAGGGGATGAACATATATGGTATCAGACAGGATATCAAAATTTGATGTTTTCTTTCATGCACTCCAAGAGCAAATGAACCAGCTGACAGCATGTGAAAAGGGAATGAATCATAATTTCTTCTTTTATGTATTTATTTATTTATTTTTTTTGGTAAATAAAATATAACTTCTTCTTTTATGTTCGATTAACATTTGATTGTCTTAATTATACATTGGCTGGCTGCTTGATCTGCTCGCTGGATGATTATACAGAGGAGAATTCTTTCATCTTCTAATTTTTCTTTTTTTTTCTTCTTTTTCTTCTATTTGAACGATTACTATTTAACCACGTCAACATCTTATATTAATTTTTTTTTATAGAAATAATAAAATAAAAAATAATATATAAGAGAAAAGAAAAAAAAAATAAATAAAAGGAGAGAGAATCCTCTTCTTTATTATACAATTTCTATCTTGCATAATAGAAGAGAGAGGGATGGACAACCAACGTGTCAGAAAAAAATGAAGAGTCAGCGACGGACAACCCACGTGTCAGATAACTGTGGTTGTATTAATAATATTTACGGGAATTAAAAAACAAGGCCGTCCTATGTTCATTGCGTAATGGATGGATAATGCATGGTTTTAAATGATGACTTATGTATTAATTATCTTATGTTTAAGAATTTAGCCGCCACATAGCATCATAATTTATTTTATTTTTTTTTGGTAGTAGACTTTTTTATAAAAAAACGATATTATCTACACTAAAAATAAGAGGGAAGATTTAGCCTCATAATACGCTAGCAATAATTTTTGACTTAAAATATTGAGTTTTGAAAATTAATTATAACTGTTTAGTTAATCCTTTATGTTTACATTCTTGTATATATAAAATAATTTTTTTTAGTGTATCCAAACACGAGCTGGTTCATCACTTAATACTCATAACAGTTCATCATAGAATGAATGAAGAATGAAGTTGTAGAAGAAGAGAGAAGTGAGCTAACTATATATCGCACATTTAGCTCAATGAATAAGCAACATTTCTAACTACCCAACAATTTAAGTTTACAAGATCACGCCACATGTTCACCCCCCTTCAATCTGAACTGGGAAATCCCATTTTGAGATTGGAACAATGTTGGAAAAATGCAGGACAATGAAGGCCCTTTGTAAGAATATCTACCATTTCACCAGTCGAAATATATTGCTTGGAAGTCCCCTTTATGTACCCCTTCTCTCACAAAATGGAGATTTGTTTCCAATTGTTTAATCATTGTATGAAAAACAGGATTTGAACACGGAGCAAATGTTGAAACATTATCACAATGCAAAAGTGGTGGAGAAGTAGAAACACTTGCAAATCCATCAAAATTAATCTAATACAAGCAACATTTGCAACAACATTGGCTAAGGCCTTATATTTTGCCTCTGTAGAACTACAAGAAACACTTCTTTTACCCAGAAGCACAACAGAGTCAATAGTTGATCAGAGGCCCAGTTAGCATCATTGTATGCTTGTAAATCCAGAATTTGTGAAATAGAATAATGAAGACCACAATCAATAGAGTCTTGTAAATAGTGTATAAGTCTTTTAACTAGATGAAAAAGGACATTTGTAGGAATAGGCATAAACTGACCGGCATAGTTTACCACAAATGCTATATATGGCCTAGTGAAAGTATAATATTGCAAAGCACCCACCAAGCTTCTAACAATGTAAAATCAGTTATGGGAACACCTTCTACCCCAATTCTGTAAAAAAATTTGTTATGTACTGATGTGGGTTTAATAATTAATTAAAAAGTTGCCTATATGCATTTTGGCAAAACGGATTTTTTTTTTCTTATAATAGGGCCTACTCCGAAGAAAGTTCCCTTCCATAAATTCTCAAATGTACAAGGCTTAACCAAGGCCTAAGTGGGGGTGTGGAATTAGTTTTCAACTAACAATGGACGCACCTCGGTTATAACCTCATTATCTCAAGGCAGACCACTAGGGAAGAGCCGAACAAGCTCTACAAGATTAAGGTTGTGAGGATGTTGATTGCCTAAATGTTAACGATGGTGTCCTAGAAGTCGTTGCCAATGGACCAACCCATCACTAAAGGTGATTTCGATCCAGGTTCAATTCGATGAAGGGTGTTGAAGTGTGTAAAGATGGGTGTATTGAGAATTTTTTTTTTTTTTGAGGGAATAGAGATTGAAGGAAGTATAGCAATGTAGACTGGGATCAGAGGTGATTATAGGACTAGGTTTTTGGGTTGACAATTTTTTTATTAACAATTAAATTATTAAGCCTATTTGTAATTTTTAAATTTTAATAAGACTTGTGTGACCCATTTATGTGTCACAACAGCACATAACAAAATTTTTGATAGAATTGTGACATAATGACTACATTGATTTGAGACACTTACTTGAGGGACTACATTGATCAATTTTCAATTTCATGGATCATTTTGATGTCGCGGGTCAATTTGAGGGACCATTTTGACGTCATATGTCAATTTCAAGGACCATTTTGTGAGAAAAAAAATACTTATGGGGCCCATGTATCTACCATATCAGCACTTAACAAATTTTTTTTAACAAAATTATGACAGAAGGACCACATTGATTTGCAACACCTATGTCAATGACTACATTGATTGATTTTCAATTTCAGGGACTATCTTGATGATGAGGGTCAATTTCAGAGACCATTTGTGATAAAAACTCTTATTTTGATTATTTTATTATTATATTATTTTTTTAAGTATGATTTTTTTGTGGCCTGTGGGCCCCACACCCGAGTCACCTTTCTCTTGCCACATATCACTTTCCCCCAATACTCTTGGAACTCTCTCGACTTCTCTCTCCCTTCATTCTCTCTTAGACTCTCTTAGAGCATCTCCAAAGGAGATGACAAATTTTGAACATATAATTTAAATTTGACAACATATATGGTATTTTGACATTTTTTTAAAGTTTTACTTTTCATCCGATATGTCAAATTAAATTATTATTTTATTATATTACAAAATAAATTATTAAACCAATAAAAATTTAATTAAAGACATTTAATACCTATTAAATTGGGGCTGTTCATCAAATGCACAAAAGAGACATAAATGCATCGGTCAACACCATCATTCAGTATAATAATGATTAAATCAAGAAAAAGTTAATAAAAACCATTAATAATTAATTTTGAAGCTGTTGTCAAATTTGACAGCTACCCTCTTACTGCCAATCCATGTCATTGCTACATATGAATAGACATTTCGGATGGAGAACATTAATGTGGTCTTTTTTTACTGTTAAAGCTTATGTGGACATTTTGATATATCCTTTGGATATACTCTTAGCTTTCTCTCATTCTCTGCAAATGCAGAGACCCGACACACCTCTCGCCACTTGCTGGAGTACCACACCACCACTGTTTATCTTCATCACCTTAGTTCACCAACATTCCAGTACTGAAACCAAGACTCTAGGTTACGAACTCAAACCCAAACCTCAACCTCCATGTTTTCCGGCGAAGCTTTGTGATTTTCCGACTAAGGTAAGGGTTAGGAACCCACGAATCTCTTCCTTCTTATTGCTTTGATTTTATGCTAGACTTTGAATGTAAAAAAATCCGTTTGATTGGTGAAGGTTAACTGAAGATGCACTCAGGGAAACATCCCCAGTTTTTCAGTGAGGGATTCGACGGCTTTTGAGCCATTTTCCCATGAACTCTGGCCACGGCCTAGAACCCCAATGGTATATTTTTATTTCTTGCTCTTTGAACTTCAATTTGGTATATTAAATTGCCAGTTTTGGTTAAGTTTTGACTTTGATCGGAGTCGGGATTTTTACGGCTTTCTCTTTTGTTGAAACAGGCAAGTTGTCGATGGGTTGACCGATCCAATAACCTAGTGACCCGTTTACCCTAATTCAATCCAGATCTAAACCTAAATTCACAAATCGACCCACACCGAATCCCAACCAGGGATCCGACTTGTTTATGAAATCGAATCTGGAATATTCTTGGAATGTTCTTTGAAATATTCTCTGGAATATTCCCTGTGTTGATTTTTGGGATTTTTGTTGGGACCTATTCTAGGCTAATTTTGATGCCTTGAGCCCCTTTATGGCATCTATTTTGTGAAATTCCGAAGTTTTAACATAGTTGACTGCCTTGGTGACTCAGTAGACTTTTTTGGTTGATCGTTGGCTTTCCCGTTGACTTTTTACAAAATTTTCCCTTTGACTCAGTATTTCGACGCCTTGATTCCAAATCTATGCTCCGTTTCCCCAAATTTACTCGTTTTAGTTGAGTTTTACTAATGTGCCCCAATATTATGCTTAGGTGCGAGTATTATCAGAGACTTCAACTTTCCTAGTTCAAAGAGCTGTGACCTCGCAAATATCTATGAGTGGGTCTTTTCTTTTATATAGTGTGTGTATATATAGTTTCCATATATACAAAATAATGAATTTTCTACGTGATGCCATAATTAAATTAACGTTTATAAGAAATATCGTGTTGTTGGGATTTATGAAATTATTATAAATCCTACGGGATGCACATGTACTATTATGAGATGCTTTAATTATATTTACAACCATGAATAGTATTATAGTGACTAGAACTATTTAATTACCATGGTATGATCATATTTATGTTATCTGCTCATCGTGTAATACACTGGTCTTAGTACTCGCCAGGGCCAGGGCCAGTCTTCATGTGTATGTTCACATCACACCGTACGCTTACTTTGGATCCATTGAAGGTGTCAGTACTATCCTAGATTGCTATAGGTAATTAGGACTCGTATGTGATGCATATAGCGCCAATCTTCATGTGATTATAATACTAGAGCATAAATCATTATTACACCCAGTCATGTTCATGTTAGAATATCTCAACATGAACTCGTGTGTCAGCATATCTCGATATGATATGTTCGTTTATGTGAGATATAGTAATTATTGGATGTTATGTGGTTATTTACGAAATATTGTGAAGTATTTCATTCTTGAGATATTATTGTTTATGGTAGATATTTTCATACTATACGTAGCATGTTATTTTTGGAAACTATATTTGTTTTATAACGAGGGGTTATACGTTTTCGAAAAGGTTTTACAAAACTTTATTTTTAGGCCCACCCACCCTTGTTTATCGCCCCTCCAGGACTTAATGGCAACGACTTTATGTTGACGATGATTCTTGGCAAATGTTGCTATAGAAGATTGCCTTTGATGGTATAATTCTTATCCTACTTTTATTGTACTTTACTTATACTCTGACATCATGTCTGAAATGGGTTCAATCCCGCTCACATGCGCACTCTTGCATTTAGGCACTTTTAGGTTTAAATTTACTCATATTTTCCACCTCATTACACTTATGGCTTTGTCACCTTCTTGGTGTCAGCCAGCACAGCTCGATTCGGAGTCTAAGTGGAAATTCCAAGTAGTGGTGTGTCATATTGACCTATAAAGCTAGTACCTCCATTAAAATGCAACATAGAAGAATCTCCTGGATAGAATTACCTTTGAGCTCTAGTTGCAAATGATTTCCCTTGATAAAATTGTCTGTTTGCTCATACAGTAGATGTTTCTCCATTAGAGTATAACACAAACATAGGAAACAAGATTGAACTTTGTGAGTTTTTAGCAATTTTGTAACTCCCCGCCTCCCCAATTTATTTTAGAATTTACATTTAGTGGTAAGCCAAAAATAAAGTCATGGTTAACCTTTAAGTTAATAACCATTCTAATTCTCCATTACATTTAATCTCGTTTATTCTATGATTGCATCTAACTTCTCATTAGACTGCCTACGTACCCTTTGGAGGGATCAAGCCAATCGTAATTCAGAAATCATTTTTAATCCATTTTTGAAAATAATCACGTGGAGGAAATATTCAGTACTATATTTAACAATTGAAACACATCAAATAGATACCATAAATGAATTCAGAATATCGAAATTTGCATAAAAAGGCAGCATCGGCCCACTGGCCACGAGCCGTCGCAGAAGGCGGTTTAAACCCAATTTTCCAACGAACTCCAAAAATTACCAAATTTTACATGCAAGTAGAGTTCAATGAGAGGAACAACTTTCATACCTGGGCAGAAGTCCAATTCGGCCAGGAAACACCACAAATTTCCCTTGAACCTTCGAAAACCCTTGAATTAGGTGTTCTTGATTTGATTCCAAAACAACTCTGATGTCCTGACCAATGTATGGGCTTTGTTCCATGCCTTAAGGGGAGTCCAAAGGTGGTGATAATTGAAGGGTTTTAGCTTCAGGATTTGAGGAATCACCACCACGAACCCTGTCGCACCCACCGTGCGGGTTTCACAATTTCAAGGCCAAATTTCATCAAATTTGGGGTGGAATGGGTAGAGGAAAGGTCTTAGAGTGTTTCTCAAGTGGTTAGGTGGTTTGGATTGTTGGAAAACTGATGTAAAAGAGCTGGGAAGGGGGCGGTACAGGTAAGGTCCGATGGGGTATACGGGTCAACTCATTTCTCCCATTTTTCTTCCTCTCTCATTTCCCCTCCTTTTCTTATTTTTGATTGGGCTCCCATTTTCCCCCCTCTTTCCCGATTGGTCCCCCTCCTCTTTCTTTCCCGCATCTCTCATTTTCCTCTTCTCTCATGCTGCCATCTGGCAGCTTCCAAACTCTTCTTCCTCTTTTTATTTTTATTTTTATTTTTTTTTAAATTTCTAAAACCTCTAATTTATTTGTTTCAATTCCGATTCACAAACGGTTTTTGCCTATGCTTTCGTAGGATTGAGCTCTATCCAAATACGTCAAGAAATACGATAAAATACGTCCTTGTAAAATTACGTTTAGTCAACTAGGCATTTTTGTCTTTTCCACTTATCGATAAATTTTTCGACGTAAATTTTAATAAATTACGGAAACAAAATTCTAAAATTTCTCTAATCAAATTTTTATAATCATAAATCTATTTATTCTCGATTTACTCTACATAATCATATATTTTAAATTTCCAGGGTATTACATTTGACCCCCAATAAAAT
Source organism: Pyrus communis (assembly GCF_963583255.1). Lineage (NCBI taxonomy): Eukaryota > Viridiplantae > Streptophyta > Magnoliopsida > Rosales > Rosaceae > Pyrus > Pyrus communis. Next base: position 7,027,196 of record NC_084814.1, on the reverse strand, counting down.
AAATCTCGTCCCCGAGATTTCAATCCTGGAATAAGGATAAGGTATTTAAAACCAATCCATAGTACCATTAATATTGAATGAAATCAAAATCTTATTCTATGATTTCATTCATATCCTCACGTGAACCAAAGTAACCGTATTAATCATATAGCCATAATCATCATTGGTAAAACAATGACCCCCATTAAAATAAATCTCGTTCTCAAGATTTCCAACCATCATATAACGAAAAGGGATTTAGAACCAATCCCACCGTTCCATTTATAGTGAATAAAATCATACCCTCAGTCTACGATTTTATTCAAGCTGAAATAAGTAATTCAACTTATCAATTATCATAATTTTCACTCATATACTCAGATTTCCAGCCACATTAATTGGTGGAAAAAAAACATATCAAAATTTCTAGCCACACACGTTGGCAAATTAATATTGCAAACATCAAGCCATAATCCATATTGGCTAAGTAAATACCAGATTATCAAACCACATCTACCATTAGCTAGATAAATACTAGCATAAGAACCATAATCATGGGTAAAACTACTTACATCATTGGCTACACATAGCCGTTACGTTGATTCTTTCTTTCTAGCTACAGTCACTGGCGATATCAGACATCAGAAATTTTTTGCCATATTCATATTTTTTTTTTTTAGCAAAACAATTATCATATATTCCCATCATAGCCATCATTGGCCAAATAAATACTAGAATTTCAAGCCATAATCATTAGTGGCTAAGTAAATATTAAAATTTTAAGTCAACCCAGCAGAATTGGCAACCTAAATGTCAGAAATTCTAGCGAATATCATTGGAACTTCTAATCACAATCACTGTATAAAAAAATGAGGAATTTAAAACCAACCCGCAATTTCCGTTTATATTAAACGAACTCAAATTCTCATTCTATTATTCATGTCCACCAATAATTCAATAAATGAAGAAATCTTCATGGTTTTTCCACCATTCCAATTATAATAAACAATTCATAACTTCGATTTATGATTTCCTTCCCGTTAGATAAATTTCATCTTGATTTTCATAATTATTAAAAATTTTCAGCCATAAATATCATTGAAAAAACAACGATTTCATAATTTTTTTCTTTTATCCCAATAAGTGACTAGCAACTAGAAAAGATCATAATATACCTAGTCGATACACATCACATTAATAACTCATTCTCATAGCCCACACATGGAGCTTTTCTCCCGAAACACTGGGTCTTTGTGCCCATTCAATTATTTCTCTACATTTCACGGGTCATTTCGTCCAAATCAACATTCATAGGGCCGCTTTGCCCAATCAAACATCCACGGGCCATTTTGCCCAATCAAACATTCCTCCCATTTCACGGGCCATCACGCCCAAATCGACATCCACGGGCCTTTTCGCCCAAATCAAGATGCATAGGTCCTTTTTGCCCAATTCAAGATGCATAGGTCCTTTTTGCCCAATTCAACATTTCTCAATTGCAAAGGTAATACAACTTTTCCATCTACTTGTCACAATTTCACAATCATCTTAACATTCAAAATTTTCATAATGAATAACATAATATCAACCCAATTCAAGATTAATCTGAGACTTTAATCAAGTGCTCATCTTCAAAGCTATAACATGAAATATGACAATTTAAAATTTTTTTCTACTCCCATTCAATTCAATTCAATTCATGATGATTCACAATATATGCATTCCACATAAATTCCTTCATACTCATAGAACTTATAAAATAATGCAATATTAATGCAATTCATAATTTACATCCACAACTCAATAATATCACATATTGTAAGGTAGGATCGTTTGCTCTGATACCGTTTTGTAACACCCTGCCCCGCCCCGCCAATTTATTTCAGAATTTACATTTAGTGGTAGACCAAAACTAAAGTCATGGTTAACCTTTAAGTTAATAACCATTCATTCTCCACTAAAATTTAATCTCGTTTATTCTATGGCTGCATCTAACTTCTCGTTATACTGCCTGTGTACCCTTTGGAGGGATCAAGCCAATCGTAGTTCACAAATCATTTTTAATCCATTTCCAAAAATAATCACGTGGAGGAAATATTCAGTACTATATTTAACAATTGAAACACATCAAATGGATACCATAAATGAATTCAGAATATCGAAATTTCATAAAAAGGTAGCATCGGCCCATTGGCCACGCACCGACGCACGCGCCGTCGCAGGTGGTTGTTTTTGGTGAACGGAAACCCAATTTTTCGACGAACTCCAAAAATTACCAAATTTTACATGAAAGTAGAGTTTAATGAGAGGACCAACTTTCATACATCGGCCAGGAAACACCACAAATTACCCTCGAACCTTCGTAAACCCTTGAATTGGGTGCTCTTGATTCGACTCCAAAACAGCTCCGACGTCTTGACCAATGTATGGGCTTTGTTCCAGGCCTCAAGGGGAGTTCAAAGGTGGTGGTAATTGAAGGGTTTAGCTTTAGCATTTGAGGAATCGCCACCACGATCCTCATCGCACCCACTGTGCGGGTTTCACAATTTCATCAAATTTGGGGTGGAATGGGTAGAGGGAAGGTTTTAGAGTGTTTCCAAGGTGGTTAGGTGGTTTGGATTGCCGGAAAACCGACGAAAAAGTGCCGGGAAAGGGGCAGTATGGGTCAGGTCTGATGGGGTATGCGGGTCGGCTCGCTTCTCCCCTTTTTCTTCCTCTCTCATTTCCCCTCATTTTCCTCTTTTTGATTAGGCTCCTATTTCCCCTCTCTTTCCCGATTGGTTCCCTTCCTCTTTTTTCTCTCCCATATCTTTCCTTTTCCTCATCTCTCACGCTGCCATCTGGCAGCTTCCAGACTTCTCTTCCTCTTTTTTTATTTTTTTATTTTTTTTTATTTCTAAAACCTCTAATTTCTTCGTTTCAATTCCGATTCACAAACGGTTTTTGCCTACGCTTTCGTAGGATCGAGCTTTATCCAAATACTTCAAGAAATATGATAAAATACATGAGGATAAAATACATCCTCGTAAAATTACATTTAGTCAACTAAGCATTTTCGTCTTTTCTACTTATCAATCAATTTTTTGACGTAAATTTTAATAAATTCCGGAAACAAAATTCTAAAATTTCTCTAATCAAATTTTTATAACCATAAATCTATTTATTCTCGATTTACTCCACATAATCATATATTTCAAATTTTTTGGGTATTACAAATTTTCTCAGCACTTAAGAGTTGTGCTCGAAATTATTTGATAGTTATAGGAGATTCTCTAGCCACAATGACTGTCCTTATCATATTGTACTTTACAGGTAAACCAGCCAAGGCTGCGATAATGAGGTCATTATTTGAAATGGTTTCTCAAGCAGGTAACTTTTCCTCGAGATGCTTAAGTCTTAACATATACTTTTCAATGGAATCAGACCTAGTGAGATGAGTTCAATCCTTATGAGTAGTCTTACTGCTAACAACATATTCAACCGCTTCATTTCCTAGTGTAGCAATCAATAAACTTAGCAGGGCTTTATTAGTTTTTACCCAATCTTTATAAGCAGTAGTAAGCTCTTATGTAAAATTCCAGCTTCAAGAGTAATGACACACTTAGAATGACATATTAGTACTATCAAAATAGTCAAAAAGATCAAATCCTTCCAGTACAGAACGAAATTGAAAGACCACTTAGCAAAATTATCATCTTGTAAACGAATGGTCAGCGTTGAAGTAAATCTTCAACCTTCAGAGGTGTAGATACCATATCGATTATCAGAAATGAACACTTCACAAGGAGTTATCAGAGAGCAAATATATATCATGTGCATAATTTCAATAGTTATAAGCTTCGTCCAATGAGTAAACACAACTAGAGACCTTGAGTGCTCACAAATCGACAAACAAAGAATTTGTAGTCAAATTTTCTCAAGAAGCAAATCCTTCTAAGTTCTTCACTCAACAACAGAGCTTCGTGCCCCAACTTCATCATTCTTAGAAAAATTTCACAAATCGCTGCAAGCTGCATGCTTGATTTCTTTTATCAATCAACATAAAGTAACAAAAATTGAGCTTTGTGCTCTTCATCATACATATCAGACTACTCAATTACACTTCAAATCATATAGCTTTGTGCCAGAAAATTTGAAGATTCACAGACAAACTAATCAAGATCAGCTTCATGCCTTAATTTGCAATTCAAATCTCAGATTTATACTTCAATTCATCAAACAAAAGTAATATGATGATGAGCTAAAAAAGAAACCAAAACCTGGTAAGCTGGTGAGGTTAATCCATCAGATCAGGAGGAAAAGCAGTTGTTATTTCAACTGGGCAAAAAGCTAACCGAAACGCATAATCTCCTATCCCTTTTCAGGTAGATGAAGAAGAAATAGATCACTTGGCATAGCTTTTGTGTCAACGAAGATTCTTGACAAATGTTGCTATAGGAAATTGCCTTCGATGGTACAATTTATATTCTACTTTTACTATACTTTACTTATGCTCTGACATCATGTGTGAAATGTTCAATCGTGCTCACATGTGCACTCTTACATTTAGGTTTAAATTTACTCATATTTTCCACCGCATTACACTTTATGGCTTTGTCACCTTCCTGGTGTTGGCCAATATAGCTCGATTTGGAGTCCAGGTGGACATTCCGGGTTGGGGTGTGTCGATTTGGTATCAGAGCATAAGTTTGGGCAGTATTGCAATACAAAAATTGTATTAGCTTTTTCTAAGTTTTGGGCAACTTAGATGACATATTGACCTTCTAGAAGAACATTTTGGCAACTGCCGCTGTTGAGGAAAAATCCCGATTTGGAACGAGTTGATGGCCTTGACATAAAGCTAATGTATCGATAGATGTGTGCCACCAGAGATTTACCAATCAATCCCACTACTATTATCTCGTCATCATTACCAAACCTTTTGAGATAGGAAACCAGAAATAGTTTTGATTTCTTGGCAATACCTGTTAGAATACCACCTGTTAGAATTCCTACGAAGTTTTACTTTTCGTCGAAATCTCTGGAGATGTGTCGGACGACAATGTTGTGCTAAAGTGGTAGCACTCAACGGAAGAACTTCTAGGGGACATTCACTTTTGGTCCCCGACAATACTAATTTTTCAAATGTAGTAATAATTCCTGATCTTCAAGAGGAAGATCGATTTTCGTGAAAGTCTATTATGAAGTAGGTTATTAGCAAATTCATTTTTCCGATCTTAGGACTCTTCAATCAACACTAGTTCGCAGAATTTCTTTCGATACTGTGCTCGTCATTACGATGAGTATAGGCTTGGGAGTACGAGAAATCAACATAAAGTAACAGAAATCAAGCTTTGTGCTCTTCATCATACATATCAGACTACTTAATTACACTTCAAATCATACAGCTTCGTGCCAGAAAATTTCAAGATTCACTGATGAACTAATCAAGATCAGTTTCATGCATCAATTTGCAAATCAAATCTCAGATTTATACTTCAATTCATCAAACAAAAGTAATATGTTGAAGAGCTGAAAAATAAACTAGAACCTGACAAGTTGGCGAGGTCAATCCATCATATTAGTAGGAAAAAGCAGTTGTTATTTCAACTGGGCAAAAAGTTAACGGAAACACATGATCTCCTATCCCTTTTCAACTAGACGAAGAAGAAATATATCGACATTGTCAATGTTACAGAGATCAAGTTCTTTAGCAAAATTTCTCCAAACCTTTACTGATTCTTGCTCCAAGGCTAAGAACGAGAAAAACCTAAACTCTCGATACCATCATTATAGAATCAACAAAAATTGAATATGTAGAATAAGAGATAAGTTGAAAAGCTTGAAGAAAGAGGAAACTTTTATATAACTGTTTGAATTAATACAAAGGAAAGTGAGCTAACTATATATAGCACGGTTAGCTTAATGAGTAAGCAACCTTTCTAACTACGTAACAACCTAAGTTTACAAGATCATGCCGCATGTATAACAAGATTATGCCACATGTCATTAAATACAAGTGAAAAGACATTAAAAAAATCTATTGTCTCTCTACCTATATTATGGCATGAGATGTATCGACTTGTATTACAGATACATAATATAATTTACCGTATATATAAGTAGAGGAATGCTAGATACCTTCCCAATTTGTTTTCTCTTATCCATTTGTCAATTCCACCATTATATTACCCACCTAATTTTCACAAATCTAATTATTTTATTATTAATATTATTTTTATACATGTTTCATTTTTTTGACTCCCTTTTCTTTTTTTCTTTTTTTCTTTTTTTCTTTTTGTTTTTCTTTTTTCTCTTCTCCATCTGGTTTTACGCTTTTTATATTGAGGATTGGCTTTGTGCCCTCCTCAAGAAAAACAGTATATTGCCCTTAAGTTACAAGAGAAAATTGGAAAGTTGTATCTCATATAAAATTTGGACTTGATTAAAATTTACAATTATACATATGTTAAATATTCGCAATTGTGCCACAAAATAAAGCACAAACATATTATCATAACACTTCACAATTTAAATTTTCGTACTCCAAGAAAACTTAACTGAACATTTTTCATCTGGTGCAAAAACAACATGCTCTCATTAGCACTCAAGTTTAAGTCATTAGCACTCAAAGTTTAGTTAATATCGAGTCCCATGAGTACCTAATAGAATAGAAATGATAAGACATTTGATGTATGAGTATAAAAATGGCTCAACGCAAGTAATATAAGGGATCATATCTATTATAAGACTAGAGTGGAACATAGAGTCGAAAATAATATCTCAACTCGTAAAATAAAGGAAAAGCCTAGAAAATCAAACTACTAACAAATACAAAAGCTAAAACAATTGATATATACTTATGAGAAGCCTGATCTTGAAATCTATATTTTAGAAAGCAATATGCCACTGTCTGATTGGAGCATATTCATGCGACTTAAATGGCTTGTTCTCGTGCATTTACGTTATGTTTCTTTAGTTATTTTAGTCTTTTAAGCTATTTTCGTGTGTTTGTAGGTCCAAAGGGCTAAAGGAGCAAAAAGATGCATTTTGGAGACTTTTGGAGCACTTTTGGGCTAAGGATGGATAGCTTATGCTTGGCGCCAAAATATTGGACGAAATTGAAGACCAAAGTGTTGGAACCTTGTTCCCTTTAGTTTTAGGACATTTAAACCTTTCCAATTCCCTTATGCCGTGCATCTCCACCTTTCTCCCAAAACCATACACATGCATTCATTATTCATTCCCTCACATGCTTCCATTACTTATCATCACCACTTATCACTTATCATAACCACTTATCATCATCACTTATCACTTATCACTTATCACACAATCCATTCACCACAGAAATAAGGCCTTTGTGCCAGAAATTCACCCATTCCAAACACTCTTCCATAAACTCATCCATTGCAGAAATGTAGACCATCAAACCACCCCCTTTGTGCCGTGAGTCTTCCCTACAAATCCAAACACCATCCTTCCATTCCTCCACCACTCCCCAAACCATTCACACCATCAAACTATCCTTAGACCTTGTGCTACAACGAAGAGGAAGAGAAGAGTGCCTAAACGTTCATACAATTCAAGTTTGAGTTGTTGGAATGTTTAGGTGTTTCTTTGATTTCAATGTTTAATTTCAATGCTCTTTGTTTTGTACGAATGAGGAATGGATGATAAGAGGGCCTAAACGTTCATACAATTCAAGTTTGAGTTGTTGGAATGTTTAGGTGTTTCTTTGATTCTCTTTGTTTTGTACCATGAGGAACTAAACTCCCCCTTGGTTGGGGGGTGATTCGAATATATGTTTATGCTTGCATTTTGATTTGATTACTTCTAATTGCGTTTCTTAAGTTGTGATTCAATTTGTTTAACCGTTTTATTGATAACTTATTTATGTATGTTTATTGAGAGTGCACGCTTAATTTTCATGCATGAATATGACGCTAGAATATAAGTGAGTTTCACCTAATAGTTACGAACTTATATTCATAAGTAGTGGAGGTTGCTTATAAACAATCGCGTTAAACGAATTCTTGGCAAGAGTTTCATGCATTCATAGTAACGAATGCCTCGTCAACACTTATAATTTTCATAGAGCGTAATGATTCTTGCTTGTACCTCTTCTATGCATTCATGTTGAGGACTTGTGGGGAATGTTTTGAATTGTCGCATGCATCATCCAATTCAATAACGTTAGGAAGATTTGAAGGTTAATTAGTGCATCACGGTTAACTTGGGGTGTTGAGAATTCATGGTTTATTGAAATGCAATTGGAAATCATTTTATTATGCAAGTATAACATGTATGGAGATGAACCCCTTGGCTAGCATCCATCCATTCATTCCATTTCATCACATTCATATATACTATCTGTCTTAATTCGAATCTGTACATTTTATTTAATTTCGTATAAAACTCAATCCCCCTTTACTTTATTGTCCAATTTAGTAGAAAGTGTTTTAGTTTATGTTTATAAGTGTTTTGATATTTTGTTACATAATTTCGTCCAAATTCACCAAAGTACTCAAAACTGCCCAGAAAGTGATTTTAAGGCAGTTTTGAGTGTTTTGGGTGATGTTTGAGTCTTTTGGTTTGTTTTAATGTTTTAAGTGTTTAGTTTTACATTCTTTGAGTTAGTTTAGTGTTTTATATTGTGTTTTTACTTTCTTGAGTCAAGTTATTACTTAATTTCGTCCAAATTTGTGTTTGTGCTCAAATCTGCCCAGAAAGTGGTTTTTAGGCAGATTTGAGTGTGTTTGTGTTGTTTTGAGTCTTTTGGTTTGTCTTAGTGTTTTAAAGTTTAGTTTTGCATTCTTTGAGTCTAGTATAGTGTTTCATATTGTTATTTTACGTTTTTGAGTCAAATCCAAGTGGTTAACAATCCCTCCTAATCCCCGGTCCAGAACGATCCCTACTTGCACCTATACTACAATTGATAAAAAGAGGGTTTAATTTGTGTGCGTATAAATCTCGCATCAAATTTTGGCGCCGTTGCCGGGGATTAGAAAATTTGCTAATCCCTTGGATTGTTTTATTTTCGTTTGTTTTTATTCTAGATTCTTAATCTTGTTTTGTTTCTTGTTTTAGGTACTAGTTCATGACTCGGAGTTCTCATCCGATTCGTGAACATATCCTGGAGTGATTGGGTTCTTCGTCCGGCTGCAAGACGTAAAAGAAAGCGCTACTTGGGAGGCAACCCAATGCACTGAAAAAAAAAAAAAAAAAAAAAAAAAAAAAAAAAAATTTCATTTATTAAATAAAATACTAAACATGGAGAAAGGTGGTGCTTCACAAAGGTTGTTTACGTGAAGCCCCACTACGAGGCGTCGAAGCAGAAGGCTTTGAAGCAGAAGGCATCGGAGCGGAAGGCATTGGAGCGGAAGGCATCGGAGCGGAAGGCATCGGAGCGGAAGGCATTGGAGCTAGAGCATTCCAGGCCTCAATACTTGGCCAAGCGCTGGATGAGCCCGGAAAAAGGTGCCTCTGGAGGAAAGACGAAAACCTTTGACGGTCACTGTGAATCCGACCTTCAGACTCTTGCAGCTCATCAAGCTTCCTCTTCATGCCCGTCGAATAGTTGTTGGCAAGCACGTGCAAACTTCTATTCTCGTACTTAAGCTGCTGGATCTCTTGCTTAAGACTCTCCACCTCTGCCATCAATGATTCCACCTGACGGGAGCGGGCAAGCAGGCGTTGGCCCATGTTGGACACAGAACTCGCACACTGAACACTAAGTGCGAGGGACTCTTGAACGGCCAACTCATCGGACCGTCCTGACAGCAGCCTACTATCCTTTGGAGTGAGGAGGTTCCTAGCTACTATTGTAGCTGTTGTGGCGTCCTGCATCACGGAGTCTTCACCTGAAAGAGGACCGTTAGAAGATAAGAAAGAAGGGCGCCATACGTTACCTTGACGCGGCGCGCCCGTATCACTGCTAAGGCTCAATTCCAAGCTAAGGTTCGATGAGTTTGCCATTTTTCAAAGTGTTCAAAGAGAAGGGATGGAGTTAAATTTCAAAGGGCCGGAGTCGATTTTCAAGAATGGGAATTCTTCAGAGTGTGTTTGTTGTGGTGATCGATAGCTCTATAAAAAGCCAAGGCGACGCGTCCACCGATTCAAAAAGCCAGAATTTCCGGCGTAATTTAGGCGACGCGTTCTCGGCTTTTCAGAAGACGCGTTCAACTTTGTCAAAAGATTTTTGACAAAGCTGAAAACACGTGGAGGCCATCATCGCAACTACACGTCTTTAGCCGACAAGCGCAAAGTTCGGCGACGCTTTCTCTGCTTTTCAGAAAACGCGTGCAGCTTTGTCAAAAAGAGCCGCATCTGCACTACCACGTGTCATTCAGAAAGCGAAGGGGCGTCGTTCAGAAATCGAAGGGGCGCCTGCTCAGAAATCGAAGAGGCGTCTTCAAAGATCGAAGAGGCGCCACTATTTCAAAAAGCCGAATTTGCGGGATCAAAACGTTTGTCGACAAGGGTAAAAGAACAGTACCACCATTTGATATTATCTCTATATATGTCGACCTTCGTCTTTTATAGCAAGGCAAACCTGAAGAAAATGCCCAACTCTCCCTCACCTCTGAGGGCGCACTCCCAGCAAAGCCTCTTGAAATACTCAATTTTTTCTCCCCCAAAGAAGATACCAGAAACCTGGAGTACAAATGAGGCAGAAGGAAACGGTCGATCGAAGCATGTGGAGACAACCACAACAAATACATGTGCTGCTTCATTCGCCGTTTCTTCAAAAGCAAAGGTATCTCATATCATCAAGGTCTAAAGCAAAAGTATCTCATATCATGCTCTTTCCCTGTCTTTTTCTTTGTCCTTGTTCTTACTTGCATGGCAAAGTAAAAGAAGCAATCAGCCGGCACTTGGAGTCAGTCTTCCGATCTGGAGCCAACTGCCTGGAATCTATTCCTGATTGCTTACCTAGCGTTGCTCTCGAGTAGTCATCTTCAACGGTTGACACACTTCCGGAGAAGGGACCACTTCTGCAAGGGGAGCAAGCAAGGCAAGTGAAAATGATACATTGAAGCATGTGGAGACAAACACAGGCTGAGTTATCCTCCAACCCTATTCAATACGAATTGGACAGATTGAACAAAGAAACAGACCAAAGGAGTAAGCTCAGACCTTCGGGGAAGACCAAAAGAATCCTGCTGCCCAGTTCAAGAGTAGCACAAAGGAAAATCAATGATGGGCGGAAACCAGTTCAAGAGTAAGCCTGTGGAGTCACTATGATCAAAGCCTCAATGCAATTACCAAGGAGAAGATGGAATTTACACTCCATAACCAGATTTGCGTCCCTAAACTCTTCTCTTTGTTAATTACATTCTGCCATGTTTAGTATGTTTAAATTGTTTTTTTTTGTGTGTTTACTTATGTTTTGTGTGAATCTATGCTTAAAACATTGAGGACAATGTTTGATTTAAGTGTGGGGGGGTAACTAAGTATATTTAATGCAAATTCGTGGGATTTTATCACCCATAACTTCAAATGTTGTTCCTTGCTGTTTTAAGGTGTTTTTAAATTGTTTTAGAGTGTTTTAGTGTGTTTTGTTTTATAACTCCGAAAATCACATACAAATTTGAAAAAAAAAAATGTTTTGAAAAGCCTAAAAAGAGTGTTTTGAGTCGTTTTTTGTGTGTTTGTGTCTTAAGGTACCTTCCAACACAATGATAAGGATTTGGTTTATAATTGCATGACGGTTAAAAAGAGTTATTAACATAGAGAAAAGTTTGATTTACTCTTGGTATATGCTTGGTTATGGTTATAATGTATGACTTCACATGCAATCGTAAAAGAAAAAATTCGTTTTTGTAACATGCTTGAAGGAAGAAACTCATAACAAACGCTACATCCCTGTGAGACTCGAGCCATTACTTTCTTTGGAGAGTTATTTTCTGTGATTCTTTGTTTTCTAAAGTTGTTGCATGATCTCATTATTTTTTGCTTGGTTGCTACTTAGAATGCAATTGTATCATGATAGAACTAAATGCTAGAACTTATATCCGTTTCATTCAAAGCATGACATTGAGTTGCATAACATATATCAAGATGAAGTTGTGTAGTTGCCACCATGGCCAAATAGCCTTACTTCCCATATTTCGTATATATTAGTTTTAACCTCGTTGAGCCTCGTTTAGCCTATTTTCTTTGCTAACCACATCACCCCTTACTGATGCGAGATTTACTTGACACTCAAATTAAACCCTCGTTTGACAATTGTAGTAGAATGGATAAGTGAGGGATCGTTCTAGACCGGGGATTAGGAGGGCTTGCTAAAACCTTCTAAATTGACTTAAAAACATAAAACTAACTTTTAAAACACTAAGACAAACTAAAAGAATCAAAACAAGTTTAAAAGACTCCAACTACTCAAAAACATAAAATAAGACAAATCAAATGAATAAGACTTAACAAAATAAGGGGGGTGATTGTGGTTGGACGAGATTAAATTAAATGGACAAATTGTAATTAAAGGCAAAACGTAAATATGAATGTGATGAAAATATGGATGATGGAATAGCCAAGGGGTTCTTCTCCACACATGTTACACTTGCATACAATATTGATTCTCAGTTGGTCTTTCGATAAGTTGTGAAACTCAATGCTCCAAGTTAATTAGGTCCGCTTAGATTAACTTTCAGATTTCCCTAAATTCGTTGGATTGAATGGAATACGCATTACAACCAAATTATTCTTAATCAAAGTCCCTAACTATGGAATACGCATGATAGAGACATTCAACAAAGATCATTAAGTTCAATGAAAATTATAAGTGTTGACGAGGCATTCGTTACGCATGAAACTTATGCCAAGAATTCGTTTAACGCGATTGTTTATAAGCAACCTCCACTACTTGTGAATATAAGTTCATAACGATTAGGTGAAACTCACTTATATTCTAGCGTCATATTCATGCATGAAAATTAAGCTTGCAATCTCAATGAACATACATAAATAAGTTATCAATCAAACAGTTAAACGAATTGAATCCACAACTTATGAAATTCCAACCAAAAGTAATCAATTCAAATTGCAAATATAAACATAGTTTCGAATCACCCCCTAGCTAAAGGGGGTTTAGTTCCTCATAACTTTGAAATCAAAGAAACACCTAAACATTCCAACAACTCAAACGTGAATTGTATGAACGTTTAGGCACTCTTCTCTTCCCTTCTCATACGTACAAAACAAAGAGAATTAAATTTAAACTTTGAAATCAAAGAAACACCTAAACATTCCAACAACTCAAACTTGAATTGTATGAACGTTTAAGCACTCTTTTCTTCCTCGTTGTTGTAGCACAAGGTCTAAGGTGAGCTTAAGGGCTTTAGGTGTATGTGGAATGGAGTAGGGAGTGGTTGGAGATGGAAGAATGAAGAGAAAATATGCAGAAAATGAAGTGGGACTCACGGCAATGCAATGGGTTTGTTGCTTGGTGTTTGTAACTGAAAATGTGTATGGAAGAGTAAGTGAATTTTGAGGAGTGTTGGATGCTTATTTATAGGTGAAATGGGGGAACAAAAGAGGGAATATTGCAGCTAGGAGGGGATGAATGATTATGGGTGCATGTGTTTGGAATAATGAAGGGGGAATGTATGTAATAAAACAACTAGGAAAAGTTATGAAAAGCTGGAAATGGGAGTGGGAACTCACGGCAAAGTGTTTTGGGGATGGTTCTTTGTGGTTGTGATGCATGTGATTACATGTGTTGATTGCTAAGGTGTGTGATGATGAGTGTAAGTGGAATAAAGAATGAATGAAGGCATGTGAATTAGGTGGGAAAGAGGTGGAAATGGAATGTTATGCAATGATAATGTCTTGTAAAGATACTAATAAATAATGCATGTAGGGTTAGGAAATAAAATCATAACTTAAAGGGGGAAGATTAAAGGGTGTTGAAAGGTTTTGCATGGCTTTGAAGTGATTGTGGATTGGGCTAGAGTTTAAGTACATGAAATGGACCCAAATTGCTCCCCCTTGCATGGCAAGGAATGGTGTTTGTGTTAAGCCCAAGGCAAGGTGAATGTAATTGGGTTAGGGCCATTGTTTTGTGTCTTCAAGTGCATACAAGGCCTTCAAATTCGTCCATCCTCTTGGCTCCATGGATAAGCTATCCAATCCATGCCCAAAAATGCTCCAAATGGCCTCAAAATGCACTTTCTTGCTCCCTAGGCCCTTAGAACCTAAAAACACACAAAAGAAGCATAAAGGACTAAAATAACGAGAGAAACATAACGTAAATGCACGAGAACAAGCCATTTAAGTCGCATGAATATGCTCCTATCAAATACCCCCACACTTAGCTTTTGCTAGTCCTCGAGCAAAACAGAATAAAAACAAATAAACAAAACGACACTAAACACGTAAAACACAACCTAAACCTTCCAACAACCGTCTTAGGGATTTCCAATGCACATGACAAGTTAAAAATCATCATTCTCACAGATTTTAGTCATCTTCACACTTAAGTACATTCTTAATCATAGTCACCATATACTAGTTCACAATTAAGCATTTAAAACCATGTTTTGAATGTAGTAACATGCCTTAGAGAATTTGCTCAATTCCTTACAAGATATGAACTCGATTCTCACTCAGATTTTCTGACTACACACCCTAAACTAGTTATATGTGAGAAGATTGATGTAAACATAAAAACGAACACTCACATATATGTATTTCAAAGGAAGCAATTTCTGGAGTTAATAAGCATGTTTAGATATGATCTCATGAATGGAATGCTACTACTTAGATGCGAGAACCAGTGACACCATAAGCTCATACCAAGTTCAAACTCCACAAATTGAAATACACAACACTCAAGATAGAAGTCAAGGGTTGTAACGGGGCTTGGGGTATGTGGATAACAAAGAAGGGATATGGAAAACAAAGGTTCTTAAAGAAATAGTGAGCAAAGCATTTGAATCAACTTAGAATTCACTTTTGAATGAAAACTCAACTTTTGAACAAAAAAAGGGAGAATTTAGACAATTTACGCCCAGAATTGGTGTTTTGGAACCTTTCTTCAATCACTTATTCTTTTTTTTTTTCTTTTTTTTTTTTTTTTGAATCTCAAAACATAAACACTTAAACATTCTCTCCCCCACACTTATTTTCTTTCATAATGTAACTCAAAAGGAATTCAATTAAGTCATGCTCACTATCTTTTAAGAACAAGGATGGGGATTGTCCTAAACTAGGCTAGGTGAGGAAAAAGTGGGTTAACAAAGAACATGGGCTAACACGGCTCAACGGGGGTACAACTTACAACATATACGAAATATGGGAAGTGAGGCTATTTGGCTATGGTGGCAACTACACAACTTCATCTTGAATATGTGTTATGCAAATCAATAACATGCTTTGAATGAAATGGGCATGAGTTCTAGCATTTGGAACTATATGATGAAACGCCTTCTAAGTAGTAACCAAGCAAAGAATAATGAGATAGTCATACATTATAACCATAACCAAGCATATACCAAGAGTAAATCAAACTTTTCTCTATGTTAATAACTCTTTTTAACAGTCATGCAATTACAAACCAAATCCTTATTATTGTGTTGGAAGGTATCCTAAGACACAAACACACACACAAAAACAACTTTAAAACAACTCTTTTTGGGTTTTTCAAAACAATTTTTCAAATTTTTATGGGATTTTCGAATTTTTAAGACAAAACACACTAAAACAGTTTTAAAACAGTGAGAAACAACATGTGAAGTGATAGGTGAATAAATCCCACGAATTTGCATCAAATATACTTAGTTACCCCCCCACACTTAAATCAAACATTGTCTTCAATGTTTTAAGCATAGATTCACACAAAGCATAAGTAAATACACAAAAAGCACTTAAACATACTAAACATGGCATAATGTAATTAACAAAGAGAAGAGTTTAGAGACGCAAATCTGGTTATAGAGTGTAAATTCCATCTTCTCCTTGGTAATTGCATTGAGGCTTTTGATCTTTGTGATTCCACAGGCTTACTCTTGAACTGGTTTCTGCCCATCGTTGATTTTCCTTTGTGCTACTTCTTGAACTGGGCAGCAGGATGGTTCTTTTGGTCTCCCCCGAAGGTCTGAGCTTATCCCTTTTATCTGTTTCTTTGTTCAATCTTTCCAATTCGTATTGAAAAGGGTTGGAGGATAACTCAGCCTATGTTTGTCTCCACATGCTTCAATGTATCATTTGCACTTGCCTTACTCGCTCCCCTTTGCAGAAGTGGTCCCTTCTCCGGAAGTGTATCAACCGTTGAAGATGACTACTCGAGAGCAACGCTAGGTAAGCAATCAGGAATAGATTCCAGGCAGTTGGCTCCAGAACGGAAGACTGACTCCAAGTGCCGGCTGATTGCTTGTTTTACTTTGCCATGCGAGTAAGAACAAGGACAAAGAAAAAGACAGGGAAAGAGCATGATATGAGATACTTTTGCTTTTGACCTTGATGATATGAGATACCTTTGCTTTTGAAGAAGCGGTGAATGAATCAGCACATGTATTTGTTGTGCTGTTTCCTCCTGGGTCATATGTACTCCAGGCATCTGGTATCATCTTTGGGGAAGAAGAAAGAATTGAGTCTTTCGAAAGGCTTTGCTGGGAGTACGCCCTCAGAGGTGAGGGAGAGTTGGGCATTTTTCTTCAGGTTTGCCCTGCCATAAAAGACGAAGGTCGACATATATAGAGATAATATCAAGTGGTGGTATTTTTTTACCTTTGTTGACAAACGTTTTGATCCCGCAAATCTGGCTTTTTGAAATAGTGGCGCCTCTTCGATCTCTGAACACGCCTCTTCGATTTCTGAGCAGGCGCCCCTTCGATTTCTGAACGACGCCCCTTCGCTTTCTGAACGACACGTGGTAGTGCAGATGCGGCTCCTTTTGACAAAGCTGCACGCGTCTTCTGAAAAGCAGAGAAAGCGTCGCCGAACTTTGCGCTTGTCGGCTAAAGACGTGTAATTGAGATGATGGCCTCCACGTGTTATCAGCTTTGTCAGATATCTTTTGACAAAGCTGAACGCGTTTTCTGAAAAGCCGCGAATGCGTCGTCGAAATTTGCGGAGGAAAATCCGGATCTCTGAATCGGTGGACGCGTCGCCATGGCTTTTTATGGAGCTATCGATCACCCCAACAAATACACTCTGAAGAAATCCCATTCTTGAAAAATCGACTCCGGCCCTTTGAGAATTAACTCCATCCACCCCTTGAACACTTTTGAAAAATGGCAAACTCATCGAACCTTAGCTTGGAATTGAGCCTTAGCAGTGATGCGGGCGCGCCGCGTCAAGGTAACATATGGCGCCCTTCTTTCTTTTCTTCTAACGGTCCTCTCACAGGTGAAGACTCCGTGATGCAGGACGCCACAACAGCTACAATAGTAGCTAGGAACCTCCTCACTCCGAAAGATAGTAGGCTGCTGTCAGGACGGTCCGATGAGTTGGCCGTTCAAGAGTCCCTCGCACTTAGTGTTCAGTGTCCGAGTTCTGTGTCCAACATGGGCCAACGCCTGCTTGCCCGCTCCCGTCAGGTGGAATCATTGATGGCAGAGGTGGAAAGTCTCAAGCAGGAGATCCAGCAGCTGAAGTATGAGAATAGAAGTTTGCACGTGCTTGCAAACAACTATTCGACGGGCATGAAGAGGAAGCTTGATGAGCTGCAAGAGTCTGAAGGTCGGATTCACAGTGACCGTCAAAGGTTTTCGTCTTTCCTCCAGAGGCACCTTTTTCCTGGCTCATCCAGCGCTTGGCCAAGTATTGAGGCCTGGAATGCTCTATCTTCGATGCCTTCTGCTCCTATGCCTTCCGCTCCGATGCCTTCTGTTCCTACGCCTTCCGCTCCTACGCCTTCTGTTCCTACGCCTTCCGCTTCAAGAGTAAAGCCACGTAGTGGGGCCTCAAGCAAACACCCTTTGTGAAGTACCATCTTTCTTTGTTTAGCAGTGCCTATCAATAAATCAAACATTTTCTCAATGTTACAATCATAGACTCATACAATTAATAAACAAACAAACAATAACAACTAAACAACCTAACAAGGCAGAAACGAAATAGCAACAAAGAAAAGAAATTTTTTTTTTTTTTTTTTTTTTTTTATCAAATTTTCGGAGTTTTATACCAAGACACTATAAAACACACTAAAACACTCTAAAAACGCTTAAAACAACAAGAAACAACATTCTAAGTGATAGGTGAATAAATCCCACGAAATTCATGCAAATACAAATTGTTTACCCCCCCACACTTAAATCAAACTTTGTCCTCAATGTTTTAAGCAGAAAGTCACAACAGAGCAAGCAAATAAACAAATACGAGAAAGAAAGCAAAGTAAAGGTAGTAAAGAAAAAGAAAGGAATAAAAATAAGTCTCTTAAAGGGGTTTCCAAGTTCTTCTCTATTCGGATGCATGGGTTGCCTCCCACGAAGCGCTTTCTTTTACGTCTTGCAGCCGGACGGTACCTCCGTTTAAGCTTGACTAGGTTCCACGGCATGGAGGGGTACCTCCTCCACGACATGCTCCTCAAACATCTCGTAATAGGGCTTCAATCGATGCCCATTCACTTTGAATTCTTGCCGCGTCCTTGAACTTTTGATTTGCACTGCACCATGAGGGAAAACATTAGTAACAACAAACGGGCCAATCCATTTAGAACGCAACTTACCAGGAAACAAACGTAGGCGAGAGTTAAAAAGTAACACTTTCTGCCCAACTGTGAAGGTCTTGGTTCGAATCATTTTATCATGGAATGCTTTGGTCTTGGCTTTGTACATCCGGGCATTCTCATAGGCTTCATTCCGAATCTCCTCAAGTTCATTCAATTGGAGCTTCCTATGAACTCCCGCTGCATCTATGTCCATGTTGAAAATCTTCACGGCCCAATGTGCCTTGTGCTCTAACTCTACGGGCAAATGACATGGCTTACCATAGACGAGCCGAAAAGGTGACATCCCAATGGGTGTTTTGTATGCCGTACGATATGCCCACAGTGCATCATCTAAACGTAAGCTCCAATCCCTCCTTGTTGGTCCAACGGTCTTCTCCAAAATTTGTTTGATTTCTCGGTTAGACACCTCGGCTTGGCCATTTGTTTGAGGATGGTAAGGTGTGGAGACCTTATGGTTGACATGGTACTTTCTTAGCAACGCCTCAATGGTCCGATTGCAAAAGTGAGACCCTCCATCACTTATGATTACTCTCGGCATTCCAAACCTAGCAAAAATGTTAGTTTTCACGAAATCTGCAACCACCTTAGAATCGTTAGTACGGGTGGCTTTTGCTTCCACCCATTTAGAAACATAATCAACGGCTAGCAAGATATAAGTGAAACCATAAGATGGAGGGAAAGGGCCCATGAAATCAATGCCCCAAACATCAAAAATTTCAACATTAAAGACAGGGGTTTGCGGCATTTGGTCCTTGGTACCTATGTTACCCATTCGTTGGCAACGATCACAAGACATACAAAAGGTTCTAGCATCCCTAAATATAGTCGGCCAATAAAAACCACACTCTAGAACCTTGAGGGCAGTGCGTTGTGTGCCAAAATGACCACCACATGCATATGTGTGACAAAAGCTTAGAATTGAGTGAAATTCAGAATCATGCACACATCTACGTACAATTTGATCTGAGCAATACTTCCACAAATAAGGGTCATCCCAAACATAGAAACGTGCATCATTTTTAAGCTTATCACGTTGGTGCTTGTTTAGTTCATTTGGAATTTGTTTAGCCACCAAGTAATTCACTAAATCTGCATACCATGGTTCACTTACCTCAATGGATAGCAGCTGCTCATCGGGAAAAGTTTCAGGGATAGGTACGGCATGTTCATGCTCCTCGTGGATCATTCGGCTTAAATGGTCAGCCACTACATTCTCGCTTCCTTTCTTATCCCGGATTTCAATATCAAATTCTTGAAGAAGAAGAATCCAACGGATAAGCCTCGGCTTTGCTTCCTTTTTCGTGAGCAAGTACCTCAAAGCTGCATGATCAGAATAAACGATTACTTTAGTACCAATTAAATATGAACGGAATTTATCTAAAGCAAAAACCACAGCTAGAAGTTCTTTTTCCGTCGTGGAGTAGTTCAATTGGGCATCATTGAGAGTCCGAGAGGCATAGTATATGACATGCGGCCGCTTGTCTCTTCTTTGTCCTAGAACAGCTCCTAATGCATAGTCGGATGCATCGCACATGAGCTCGAACGGAAGGCTCCAATCTGGAGGTACAATAATGGGGGCCGAGACTAGCTTCTCCTTGAGTTGGTTAAATGCCGAATTACACTCTTCATCAAACTTGAATGGCACATCTTTTTGAAGCAATCGGCAAAGAGGGTTGGACATCTTGGAGAAGTCCTTGATAAAACGCCTATAGAACCCTGCATGGCCAAGAAACGAACGTACCTCTCTAACCGAAGTAGGAGAGGGTAAGTGACGTACAAGGTCTATTTTCGATTTATCTACTGCAATTCCTTTTTCTGAAACAATATGTCCTAAAACTATACCTTGTTTCACCATAAAGTGACATTTCTCCCAATTCAAGACAAGGTTAGTTTCAACACATCGTTTCAAAATTAAGGTCAGATTATCCAAGCAATTATCAAATGAACTCCCAAATACACTGAAATCATCCATGAAAACCTCAATGATCTTTTCAACAAAATCGGAAAATATACTTACCATACACCTTTGGAAAGTGGCCGGTGCGTTGCATAAGCCAAATGACATGCGACGATAAGCAAATGTTCCAAAGGGACATGTGAATGTGGTCTTCTCTTGATCATCCGGGGCTATCACAATTTGGTTATATCCAGAGTATCCATCAAGAAAACAGTAAAAAGCATGACCGGCTAACCTTTCGAGCATCTGGTCGATGAATGGCAAAGGAAAGTGATCTTTCCTAGTCATGGCATTTAGCTTCCGGTAATCGATACATACCCGCCATCCAGTCTGAATGCGTGTAGGCACGAGCTCATTCTCATCATTCTTGATAACAGTTACTCCGGACTTCTTGGGAACGACTTGAACTGGAGAGACCCAACGGCTATCGGAGATAGGGTAGATCACTCCGCAATCCAAAAGCTTGATTATTTCCTTCTTCACCACTTCCATCATCGGAGGGTTGAGACGGCGTTGAGCCTCTCGAGTTGGTTTAGCCCCCTCCTCAAGAAGTATACGGTGCATGCATGTGGTAGGGCTTATTCCTTTAATATCGGCCAAAGTCCACCCTATGGCCGTTTTGTGTTCTCGCAGCACCCTCACAAGCTTTTCTTCCTCCATTGCCGTGAGACTTGATGAAATGATGACGGGCAATGTTTCGCCTTTTCCCAAAAACACATACTTCAAATGGTCTGGCAACGGCTTAAGTTCAAGCGATGGTGCCTGAACAACAGAAGGTAGCATCTTAGTGGAAACTGAATTTGAAAGTGAGAGTGGAACCTTACCATATTGTTGTGGCAATGACTCAAGGGCTGCCACAACCTCAATTATTTCTTCACTAGAACCCATTGCAAAGAATTCCTCCTCCTTGCCGTGGCCTTGCATTGGCCCAAATCCTTCATTTTTGCGCTCTATGGCCTTAGTGATGGTTGTTTCCAGGGCGTCCTCGTTCAATTCTTCAAGGTATACCTGCGCCAAAGAATCGATAACATCAATGGAAAAACAAGAATGGTCATCAACGGGATATCTCATAGTTTCAGAAATATTAAAATCAATCACTTCCCCATCGAATTCCATTGTCAAGGTGCCTTTGTATACATCAATCTTTGTTCGGGCCGTCTTCATGAATGGCCTACCAAGGAGAATCGACAAAGATGTAGAATGGGCTGAATCCTCCATGTCTAGGACGTAGAAATCAGCTGGAAAAATTAAATGGTTCACCTGCACAAGCACATCTTCCAAAACTCCTTTTGGATACGCGTTAGAACGATCGGCCAATTGTATAATTACACCATCTTGTTTTAATTCACCCAAATTCATAGATGCATAAATAGAATAAGGCATGACATTTATGGATGCACCTAAATCAAGCATGGCATGTTCAAAACGATTATGTCCAATCACACAAGGAATCGTGAAACTACCGGGGTCTTTGCACTTGGTAGGCAGTTTACGTTGCAAAACAGCGGACACATTCTCGCTTACCTTCACTACCTCTTTGTTTGTCCTCCTTCTCTTTGTATTGCATAGGTCCTTGAGGAATTTAGCATACTTTGGAACCTGTTTGATTGCATCGAGAAGCGGTATGTTCACTTGCACCTTCCGGAACGTTTCAAGAATGTCCTTCTCGCTTTCTTCCTTTTTTTCTTGCATGAACCTGCGAGGAAAAGGTACATTGGGCAGATTAGGACGTGAAGTACATGAATTTGAACTTAAATTACCTGATTTGGCCGAGTTAGGGTGATCTGCCTCAGGTTGTGTCTTCTCTTCATCTACTTTCTGGGCAGATTTGGGATTGTTTGGCTCGGTCCCAACTTCTTTTCCACCCCTTAGGGTGATGGCCTTGGCGGATTCGAATCCTCCCTTTGGATTGACTGTGGTTGAGCTAGGAAGCTTTCCTTGCTCTCTAATCTGTCCAAGGAACTCAGAAATCTGCCCTATTTGTTTCTTCATATCCATCATCTCCTTCTCGTTATTTTCTATCCGGTTGTTTTGATTTTGCAACCCCTGCGAAATAGAGGTTAGTAATTGCATAGCTTGATTACTTTCCAAAGACGTACCTGAATGAGATGATGCCGAAGGTTGTTGGGATTGTTGGGGTGCATACGGCTTGGAATAAAAACCAGGGGGGTTTGGCCTAAATCCTCCTTGTTGGGCAGCTTGTTGTGGCTCCCTCCATTTGAAGTTTGGATGGTCCCTCCATCCGGCATTGTAAGTGTTCGAGTATGGGTTGTTTTGATTTTGTCCTTGGAAACCAATTGCATTGGCAGATTCCCAACCACCATTCTCGATTAGTTGAGGGCACTTGTCGGATGGATGCCCTTGAATTGAGCACACGCCACAAACTTGGTGTTCTTGTGCTTTTGGACCAATCACAACCTGAGAAACAAGAGAATTAAGATTAGCAAGTTGTGATTGAATTTCAGAAATAGCACTCACCTCATTTATACTTTGTTGCCGTGGGGCTTCCCTTTGGCCCACTCCTTCATATTGTTGAGCGTTGAGCGCTCGGTTGGCTATGAGAATCTTGGCATCCCTTGGTGTTTTGTCCACCAATGCTCCTCCCGCTGATGCATCAAGCATTTGACGTTCGATAGGAAGGAGGCCCTCATAGAAATATTGAAGGAGAAGTTCCTCCTTCATTTGATGTTGAGGACATGAAGCTACAAGGCCCTTGAAGCGCTCATAATAAGCCGGGAATGTCTCACCATGATTCTGTTGAATACCACTAATTTTCTTCCGTAGGAGAATCACTCTCGAAGTAGGGAAGAATTTCTCCAAGAAAGCACGCTTCATACTCTCCCACGAAGTCACAGTTCCCGGGGCTAGTTCGTAGAGCCAATCTTTGGCCTTGTCCATAAGTGAAAATGGAAAGGCCTTCATCTTCAATATACTCCCATCCACATTGACGGGGGTCATGCTCGAACAAACCACCTCGAACTCCTTCAAGTGTTTGTTGGGGTCTTCCATAGACAAGCCATGGAACTTCGGAATATGGTGTAACAAACTGGATTTGAGTTCAAATTCCTCAGTCTTCCCCTCTGCAGCCGTGGGGTATTGGATACAAAGAGGCAATGCATTATCCAAACCCGAGGCCGAAAGCTCCTTGATGGTTCTATTATCTGCTGCCATGGCTTGTTCTTCTTCAAAAATCTGATCCGTGGGCTTTTCTTCTACACCTACTTCGTCTTCTTCAAGCCCAGGTTGTGGTGGAGGTTGTGGTGGAGGTTGTGGTGGCTCTTGTTGACTCCTCGTTCTCCTCAAAGTGCGTTCAAAATCACCGTCAAAGTCGGAGATGTTCTCTATAATAGGCCGAGAGCTACGAGTCATACACAGTACCTAAAAAAACAAGGAAACAAACAAACTAAGAATCTGAAATAAGAATGCACGAAAAACAAAATATAAAAATAAAGACAAAGGATTAGCAAAGTTGCTAATCCCCGGCAACGGCGCCAAAATTTGATGCGAGATTTACTTGACACTCAAATTAAACCCTCGTTTGACAATTGTAGTAGAATGGATAAGTGAGGGATCGTTCTAGACCGGGGATTAGGAGGGCTTGCTAAAACCTTCTAAATTGACTTAAAAACATAAAACTAACTTTTAAAACACTAAGACAAACTAAAAGAATCAAAACAAGTTTAAAAGACTCCAACTACTCAAAAACATAAAATAAGACAAATCAAATGAATAAGACTTAACAAAATAAGGGGGGTGATTGTGGTTGGACGAGATTAAATTAAATGGACAAATTGTAATTAAAGGCAAAACGTAAATATGAATGTGATGAAAATATGGATGATGGAATAGCCAAGGGGTTCTTCTCCACACATGTTACACTTGCATACAATATTGATTCTCAGTTGGTCTTTCGATAAGTTGTGAAACTCAATGCTCCAAGTTAATTAGGTCCGCTTAGATTAACTTTCAGATTTCCCTAAATTCGTTGGATTGAATGGAATACGCATTACAACCAAATTATTCTTAATCAAAGTCCCTAACTATGGAATACGCATGATAGAGACATTCAACAAAGATCATTAAGTTCAATGAAAATTATAAGTGTTGACGAGGCATTCGTTACGCATGAAACTTATGCCAAGAATTCGTTTAACGCGATTGTTTATAAGCAACCTCCACTACTTGTGAATATAAGTTCATAACGATTAGGTGAAACTCACTTATATTCTAGCGTCATATTCATGCATGAAAATTAAGCTTGCAATCTCAATGAACATACATAAATAAGTTATCAATCAAACAGTTAAACGAATTGAATCCACAACTTATGAAATTCCAACCAAAAGTAATCAATTCAAATTGCAAATATAAACATAGTTTCGAATCACCCCCTAGCTAAAGGGGGTTTAGTTCCTCATAACTTTGAAATCAAAGAAACACCTAAACATTCCAACAACTCAAACGTGAATTGTATGAACGTTTAGGCACTCTTCTCTTCCCTTCTCATACGTACAAAACAAAGAGAATTAAATTTAAACTTTGAAATCAAAGAAACACCTAAACATTCCAACAACTCAAACTTGAATTGTATGAACGTTTAAGCACTCTTTTCTTCCTCGTTGTTGTAGCACAAGGTCTAAGGTGAGCTTAAGGGCTTTAGGTGTATGTGGAATGGAGTAGGGAGTGGTTGGAGATGGAAGAATGAAGAGAAAATATGCAGAAAATGAAGTGGGACTCACGGCAATGCAATGGGTTTGTTGCTTGGTGTTTGTAACTGAAAATGTGTATGGAAGAGTAAGTGAATTTTGAGGAGTGTTGGATGCTTATTTATAGGTGAAATGGGGGAACAAAAGAGGGAATATTGCAGCTAGGAGGGGATGAATGATTATGGGTGCATGTGTTTGGAATAATGAAGGGGGAATGTATGTAATAAAACAACTAGGAAAAGTTATGAAAAGCTGGAAATGGGAGTGGGAACTCACGGCAAAGTGTTTTGGGGATGGTTCTTTGTGGTTGTGATGCATGTGATTACATGTGTTGATTGCTAAGGTGTGTGATGATGAGTGTAAGTGGAATAAAGAATGAATGAAGGCATGTGAATTAGGTGGGAAAGAGGTGGAAATGGAATGTTATGCAATGATAATGTCTTGTAAAGATACTAATAAATAATGCATGTAGGGTTAGGAAATAAAATCATAACTTAAAGGGGGAAGATTAAAGGGTGTTGAAAGGTTTTGCATGGCTTTGAAGTGATTGTGGATTGGGCTAGAGTTTAAGTACATGAAATGGACCCAAATTGCTCCCCCTTGCATGGCAAGGAATGGTGTTTGTGTTAAGCCCAAGGCAAGGTGAATGTAATTGGGTTAGGGCCATTGTTTTGTGTCTTCAAGTGCATACAAGGCCTTCAAATTCGTCCATCCTCTTGGCTCCATGGATAAGCTATCCAATCCATGCCCAAAAATGCTCCAAATGGCCTCAAAATGCACTTTCTTGCTCCCTAGGCCCTTAGAACCTAAAAACACACAAAAGAAGCATAAAGGACTAAAATAACGAGAGAAACATAACGTAAATGCACGAGAACAAGCCATTTAAGTCGCATGAATATGCTCCTATCACTTACCTAGCCTAGAGTAGGACTTTCCTATACCCTTGTTCTTGAAGTATAGTGAGCATGACTTAAATGAATTCCTTTTGATTAATATGTTGCAGAAAATAAGTGTGGGGGAAGGGATTTTTGTGTGTATGTATGTGCCTAAGTCTTAAAGGAGGCACGGGAAAAAGAAAAAAAAAATTGTGAGAAAAAGAAGAAGAAAAGAAAGAAAAAGAGTGAGAATAAGTGAGAATGGACTCACAAGTGTGATTGTTGAAGAAAGGGCCCAAAAAGTTTGAATATGGCCCTAAGTTTTGTGTGACTTCCCCTTGGGTGTTCAAAGTTGACTTCTGCATTCTAAAGGGAATTCTAAGTGCCTAATTCATCACTTTGCTCACTATTGCTTTAAGAATGTTTGTTTCCTATCCCTTCTTTGTTAGCCAAACACCTTTAGCCCCGTTTCAACCCTTATGCTTCTATCTTGATTGTTATGTGTTCAATAATGTGGAGTTTGGAATTGATATGAGCTTATGGTGTCACTGGTTCTCGCATCTAAGTAGGAGCATTCCATTCTTGAGATCATATCTAAACATGCTTATTAACTCCAGAAAATGCTTTCTTTGATATAATATATGTGAGTGTTAGAATTCATATTTACATCAATCTTCTCACATATAACTAGTGTAGGGTGTGTAGTCAGAAAATCTGTGTGAAAAACGAGTGCATATCTTGTAAGGATTTGAGCAAATTCTCTAAGGCATGTTACTTCATTCAAAACATGGTTTTAAATGCTTAATTGTGAAATAGTATGTGGTGACTATGATTAAGAATGTATTCAAGTGTGAAGATGACTAAAATCTATGGGACTAATGATTTTTAACTTGTCGTGTGCATTGGAAATCCTTGAGACGATTGTTGGAAGGTTTAGGTTGTGTTTTTCTTGTTCAGTGTCGTTTTGTTTTTTATTTCTTTTGTTTTGTTTTGCTCGAGGACTAGCAAAAGGTAAGTGTGGGGGTATTTGATTGGAGCATATTCATGCGACTTAAATGGCTTGTTCTCGTGCATTTACGTTATGTTTCTTTAGTTATTTTAGTCTTTTAAGCTATTTTCGTGTGTTTGTAGGTCCAAAGGGCTAAAGGAGCAAAAAGATGCATTTTGGAGACTTTTGGAGCACTTTTGGGCTAAGGATGGATAGCTTATGCTTGGCGCCAAAATATTGGACGAAATTGAAGACCAAAGTGTTGGAACCTTGTTCCCTTTAGTTTTAGGACATTTAAACCTTTCCAATTCCCTTATGCCGTGCATCTCCACCTTTCTCCCAAAACCATACACATGCATTCATTATTCATTCCCTCACATGCTTCCATTACTTATCATCACCACTTATCACTTATCATAACCACTTATCATCATCACTTATCACTTATCACTTATCACACAATCCATTCACCACAGAAATAAGGCCTTTGTGCCAGAAATTCACCCATTCCAAACACTCTTCCATAAACTCATCCATTGCAGAAATGTAGACCATCAAACCACCCCCTTTGTGCCGTGAGTCTTCCCTACAAATCCAAACACCATCCTTCCATTCCTCCACCACTCCCCAAACCATTCACACCATCAAACTATCCTTAGACCTTGTGCTACAACGAAGAGGAAGAGAAGAGTGCCTAAACGTTCATACAATTCAAGTTTGAGTTGTTGGAATGTTTGGGTGTTTCTTTGATTTCAATGTTTAATTTCAATGCTCTTTGTTTTGTACGAATGAGGAATGGATGATAAGAGGGCCTAAACGTTCATACAATTCAAGTTTGAGTTGTTGGAATGTTTAGGTGTTTCTTTGATTCTCTTTGTTTTGTACCATGAGGAACTAAACTCCCCCTTGGTTGGGGGGTGATTCGAATATATATTTATGCTTGCATTTTGATTTGATTACTTCTAATTGCGTTTCTTAAGTTGTGATTCAATTTGTTTAACCGTTTTATTGATAACTTATTTATGTATGTTTATTGAGAGTGCACGCTTAATTTTCATGCATGAATATGACGCTAGAATATAAGTGAGTTTCACCTAATAGTTACGAACTTATATTCATAAGTAGTGGAGGTTGCTTATAAACAATCGCGTTAAACGAATTCTTGGCAAGAGTTTCATGCATTCATAGTAACGAATGCCTCGTCAACACTTATAATTTTCATAGAGCGTAATGATTCTTGCTTGTACCTCTTCTATGCATTCATGTTGAGGACTTGTGGGGAATGTTTTGAATTGTCGCATGCATCATCCAATTCAATAACGTTAGGAAGATTTGAAGGTTAATTAGTGCATCACGGTTAACTTGGGGTGTTGAGAATTCATGGTTTATTGAAATGCAATTGGAAATCATTTTATTATGCAAGTATAACATGTATGGAGATGAACCCCTTGGCTAGCATCCATCCATTCATTCCATTTCATCACATTCATATATACTATCTGTCTTAATTCGAATCTGTACATTTTATTTAATTTCGTATAAAACTCAATCCCCCTTTACTTTATTGTCCAATTTAGTAGAAAGAGTTTTAGTTTATGTTTATAAGTGTTTTTATTCATTTTGTTACATAATTTCGTCCAAATTCACCAAAGTACTCAAAACTGCCCAGAAAGTGATTTTAAGGCAGTTTTGAGTGTTTTGGGTGATGTTTGAGTCTTTTGGTTTGTTTTAATGTTTTAAGTGTTTAGTTTTACATTCTTTGAGTTAGTTTAGTGTTTTATATTGTGTTTTTACTTTCTTGAGTCAAGTTATTACTTAATTTCGTTCAAATTTGTGTTTGTGCTCAAATCTGCCCAGAAAGTGGTTTTTAGGCAGATTTGAGTGTGTTTGTGTTGTTTTGAGTCTTTTGGTTTGTCTTAGTGTTTTAAAGTTTAGTTTTGCATTCTTTGAGTCTAGTATAGTGTTTCATATTGTTATTTTACGTTTTTGAGTCAAATCCAAGTGGTTAACAATCCCTCCTAATCCCCGGTCCAGAACGATCCCTACTTGCACCTATACTACAATTGATAAAAAGAGGGTTTAATTTGTGTGCGTATAAATCTCGCATCACTGTCCAATAACAAGTGAAAAAAAAAAAAAAAAACCAACAGTGAATTGCTTGAGAAAGCCATAAATTTGTCAAAAGATGCAAAAATAAGGGATTATACGGGAATCAAAAGTGAAAAAAAGATCAACAATCAGTGGAGAAAGGAAAAAAAAGACCAAATCGGAATGAAATTGTTGTTCAAATAAGGGCATCGCTACAAGAATTAAACAATAGGTAAATAGAAAAACTTTAACAAGCACAATCAGACATTTAGTAATTACCTTGACTTAAACCCAAAAAAGGTCATACGTCTGGTACGACTTTGCAGGAGGGAGTTCCCTTTGGACTAGCTGGCTGCATAATGTAAACAAAGACTTCAATTCATAGTCAATGGAGAGAGGGCAGATACAACAAGAAGATTGTAGATTATATATAAGAGGCCTTTCAACTTTAATTTGATGGAAAAGAAAAGCGCGGGGTGTGAAGGAAACACACACGTCAAATTAAGAAAGCGTAAAAACAGAAGAAACAAAAAATAAATAAAAGAGAAACTAAAAAGTATTAATAATAAAAAAAATTAGATTTTTCAAATTTAGTGGATAATTTAATGCTTTAATTGACAAAAGAGTATTAAATAGGGGCAGTAGTAGATAGAGATTAAAGAAATTTAAACACAATTGATGCATAAGTTTTGGTGCAAGATAAGTTCACATGTCATCGAATGAGTGGGAAATGCAAATAGGGAAAAGTAAGTGGGAAAGATAGCTAACATTTTTCAAAGGGGAAAAAAAATTTGTACACGACTTAACTTGCCACTAAAATATTCTGAATGACACTATCACCCATTCAAAACTTGCCATTTTTTAAAATATTAAATATAATAATTGATTAACAGTTTCAGAATATTAACCTAAAACCTAAAAAAGTATTTAAAAGTAAAAGATGAAAACATGTAACGCAAACCCCACCACAGTCCACCTCCATCGGATAAGGCCGATCTTGAGATTTCAGGGGCTTGTGCGAAAGTGAATTGGAGGTCCTAAGAAGTGCTAAGAATTTTTTTATTTTTTATTTTTTTTTGTCCAAAAAAATAAATTTAGTTTTCAATTAAGCTTCTATAAATTCTAATAGCACAAACAAATTTAACAAATCAACAAGTGGAAAGGTGGGGTATTGTTTTACCTTAACTATTTAGAGGGTCAGGATTCGAATTTTCATGTTATTGTGTGGAATTTTTATATTATTTTGTGGAAGCTTATGCTTTTAATAAAAATAAACTTAAAAAATGATGGAGATGAGGTTCAAATCCATCCCCTAGGCCGATGTAAAGAAGCAATAATACCACTTGTGCTAAGGCTCAAGTTTGCAATAATCTACGCATACTACAATATATACGTATATGCATGCAAAATTGAAAAATCGGGGGCCTTTCCAATTTAGGGACCCTATGTAATGTCACCATTTGCACCCCTTCAGCGCTGGCTCTGCCATTGAAAAGACGAAGGGGTGGAGGTGGCAGATAGAAATATTAATCTGATAAGAAGGCTTCTGACAGATTATATGTCAAAGTCACAAAGATGTTGACTTTGGGACAAATGGAATTGGAAATCTTTTGCAGCTTGAGAAATTAATATGGCTGAATAAAGGAAGAAGGATTTCTATACATATTAGCTTACTGGGTATTGATTAATTAATTGAAAAAAAAGTGATTGAGAAGCAATCGCCAAACCCCCACCAAATAAAACCCTCCTTTTTTCTTTCTTAGCAATTTTTACTCTATAAACCCTCAAACAACACAGAAACAATATATGTTATATATTTATTCAAACAAAAAAAGAAATTGATGAGTAGAAGAAATAGAAAAAGGGTTTTCTAGGTTAGATAAAGTGAACAAGACTTAAATATATTTCTGGGCATCGATTGTTTTAAAGGAAAATTAACGAAAAGTCCAAAAAAACTTCTCTTTTAATGAAAAACCTTTCTTTAAAGGTACAGTGAATAATACCAAGGAAATGTATAAATGTGGTTTTTCGTTAAAAGTGAACAGTACCATGAGTGTTTTGTTAAAACTCCCTTGTTTTAATGATGTGGGAATGGCAATGATAAGGGAGGAGATGCACTTGAGAAAATAAACTCTTTTATTTTTGTTATTCAATTTTAATTAACTAATTAATTATGTACTAATTAACTTTTTAATTTTCACTTGAAATTAATGTGGAGTCTTTTATTAATTTGGTTTAACAAATGATAAGTTTTGAGCGGGTGGTAATGCCACTCAACACAGTTCAGTAGCTAGTTGAGCTTAACACAAATTTTTCTCCTCAAAGGGAGCATTATTGCTAACCACCATAATTATGTTGTATGCTTACCATACACCTAATTATTTATTAGTGTCATTTCACATAACTCTAGTTAACTTTCACATTAAATATTACTTTTTTAATTTTAAAAAAATAATCAAGATTAAGTGAGAGAATATGTAACAAATGATTAAGTATATGATAAGCATACACCAAAATTTAGAGTGATGAACAAAAATGATTTCATTTTGCAAAATAATGTTTTAGAAAAGTTTTCTCTTCATGAGATAGCTTGTTGATTTAATTAATCAGCATAATCGGGGTCAACGGTTCATCAATTATATAGAAATCTCAGCCTGCACATTGACATATATGTGATGCGCAAACCAAAAAACGTGGTTCTCATCATTCGACCTAGTTTCTAAGATCACCATGTTGGCACGTTGTCAATTGCTTAATCTACTGGGTAGCAAGGACAGAAATTATATTTGGCTAATATGTAGTAAAGTAGCAATGGTCTTTATATATACACTGATATAATTAATTAACTTGAACATTCTAGTCAAAATTAGTTGGTAATACGTTAAGAGACTCAAGATCTTACATAGTTACATGTCTTGGTGCAAGAATTGACAATATTTGTTCCTTACCGAGAATTTACACTGTAAATATTGCAAATATCAAAATTTCGGTGAAATAAATGTTTACCAACAAATTAAATTTTAACTCGTAAGGACTATGGTGCATACCATAGACACATGTGCCGATTCATTCACACTACAATTGAAGACCACGCACCATGTGAAACTTCTCGTGGTCTCGTTTTGTTCAAGATCAAACCTCGACGGTCCTTGATGAAACTTTCAGATCGATTCAAAGTCAAGTGTTCATCACCCTTGAATCAGATTCAATAACTTGAGAGTTATGAAAGGATGTCCAAACAATTGAATTTAATGAGGAAAACTAATGAAAATGGCTTGAAAACTTTGAGTTTTAATGATAAGGACAAAATAAAAGGTAAAGTGAATAATACCAGGTTTGATTTTTTAGTGTAAAAATATGGTTTTTCGTTAAAGTGAATAGTATCGTAAGCTTTTTGTTAAAACTCCCAATTTAATAATGTATGTACGGAATGCCAGTAGACCAATTAATCATGCGCTCATAATATACATGGATTTACAAAATTTCATTACATAGTATTTACTTAATTGTTGTTTTCGCTAAACTTATACCATCGTGTATTATATATAAATAGGGATGTAGACATCGAAATTTCAGTAAAACAAATGTTCACCAACGCATTAAAGTTTTGACATGTCAGGGCATACATGGCATACGCCACGTGTCGTACAAATTGTACACATGGCATGTGACTCAACAAAATAGGAAGAAATACCCTTGGATGATTAAACAAGTTTTTTCTTCTCAATTTGGGCAATGACAAGGTAAGCACATTTCAATCCATTGAGGATCAAAACAAGTTTTTCTTCTCATGTTGGGCAATGACAAGGCAAGCACACTTCAATCCATTACGGATCAAAGCAAGTTTTTCTCATTTGGGCAATGACAAAGCATACACATTTCAAGTTTAAAATGGTGTTAAGTGGGAAATTAGGCCATAAGTTAGACCACTTCAAATTTAAAATGGTATTAAGTGGGAAATTAGGCCATAAGTTACACCACTTCAATTTCAATATTGCATTAAGTGGGAAAATTAGGCAATGGTGCTTGGAAAGGAAAAAAATATTTTGTGGTGGTGATTCATTCTCAAAGCCTATAAATAGGCTTCTCCATCAAGGTATCAAGCATCAAGGAATTCACAAATACATTTCTCTACTCCAAAATTAGAAGAGAATTCCCCAAATCCTTGAAGCTTTGAAACTCCAAAGCTTCCAACCATCCAAATTCCCAAGAATTCCGAAGGATCAAGAAAGCTCTCTTCGTTCTTCGTTAAATCCTCTTTCAAGATCAAGCCCCGACGGCCCTTGAAGAAAGTGTTCATCCGTTCATCCTAAGCATAAGCCCCCAACGGCCCTTTGGATCAACAACCTCAACAAATCCACACATCCAATCGTTCTTCAAGATTAAGCCCAAAAACCCTTGAAGATCCGCTCATCCATCAACCTTCAAGATCAAGCCCAAAAGCCCTTGTAGAAATCCACACAACCATTATTCAAGATCAAGCCTCGACGGCCCTTGAAGAAAGTGTTTATCGTTTATCCTAAGATCAAGCCCCAACGGCCCCTTGGATCAACATCACAAACAAATCCACACATCCAATCGTTCTTCAAGACTAAGCCCAAAAGCCCTTGAAGATCTGCTCATCCATCAACCTTCAAGATCAAGCCCAAAAGCCCTTGAAGAAATCCATACACCCATTCTTCAAGATCAAGCCCAACGCCCCTCGAAGATCCGTTCATCAACTGTTCATCCTTAGATCAAGCCCCGACGGCCCTTTGGATCAACAACTCATCCACAAACCTACACCCTACGAAGATAGAATCAGAGGACCAAATTTGAGAGAGATCGTAACCCCAAAATCATAAACACAAAAAATATTATTTTGTACACGTTATTCTGGTTTCTTGTTTCAAGGAATCTTTCGTGTTCACAAATTTGGCACGCACGGTGGGATATCTCTACCTCTCATCTCTATCCTCAAATCATCGAAAAACGCAAATGGCATCAAGAAAGGATCAAGCTGTTCCTGCAATCAAAGCAAAGAACAAGAACATCATCGCCGCAAGTGGTGATATTTCGGGCACCATAACCCGAAGTAAGGCAAGAGCTCTTTTTGCCGCGGCTTCCGCCCCTGCATTAACTCTGTCAAAGGAACAAGAGCACCTGAGGCACAAGCCTGTGATCACCCTAGCCTCGCTAAGGGCATCAAGAGGGGAAAGCCTGAGGAAATACTCAGAGTCCCTACTCTCCGACGCTGATTCGAGCGGCAGTACAACCATGCAAGTCATGACCACTGGAGTAACTTCAATCGAGGAGCAGCTACCTCAGATGAATGAAGCAATCGCAAAGCTCACACGGACTGCAGAGGAGAAAAACTTGCAAACCGTCGGACTCATCAACCGTCTGGAGGCACAGCATGGCGTCAAAATGAAACCAAGCTCTCTTCCAACTAAGAAGACCGAAGAAGGCTTTAACCCAAATGCCTACGAACTCATGTCAAAGGCTAGGCATGACTTTGCTTCCTCTTCAAATCTTGGAAAGAAGGTTTCAAACACCGTCAATGACAAAGATCGTGACCTCACCGAGACTCAAAAGAAGTTGAAGGAGCATGATTACGGAGTTGACAACAACAAAGCTAGACTTGGCTTCACACCAAATACACCCGTGAAGATTTCAAGCAAAGTGAAGAAAGCTAGCGCTCAACACATTAGCGTGAGCACTGAACAAGACCAAAAAAAAACTAAACCCGCCCCTCGGACGTCGGTCTTCGATAGGATGAGCCATTCAAGCTCCAGAATTTCAGTGCTTAATCGCATTGGTAGTCAAGGCCGAACCTCTGTCTTCAAGAGGCTTAACGCGCCAACATCCCAAAGCTCTGTTTTTAAAAGGTTGTTAAAGCCTAAGAAACAAAGCAACACAGCTATCTCTCATCTGCGACGATCAGCTTCGGAAAGATTTGAAGATAATGAGAAGCCTTTTGGAAAGAGGAAGACAACACCAAAGGAAGAAAAGTTCGATGGGTTAGCAGAAAAAGGCGACGTTCGAAGCTTGATTCCTTCAAGGATGAAGCGCCAAACAATCCTAGAGGTCGACACAAAAGGACCACTGAAAGTAAGGAGGCGCATCATCGTCCACACTGGCAAATCTTCATGCCAACAAACCCAAGAGGACGACACTGAAGATGAAATCCCTAAGAAAGATGTCACTTCTGGCTCTTTCGACTCAAAGTCTTCACCTCGACTGTTGGGGGCATGCTCCAAGTCAAGTGAAATTGAAGGATGGACTCATGTCACTCCGAAGAAACTGCACGAGAAACATATGTCTTCTCCACAAGTGCACCAATCAGAAAGGAGGGAAAGCAGTTTTTGCCAACCTCCAAAGCAATGTGAAAATGTTGAAGATAAGAAAATTTCAACACAAAGATCGTTCATGCGCGATCTCTTCTTCATCGAAGACTTATTCAATTTCTCGATCAAGGCTCCTTGCTATGAAGATTATGAGGAATGCCTTTCGAAGATCGCTTCGAAGAAATTGGACAAGCAGCAACCATCTTGTCCACAAGCTCCTTGTCTGCACGAGTTGAAACTGCAAACGACACCACAAGCTCCTCGTTCGCACGAGCCTAAAAGGTGACAACAAACGCTCCTTGTCTGCACGAGTTGAAACTGCAAACGACACCACAAGCTCCTCGTTCGCACGAGCCTAAAAGGTGACAACAAATGCTCCTTGTCTGCACGAGTTGAAACTGCAAACGACACCACAAGCTCCTCGTTCGCACGAGCCTAAAAGGTGACAACAAACGCTCCTTGCCTGCACGAGCTGAAACTGCAAACGGCACCAATCGCTCCTTGTCTGCACGAGCTGAAACTGCAAACGGCACCAAAACGCTCATTGCTTGCACGAGCTGAAACTGCAAACGGCACCAAACGCTCCTTGCCTGCACGAGCTGAAACTGCCTGAAACTGCAAACGGCACCAAACGCTCCTTGCCTGCACGAGCTGAAACTGCAAACGGCTCCTTGCCTGCACGAGCTGAAACTGCAAACGGCACCAAACGCTCCTTGCCTGCACGAGCTGAAACTGCCTGAAACTGCAAACGGCACCAAACGCTCCTTGCCTGCACGAGCTGAAACTGCAAACGACACCAAACGCTCCTTGCCTGCACGAGCTGAAACTGCAAACAGCACCAAACACTACTTGCCTGACGAGGAGGTGTTCTACATCGACATCTTCCCAACATGGACGATGTTCTTCGACGGATCCGCACGAGCAGACGGAGCGGGGGCAGGAGTAGTATTCATGTCGCCACAAAGATAAATACTACCTTACTCCTTCCAACTGAATGAGCTATGCTCCAACAATGTTGCTGAGTACCAAGCATTGATCATCGGGCTCCAAATGGCGATCAACATGGAAATCACACCTATTGAGGTATATGGCAATTCCAAGCTCATAATCAATCAACTCTTAGCTGAATATGAGGTGAGGAAAGATGATCTCGTCCCATACTTCCGGCTAGCGACCCAACTGCTACAAAAGTTCGAAGCTGTGACACTAGAACATGTGCCAAGAAAGGAAAATCAAATGGCAGACGCTCTCGCCAATCTAGCCTCGAGTATGACACTAGGAAAAGATGAAGTTGCATACGTGCCAGTTTGCCAAAGATGGGTGATTCCGCTCGTTAATGAAATGTCACTAGATGATACAAATGTCATCTCAGTACTTGAGTGGAGACAGCCGCTGATTGACTACTTAGAGCACGGAAAGCTTCCAGATGATCTCAGACACCGTTCCGAAATACGTCAACGAGCACCTCGCTTCCTTTACTACAAAGGAACACTCTATCGACGCTCTCTTGAAGGAGTGCTCCTGAGATGCCTAGGTGAGGAAGAAGTTAATCTAGCCATGGAAGAAGCACATTCAGGTGTGTGTGGGGCACATCAGTCTGGACCAAAGCTACATTTCCGGCTTAAAAGAATGGGTTACTACTGGCCGAGCATGGTGAAGGACTGCCTGGAACACGCCAAAAGGTGCCAAGCCTGCCAATTCCACGCCAACTTCATACATTAACCGCCTGAACCATTACACCTTACAGTTGCTTCATGGCCGTTCGACGCATGGGGATTGGACATTGTAGGACCAATTACGCCAAAGTCATCTGCAGGGGAAGCTTACATCCTAGCTGCAACAGATTACTTCTCCAAGTGGGCTGAAGCCATCCCTTTAAGGGAAGTAAAAAAGGAAACTGTTGTTCGTTTCATCAAGGAGCATATCATCCACCGATATGGGGTGCCTCGCTACATTATCACTGACAACGGAAAGCAATTCTCCAACCGACTCGTGGACGAGCTTTGCGACAAATACAAGTTCAAGCAGCACAAGTCTTCCATGTATCATGCTCCGGCCAACGACCTCGCGGAAGCATTCAACAAGACGCTGTGCAACCTCCTGAAAAAGGTAATCGGCCGAACAAAGAGAGATTGGCATGAAAGAATAAGTGAAGCACTTTGGGCATATAGGACTACACATAGGACTCCTACCCAAGCTACACCTTATTCTCTCGTATATGGCGTAGAAGCTGTTCTACCGCTCGAAAGTCAAATTCCCTCACTAAGGATGGCTATACAAGAAGGCTTGACTGATGAAGAAAATGCAAAGTTGCGCCTTCAGGAGTTGGAAGCGCTGGATGAGAGAAGACTCGAAGCTCAACAACACTTGGAATGCTACCAAGCACGGTTATCCAAGGCATTCAACAAGAAAGTCCGCCCAAGGTCTTTCCAAGTCGAAGATCTCGTGCTGGCATTGCGTAGGCCTATCATTACAACTCATAAGACAAAAAGAAAGTTCACATCAAAGTGGGATGAACCCTACGTAATACAAGAGATCTACACCAATGGCGCCTACTTAATCATGGCAGAAGACGGGTTGAAGATCGGCCCCATCAACGGCAGATTTTTGAAGCGCTACTACCCCTAAAGTAAACGCACCACACTCCTGGCCCGCAAGAGCATAAACTGTGTACGGCAAAATCATCAAAAAAAAAAAAAAACCATCATTCATTTGAACTACGTCATGACTTGATCCCTCCTCAACTAAGGGTACGTAGGCAACTTGAAACTTTAAAACTTCAAGTACAGTCACATCATCAAAATAAAAAAAATAATAAATAAATAAAAAAATAAAAAAAGGGAAATAACACATCTTGGTGATGTATATGTTTTATCTGTATTTAGCACAATACACTGAATAAAATAAAGCATGTTCATTGATCTCCGAGAAATTACAAGTGCGTACAAAAAAAAAAAAAAAAGATGAA
This sequence comes from Pyrus communis, assembly GCF_963583255.1. Classification (NCBI taxonomy): domain Eukaryota; kingdom Viridiplantae; phylum Streptophyta; class Magnoliopsida; order Rosales; family Rosaceae; genus Pyrus; species Pyrus communis. The sequence goes on along the minus strand of NC_084814.1, from coordinate 6,988,654 downwards.
GCTTTCGCAAAGGATGTTCACGTGAAGCCCCAGTACTTGGCAAAACTCTAGGAGCAGGAGGCATTAGAGCTGGAAGCATCGAAGCAGGAGGCATCGAAGATAGATCATTCGAGGCCTCAATACTTGGTGGAACGCTGGATGACCCAGGAAAAAGGTGCCTCTGGAGATAAGCCGCAAGCCTTTGACGATCACTTTGAATCCGACCTTCAGATTCTTGTAGCTCATCAAGCTTCCTCTTCATGCCCGTCGAATAGTTATTTGCAAGCACGTGCAAACTTCTATTCTCGTGCTTAAGCTGTTTGATCTCTTGCTTGAGATTTTCCACCTCTGCCATCAACGATTCAACTTGACGAGAACGAGCAAGTAGGCGTTGGCCCATGTTGGACACAGAGCCCGCACACTGAACGCTGAGAGCTAGGGACTCTGGAACGGCCAACTCATCGGACCGTCCTGAAAGCAGCCTACTATCTTTAGGAGTGAGGAGGTTCCTAGCTACTATCGTAGCTGTTGTTGCATCCGTCATCATGGAGTCTTCACCTGTAAGGGGACCATTAGAAGATAAGAAAGATGGGCACCATACCTTAGCCTGACGCGGCGTAACCGGATCACTGCTGAGACTCAAATCTAAGCAAATGTTCGATGGGTTGGCCATTTTTCAAAGGTGTTAAAAGAGAAGGGTCGGATGGAGAAAAATCTCAAGGGGCTGTTAAAACAAAATACACCGGAGATGATTTTCAGGAATGAGCAACCTTCAAGATGTGGATGTTGGAGGTAATCGATACCTCTATAAAGAGGAGAGGCGACACGACCACCGATTCAAAAATGGAAGAGACACCACTCTTCAAAATCTCAAAAGCCAGATAAAAGGCGTAAGTTAGGCGACGCTTTCTCGGCTTTTCAGAAAACGCGTGCAACTTTGTCAAAAGATCTCTGACAAAGCCACATCCGCACTACTGTTTGCCATTCAGAAATCAAAGAGGCGCTTGCTAAAAAATCAAAGAAGCATTTGTTCAGAAATCGAAGAGACGCTTGCTCAAAAATCGAAGAAGCGTTTGTTCAGAAATCAAAGAGGTAACACCCTCCGAACCTCAAAAGCTGGGCCGCTTATTCAAGGATCGAAGAGTCATCACTCTCTGAATTTCAAAAGCTGGGCTCTTCCAAATTTGTCATCACCCTTCATATGCAACCCCAGCTTTGCAGAAATCACGGGCAACTTTGTCAAAGATTTCTGACAAAGTTGAGAACGCGTAAATCTTACTGTTCAATTACCCAACAGTTGTCGACAATGGTAAAGGAACAGTACCACCACTTGCTATTGGGAAATCCCTATATATGTCAACCTTCATCTTTTATGGCAAGGCAGACCTGCAAAAAAAAAAATGCCAAACTCTTCCTCACCTCTGAGGGCGCACTCCCAGCAAAGCCTTTCGAAATACTCAATTTTTTCTTCTTCCCCAAAGAAGATACCAGATGCCTGGAGTACAGATGACCTAGGAGGAAACGGTAGATTGAAGCATGTGGAGACAAGCACAACAAATACATATGCTGATCCATTCGCCGCTTCTTCAAAAGCAAAGGTATCTCATATCATCAAGGTCAAAAGCAAAAGTATCTCATATCATGCTCTTTCCCTGTTTTTTTCTTTGTCCTTGTTCTTACTCGCATGGCAAAGTGAAAGAAGCAATCAGCCGGCACTTGGAGTCAGTCTTCCGATCTGGAACCGACTGCCTGGAATCTATTCCCTGGTTGCTTACCTAGCGTTGCTCTCGAGTAGTCATCTTCAACGGTTGATACACTTCCAGAGAAGGGACCACTTCTGCAAAGGGGAGCAAGTAAGGCAAGTGAAAATGATACATTAAAGCATGTGGAGACAAGCAACAACTGCATATGCTGAGCTATCATCTAACCCTCTTTAATACGAATTGGAGAGATTGAACAAAGAAACAGAAAAAAGGAGTAAAGCTCAGACCTTCGGGGGAGACCAAAAGAAGCCTGCTGCCCAGTTCAAGAGTAGCACAAAGGAAAATCAACGATTGGAGGAAACCAGAAAATCTTCCAGTCGAACTCAAGATCAAGCCTCGATGGCCCTTGAAGAAATTTCCGACTACCTGGAATCTATTCCCTGGTTGCTTACCTAGCGTTGCTCTCGAGTAGTCATCTTCAACGGTTGATACACTTCCAGAGAAGGGACCACATCTGCTTGGAGAACAGCTAAGACGAGTGACAATGAAACATCAATCTTGTGGATAGTCAGCAAACGCAACAACTGCACATGCTGAGTTATCCTCTAACCCTCTTCAATACGAATTGGAAAGATTGAACAAAGAAACAGGTCATCACCTCCACCTCGTGCTTGCCTGCCATGTGTGTGAATCCTGAAACCGCTCATGGTCCTATTTTCACTCAAGATCAAGCCTCGATGGCCCTTGAAGAAATCACAAGCCCGATTCAAAATCAAGTGTTCTCCACCCTTGAATCAAATTCAACTCCAGATAAAAGAAGTAAGTTCAGACCTTCGGGGGAGACCAAAAGAATCCTCCAGCCCAGTTCAAGACTAAGCTTGTGGAAAATCAACGATTGGAGGAAACCAGAAAATCTTCCAGTCGAACTCAAGATCAAGCCTCGATGGCCCTTGAAGAAATTTCCAGCCCAGTTCAAGACTAAGCCTGTCGAAAATCAACGATTGGAGGAAACCAGAAAATCTTCCAGTCGAACTCAAGATCAAGCCTCAATGGCCCTTGAAGAAATTTCCAGCCCAATTCAAGATCAAGCCTCGACGGCCCTTGGGTTGACATCTACATTAAGGGACTTCAAAACGCATCTTCTACACGTGACAAGCACATGTCTACGACGCGCCTTGAAGTGGGGGCATTTGTAGACATCGAAATTTCAGTAAAACAAATGTTCACCAACACATTAAAGTTTTGACATGTCAGGGCATACATGGCATACGCCACGTGTCGTACAAATTGTACACATGGCATGTGACTCAACAAAATAGGAAGAAATACCCTTGGATGATTAAACAAGTTTTTTCTTCTCAATTTGGGCAATGACAAGGTAAGCACATTTCAATCCATTGAGGATCAAAACAAGTTTTTCTTCTCATGTTGGGCAATGACACGGCAAGCACACTTCAATCCATTACGGATCAAGGCAAGTTTTTCTCATTTGGGCAATGACAAAGCATACACATTTCAAGTTTAAAATGGTGTTAAGTGGGAAATTAGGCCATAAGTTAGACCACTTCAAGTTTAAAATGGTATTAAGTGGGAAATTAGGCCATAAGTTACACCACTTCAATTTCAATATTGCATTAAGTGGGAAAATTAGGCAATGGTGCTTGGAAAGGAAAAAAATATTTTGTGGTGGTGATTCATTCTCAAAGCCTATAAATAGGCTTCTCCATCAAGGTATCAAGCATCAAGGAATTCACAAATACATTTCTCTACAAAATTAGAAGAGAATTCCCCAAATCCTTGAAGCTTTGAAACTCCAAAGCTTCCAACCATCCAAATTCCCAAGAATTCCGAAGGATCAAGAAAGCTCTCTTCGTTCTTCGTTAAATCCTCTTTCAAGATCAAGCCCCGACGGCCCTTGAAGAAAGTGTTCATCCGTTCATCCTAAGCATAAGCCCCCAACGGCCCTTTGGATCAACAACCTCAACAAATCCACACATCCAATCGTTCTTCAAGATTAAGCCCAAAAACCCTTGAAAATCCGCTCATCCATCAACCTTCAAGATCAAGCACAAAAGCCCTTGAAGAAATCCACACAACCATTATTCAAGATCAAGCCCCGACGGCCCTTGAAGAAAGTGTTCATCGTTCATCCTAAGATCAAGCCCCAACGGCCCCTTGGATCAACATCACAAACAAATCCACACATCCAATCGTTCTTCAAGACTAAGCCCAAAAGCCCTTGAAGATCTGCTCATCCATCAACCTTCAAGATCAAGCCCAAATGCCCTTGAAGAAATCCATACACCCATTCTTCAAGATCAAGCCCAACGCCCCTCGAAGATCCGTTCATCAACTGTTCATCCTTAGATCAAGCCCCGACGGCCCTTTGGATCAACAACTCATCCACAAACCTACACCCTACGAAGATAGAATCAGAGGACCAAATTTGAGAGAGATCGTAACCCCAAAATCATAAACATAAAAAATATTATTTTGTACACGTTATTCTGGTTTCTTGTTTCAAGGAATCTTTCGTGTTCACAAGGGAGACACCAGAAAATGTAAGTTCCATGATATATATCATCTATGATGAAATTTATGATATTGTTACTTAATATAGAAATTCATCTTTGTCTTCCATCTGTTCTGAATATACTAATATGACATGCTTGATGATCTGCCTTATTGGATAATCAATGTATGCAGAAGTGTGTTAGTCAACTCTAATAATATCTTCTATTCGAATAATCATCACGACAAGAATGGTCCGCGTTTCATCGATCTATATATATATATATATATTAAATATTCTATTTTAATTTCTAATAAAATTTAAGTGATAATATTGACATTTTTATTGTTAATCTAACAAAATCTAACATTTGACATTTAAAGAAAAAAAAAACTATAAATTGCTTCTAGAAGTGCCGATGCATGGCACGCGTGGTCGACACATAGTGGCCACATTCTAGATTGTAATTAGTTATGCTTCTATACGAATGATTTGGTTTATCTATAGCATATTCCATTAGCATAAGAAGGTAGCAAGTGAGGAAATGTTATTGGAGTAATAGAAAATAGGGAAATACTCCAAAATGAGATAATTTTTTAATTTTGGGATAGAAATAGGATAAATCGGTCATGCACAAGCCATGCACACCATGTACAAGCCATGCACACCATGCACAAAATCGAAATTACTAAAATGCTTAAATATAAATACCAAAAGTCCTCAGCTCATTTCATCACTGTTGGAGAGGGATGTCGAGAGCTTTGTGAGCTCTGGGTTTCTAGGTTGAGCTCAAATCTTTGAGCTCTGATTTCTAAGAGAGGGAAGTCAAGAGTGAAGCTTCGAAGTGAGAATTTCTCATTTGCATTAGTGTTCCATCCTTAAAGATATGATTTATGTACCAGATTTTGCGTTTTGGTCGGAAAGTTCCATTCTTTTCGGCCAGTGAAGCTTCGGCAACCATATTTCCAAGCTATCTGGTTTCTCTCTCTCTCTCTCTCTCTCTTTCTCTCTCTCTCTCTCTAACTCGGTCATTGTCTCCATTCCTGCAACTAATTACTTGTTTGTTCAATTAGGTTTTTTGGATTTGTAGAGATGGGAAGTCGAACAAAAAAGGGATGGGGAAGAGAGCTTGAAATGTATTATGGAAATCTTTATTTGTTTATGGGTTTTGTTATTTTAGATTATGGGTTTTAATCTTAGAGTTTTGCGTTTTAATTTTTGTTTAGGGTATTGAAGATTCATGGAGTTGTGTTGGTGGATTTGGCTTTGTGGATTTGTTATGGAATGCTCAATATTTGTTAATTTTGTTATGAACTTGCAAATTTTTGTGAATTCGATCTGGAATGGGTGTTTGTTTGAAAATGTTTGTCAATTACAAGTCTTAGTTCAATATGAAAGAAATTGTATACGATATGCACATGACATGCACATTTGTCATCTCCATATAATTTGCCCTGTGCTTGTATATTGTAATCAGTATATACAAGGTGTTGGATTATGGAGTTCAAAAGGTCATTCAGACGATGAGTTAAAACCATAATAATGGGTTTAGAAAGGAAAAAAAAAAAGAAATAGATGTAAAAACCTCCAAGTTTCAAAGGTATTGGAAAGGTTTAATGCTTGTGCTTGGGTAAGTAGGATTTGCATTTTTTTCTTTCCCTTTTTTTTTCTTTTTTTTTCGGCCAAGGGGGTATTTTCCCTCTTAGTTTGGGAAACTTGAAGACTTGTCCTTGCTTTGGAGGGATTCCCTTTTGTATTGCCCTTTCCTTTTTTCTTGTTTTTTTTTTTTTTTTTTTTTTTTTCTTTTTCTTTTCTTTGCTGATTTTTGGTGCAAAAACAGCATGCTTTTGTTTTGGGAAACTTTGAAGATTTGTCCTTGGTTTGGGAAACATGTCATCTGACTTGCACGCCAAGTTTGAGGTCGATTTCTCTTCTGGAAAATTCTGAAAAAAATATGGGAAATGTAGCCTTATCTCCTTATTTTTTCAGGCATATATCGTACACCACTAGGAAAAATTGGGAAAGCCTTTAACTCGTCATTTTCCCACAGCTGCATAGTTCTGATGGGAAAACAACTTTTCCGAGATTAGCTTTGAAAACTAGAACGTTTGGCTTTAGGGAAAATTATGAAATTTGGATACAACAATCATCAGCCTCTAAGCTTCCTTCTCCAATTGGCCTTGCATCAAAACTCTTTCGGAAAGTTGAATTATCACTACAAACGTCCTGCTTGTGCAGATTGGCTGAAACTTGCCAGTTTTTGCTTGCAATTTGCTTCCTTGTTTTGATTTTCCTTTTGCTATTTGGGTATGTATTTCCCTTATAATATTAGGAAGCAATGGACCCCTATTTATAGGATCATTAGGTGTGTGTTTTTTTTACAATTCACATCCTTGCCGTGCACAGCCATTGTGCTTACTGTAGGGCCCTTTTTGTTGCTGTGCTTGCCGTGGGTTTTTGTTGTTGTGCTTGCCATTGGCTGCTTGCTTGGAGCTTGTTGCATCGCATCACTTTTATTGTGTGGTGATGTGCAAAAGACTGCAGCGAGTTTGCATTGTGTAGTGTTTTTTGGTCATAGTTTTCCCTCGATGGTGACGTTGCCGTGCAGTGCAAGAAATTGCATGCATAATCGTTGTGGGGTTGCATAGTGTGATTGCGTAGAATTTGGTTTTCTTTGCTACTCTAGTATGTGTTGAAGGACCATCTTGTAGGTGCCCTCTTTGCCACGCATTGCAAGAAACTACTTATGTAATTGCTGCGGGTTTGCATTGTGCGATTGCGTAGCATTTTGGTTTTCTTTGTTACTGTAGCGTGCGTTGAAGGACCATCTTGTAGCTACCCTCTTTGCCGTGCTCTTCATGCTTTTGTGGCTGATTTCTTTTCTTCGTTGTGACTTTGTCATCGTCATCCTTCAACGCTTACGAGGTTTGTCTCACATGTATTTTGCTTTAGTGAAGCAATTTTTGTTTTTTTCTTACCATCCCACCTTGTGGTTATGTTGCCTTGTTTGTTTTGTTGCAGTTTTGGTATTTTTTAAGTGCTTTAAGAGCAATACCATCACCATTCTTGCGAAGGAATGCGATTCGCAAGATAGGGGAATGACGTTGAAGCTTTGTGCGCTATTGACTGGTCCTAAGGAACTTGTTCTTCCTTCAAAAGACAACTCGATCCACATCAAGTCATGGTCTTCTGAAGCATCTTGGGAGGTGATAGATTTTGGTCGACCAAATACGAAGAAGAAGGTGTGTACATCGAGGATTCTTATCTTGAATCCTTCACGCCATGTTCGTGACAATCCACCAGCTTCGTTTGAGCTTCTTGGTAATCGCATCCGTAGTGGAGCTATTACTTGGAATAACACTTTGTCAACTATTAGAGAAGCCGTCTTTGTTTTTTTTTTTGTTTTTTTTTTTGCTCATTTTGTAGTATGGCTTTGTAGCCAAATTCTTCCTTTAAAGAAATAAATTATTCACATTCTTGAATTTGCTCTTTATTCTTCAAAGTATTTGTGTTTACATTGATGATGTGACTATACTTGAAGTTTTGAAGGTTCAAGTTGCTTACGTACCCTCGGTTGAGGAGGGATCAAGTCATGACGTAGTTCAAAGGAATGATGGATTGCTTTTGATGGTTTTGGTGGTGATTTTGATGATGATTTTGATTTTGATTTTACCATACACAGTTTATGCTCTTGCGGGCTAGGAGCCTTAGTTGTTGCATTTTATGCTTGTGTAAACAAAGAGCATTGGGTGTTGCCTTTTATGCTCATGCGAACAATGAGCGTTGTGCCACGTGCAGTTTAGGCTCATGTAGGGGAAGAACATTGAGTGTTGCCTTTTAAGCTCGTGCAAACAAGGAGCATTGTGCCGTGTGCAGTTTAGGCTCATGCAGGTGAGGAACTTTAAGTGTCGCCTTTTATGCTCATGCGAACAAGGAATGTTTTGCCGTGTGCAGTTTAGGCTCATGTAGGTGAGGAGCTTTGTGCCGTGTGCAGTTTAGGCTCGTGTAGGCGAGGAGCATTGTTTGTTTGTTTACGGGTAGTAACGCTTCAAAAATCTACCATTGATGGGGTCGATCTTTAAGCTATCTTCCACCATGATTAAGTAGGCATTGTTGGTGTAGACCTCTTGTATTACGTAAGGTCCATCCCACTTTGTGAGTTGTGATGATGGGCTTTCGTAATGCCAAGACACGATCTCCAGTTTGGAAAGACCTTGGGCAAACCTTCTTGTGCATTGCTTTAGGTTGTGACGCCCAAAGGGCCACCACTTGTCCACAACATAATACTACTTATGTTGTATGACATTCATCGAAGATCACTCTTGGTTGGACTATCATTTATTGTGAATAAACACAAATCCGAATACTTTGTTAAAGAGGTGGAGAACTTATTCAGTTTAGGATTACAATGCAATACAGTCTTTCTCTAATACAATATTCTTGACCACATTGTTTGGTTTGATAGTTTATTCATGTCTACTATCCAATGTGATTCATTTACTTATATGATTACCTTGAATGTGATTTAGAACGACTTCCTAAATCTCATTCATACTCTGGCTAGAGATTCTTAATCATATTATAGAGTATTCTTCCTCAAATGGTTTGAAGGATAGAGATCCCTTGTTGTGCATTCACTTGCCTTCATGGCTAAGTTACTTAACCCCATCTATGTTGTGGCCACCCTTTGATGGCGTGACTTTGATATAGTCAAAGATCAAGGACCTAACCACAAGACAACTATGATCCCTCAGGTCAAATGACTACTTTGCATTATCCCAACCATGAGTTCTCATGTGACATGAGTATGAGAACTCCTCGTTGATTGTGTTTAGTGAACTCATTCTCTATTAAGCACTTACATGCTTGTCTTGGTGTCAATCACACCAATGACTCGAGAGCAGTCATTCTCCCCAAGAGAAGATATAACACATACTGATCTTAATGGAGTGTCAATGCCCAATTGGCAATCCTATGATCAGGAACGTTTAGGATATATATATATATATATACACACACGAAAGAGAATGATCTCATGAATCTAACTTCTTTAGATCACATTCTCCCAATTACATATTCCTTGGACTTATCATCTAAGCATATAACATTTATATGAGACGGCTTTAAACAATAATCTTTGCCCTTCATATATTAAACTAGATTAGTTTAACATGAGAAGTGTCTATAAAGTATCATCATATGATTGGCTTTAGGGCACATTTCTAACACTACGTAGGCTCGGGTCACTGGATTACTCTTAAACTCATCCTTGGCCAGTAGGGTGATAGAACCACTTATGCATGCACGGGTACAAGACTCCCAATGCATATACTCGGCTTGCAAGGATTCTGACTCTATGTTTTCCTTCAGCTTGCCTGGCACATGTTGGACAAAGCCAAAATGCCTGCTGAAACGGTGAACAATACATCAGTCTCTTTACTGCGAAACGAAGGTGTGAATCATTTATGAAGCCTCGCCGCGCCGAGCTAACTTTCGTCGGATGGTCCATCCTCAAACTGTCACAGCTTATAAACAAAACTCGCGCTTGCAAATCATCAAAGTTCATTGCAGAAAACACGCCAAAGTACTTTGTCATCAAAGGCCCTAGCTTGACTAAAGTTGGTGAAGAAGGCCCTGACTTGTCTAAAGGTGATGAAGAAAAATGAATGCCAAAGTACTAGCCCAACCAACCATACACATAATGATAGGGAAGTACGATAACACGATCTTCGGTACTTGCCTAGCTCAAAAAAACACTCAAGCGATCATAAATATCGGCTAAGTCTACAATAACAAGGCTGAAAGATCGCCTGAACCATCTTGCTAACCACTTTGAAGATTCCGGGGTGGATAAAGTTGACGTCGTTTTTGGGGAAAACAAACTTACAAAGTCAACAAGCTAAGAAAGCAGCTAGGTAAGATTCTTCCACGTGCTCTGACGCTACGCCAAGATCCTTGAATGCTTTCATCTTGGCAGGGGAACGACGCCTAGCTAGACCAATGGCACCTGATGGGTCTGAGTCTCCTTTTAGCTTAATGATCTTGTTTCGGCCACTTTTCTTCGAAGGCTTTTTGTACTTCATGGCATCCTAATACCAAAATTGGATCCATGAAGAAATCTTCACACCTAACTTACCCTGAGCCTCCAAGGAAAGCTTGTGATATGCCCAAAACAAATAGCGGTAACTCGCAAACAATCCTCAGCTATTGCGATGAGAATTTTCTTCCATGCTAAGAACATCCTCGTCATAAAACTTACCCTGGATCGGCAAGCCTACTATCTTATGGAGATCCCAAAGTGAAATCGACATCTCCCCTTGTGACGTGTGAAGTGTGTTGGTCGCTAAACACCAATGCTCAAAGAACACACAAAGGACGGAATGATGACGATCATAACTAAAAAAAGATGCGTACACAACGTGATAAAGGCCCATGTTGGTAAGCACGTCTTTGGATCGGCTCAAGACATCTTTAAGACACTCCCAATAAAACTTAGTAAAGATAGACTTTCCAGTAGTAGACAAGATGTTATTCCAAGTCATTGCTTCGCTACAGATGCGATCACTAAGAAGCTCAAATGAAGTCGGTGAATTGTCGCGAACATGGTGCGAAGGATTCAAGATAAGAATCCTCGACATATATGCCTTCTTCTGCGTATTTGGTTGACCAAAATCTGTCATCTCCCAAGATACTTTAGAAGACCACGACTTGATATGCATCGAATTATCTTGGGCAGGAAGAACAACTGCCTTAGGGCCAATCAATAGCGCACAAAGCTTCAACGTTGTTCCCCTATCTTGTGAATCACCTTCATTCGCAGCAAAACCCCATTGTAGTCTTTTTCACAGCACCATGCGGTAAAAATTGATAAATTGCAACAAGTACCAAGCAAACAGCCCACGACAGCAACAACAACAGTACACACAGCAAGCACAATGACAGTGCATGGCAAGGGTGGTTTGTGACAAAAACACACACCCAATTATCCTATAAATAAGGTTTAACAACCTCCTAATGCTTTAAGGGGATACATTTCAAATAGCAAAAGGAAAATCAAAACTAGGAAGCATATTCCAACCAAAAGAAGGAAGCAAATTCCAAGCAAAAGTGGCAAGGTAATTTCGGCAAACAATGGGAAAAACATGTTTTTGCACCAAAAATCAGCAAAGAAAAGAAACGGAAACAAAAAAAAAAGAAAAAGGAAAGGGCTTCAAAATTTCCAAAACATCAAAGGAAAGTACCTTTCCTTGCCAAAATAGAAAAGGGAATCCCTCCAAGGCAAGGACAAGTCTTCAAGTTTCCCAAACCAAGAGGGAAAACACCCCTTTGGCCGAAAAAAAAGAAAAGGGGAAAGGAAAAAAAAATGCAAATCCTACTTACCGAATAACAAGCATTAAATCTTTCCAAAGCTTTGAAGGAAATCACCAAAACTTTCCAACACTTTGAAGGAAATCACCCTCATTACCAAAAGTGAAGGAGGTTCCTACCTAAGGAAGGAAAAAACATTTTTTTGCTTTTTTTCCTACAACCACAAGGAAAAAATTTAAAATACACCAAATATATTTTGTCAAAATTATGGAAAATCAATATGCACAATAAGTATGTGCCGATTTATCCATTTCTAAAATTTTTTTCAAGATCAAGCCTCTACGGTCCTTGAAGAGAAATTTCATTTTCTTTCAAGATCAAGCCTCTACGGCCCTTGAAGAAATTTTTCGTTCAACAAATACGCCTCAACGGCCCTTGACGAAATTCATCATTCCAATTCTAAAAATAAGCCTCTACGGCCCTTGAAGAAGCTAACTAATTCAAGATCAAGTCTTGACAACCCTTGCGTTAGAACATTCACATTGCAGGACTTCAAAACACATTTCCTACATGCGACAAGCACATGCCTACAACGCGCCTTGAAGTGGGGGCATTTGTAGACATGTAAATTTCGTTGCGTACAGATGATGCATCACAAAGCTTCACGTGACATATGACTCATCACAAATGGACAAGTCATCAATGACATGTGGCACAAAGCAAGCGAAGGTAGAATAAAACTTCCCTAAATTTAGGCCAAGTTGGGGGGGGGGGGAATCTCTCCTTAAAACTTCCCCAAAATCGGAAAGAAAACTAAAGTATCTTCATGAAACAAGCAAGAATTGAAGATTGCTCACACAATAGGCAATAAAGCCCTATAATTTGGCCAAGCAAGGGAAAGTGGTTGAAAACAAGGCACAAAACATGCCTAAATTCTCCCATGGAAAAATCGAGTCACAAATCAAAGCCAAATCCACTCAAAGGCATGGGCCTTGGAAGTCTATAAATACAAGGTCCTCAAAGAAGCATAAAGGTTGACAATTTCTACATTAAAGGGCCGAAATTCTCACAAAAGGAGAACCTATGCCAAATCTTTGAAGACTAATACGCTACCAAAGCTCTCTTCAAAGAATGCACAACCAAAGCTGAAGCTTTCTTTTGACCAAAGACGAAACATTCCCTTGAAGAATCAATAAGCACTTGTGCCGATTCCTTCAAGACTTTATTGAAAGCTCAAAATTTGTAACGACGTTCGATTCAAGATCAAGTCCCCAAGACCCTTAAATCAACGAAATTTTACATCAGCACTCCCTTTGCTGCAACCCTAACCCTGAGGTGAAGACTATCCAAGCATTGTTTCAACTTAAATCTTTAAGCAATTGTTCAATCATTCGTTCAAGATTAAGTCATCGCGACCCTTGGATCAACAACCAATGCATCTACATCAAATTTGAAGACTGAATAAAAGGAAAGTTGTAAACAGAGATTGTAACCTACAAATTTAAATCAATACAAATCTACTTTGTACACGTGTTCTCGTTTCATTCGTTTCAGAATTTTCGTGTTTACACCACCTCTTTGCAGAAGGAATGGAAGGATCGAAGACTATTTATTACGATTGTCAAGACTTCTTAAGGCAACATCAAGAAAACTCCATCCATATAAGCTCAAGGATCAAATACCCAAAAGGCATCGAAGGGCTCAGTCCCCTATCACAACGTAAGCCGGCCACCAATCCAGAAAAAGAACAACAAGACTTTAAGGGACAAAAAGCTATAGGAGACTCAGGGGACTTCTAACGAACACATCCTGGAAATAAGTACGATGAATCTAGGGACAGGCCAATCACATCATGAAATATGTCAATGTTAGAATAAAGCTCCTAGAATCCCATATCGATCATGGACGAAAGCCGGAGGCTCTCCTCAACTATAAAATAAGATCATTCTTATACAATTAAGGAGGAATGTCATTATTGTACTTAAACTAGTCATTAGAACCCACTAATGATAATTATGCTTGAACCTATGTATTTGTGTACACCCTTTACTATTAATGAGAACTCCTCTACCCCGTGGACGTAGTCAAACTTAGGGTGAACCACTTACATCTGTTTGATTCCCTATCTATATCTCTTTACACATTATCATCCTAGGTGACCGGAGCAACCGAGTGAAGGTCACAGACTTGACACTTTACGTTGTTCCAAAGTCCTTGCTGACTTTGTGTGTGACTTGACACTTTCCATTGTTTTAAAGTCCTCGCTAACTTTGTGCATCAACAAATAGTTTGAGGGTAATTTAGGATTCTAAGAATTCAGGACGTTAAATTACATCATGATGGTTTTGATGGCCATTACTATTTTACGGCCAGACCTAGTCTTGTTTAGGGGTCATATATCTAAGACGTCCCTTATTAGGACAGAGATTAGTATAAATATATCATGGTTGTTGATAGAGATTGGAATGGGGACACAAATGAAGACAAGGTTAAAGCACTCTCTCTTCATAATCTGGAGTTTAGAGATGAATTAGCACACATCAGTGTGCGTCATCCAAAATTAATTAGTCGAGCAATGCATTGCAATTGGAAGTGACTTCTCTCACCTAACGTTTCACTAATCGTAGAAAAGATCTAGCCATCAACCACTATTCAAAATTTCCTATACCAGAGCCGGAATGGGTTGAGCCTCAATTCGCCCATAAAAAATTTCACTCTTATAGGTCCCCAGCTGCTCCATCTTTTGGTCTGAACAAATGGAAGCAACCCAACATTTCCTCTTCACAGCCACCGGTTGTTTCTCTGCTACCCTAACTACTGATTAAGATACTACACCCGAAGATTTTGGACAAGAGAGAAAGGTCCCTCTTCAAACAATAAGATGTTTCATTTCTTCAGCTTCCCTAGCCTCTACAGCGTCCATCTCATTATCTTTGGTGAATGAATCACTTGCTCTATCTTCTTTGCCTTTAAACCGACATTGCCACTGTCTTTCAAATTCTTTTCTTAGCATTTTCTTTGGCCCTTTTACTTCTACCGATCAGAGCCACTACTTCCTTGCCTGTTTCAAGTTTTACCCCTGTTTTTACCTCGTAGGTTTCGTGACTATGCTTCTCCGGAATGACAATTCTCTGCCACTTGTTCCAACGAGATCTAAATGGATGGTACATCTTTCTCTCGTGATTCGGCCTTCACTTGATTACATTGCCATTCTTTCTGAAGACAAGGGTTTTTGTAATACGGGCCACGCTTGAGTCCTTCTTAGAATAGCAATTGCCTTTGCAGACAACAAGGAATTTGCATGTCTCTTGAAGATGTCTTGACGTGGTGCCATATGAGCCATTATGAGGTGATTTTCCTTTTCTTTATTTCCTTTCTGTCGGCATATGACTTTGTAGTTGTTTTCCTTTTATAACTTTTGTTCTTCAGGCTACAATGTGGACATAAATGACCTTACTATGTCAAGTGGGGCCAATTTGGGAACTTGAATGGATCGATGATCAAGAAACTAGGGCAAGAGTAGAGGCAGAGCAACATCTATTGTCCATATCGAATAAGCTTAAGAAAATACGAGCCAAGCAGTAAACCTTGGAAGATGCCCACAAAGCAAAGCTACATTGACATATTGACGTTGCTACACTTAAAGAGTTAAAGGTTATAAATTACCAAGAAGACTTCATGAGGATAACAGAGAACTTGAGGTTGAAGTGGTGGGCTAAGGCCAAGGTGGAAAAGTGGGACTAGCTTAAAGGAAGAGTTGGAGCGCTTGTAATTTTGGCATGAAATACATGGGTGACGGAAAAGGAGGCTTTTCAGTAGGAGATCGGCCAACTTTGCCAAGAGGTTGATTAAAAAGATAAGAGCCGTATCGCGGATCTCTATCAGCTCACCAACATGCATGTTTATGAGATGTTGGTGCTTTGGGAAGAGCATGAGAAGATGCTTGCAGAGGAATACGACAAAAGATATAACCTCGGGTATCAAACTGGTTACGCTCAGTGAGATCACCTTCAAGGTTGGGACGTTTACAAGATCCTAGAAGAGATTAAGAATATGGATTTTCCTATTCCACATTATTTGCTGGATTAGATTTCAGACTTGAAAATAGAGTAAGAAGAAGAGTCTGATCTAGCATATGATGCTCCTGGAGGGTCTTCAACTACTTCTAGGGGAAAAGAAACCACCAAAGAAGACTAGCTTTTTTAAGTCTTATCTAGCTAGGATATGTGGGTTTGTCCCTTCCATAATTTCAAGCTTTATTTATTTATTTTTGTTTTATTTTATTTTATTTTATTTTTTGCAGTAATATGGATTCCTCTTTATTCTTTTATTTTTATTTTTATTTTTTTTATGGAAAAGATCTCAATCCGATAACCTTCTAAAGTAAATGAACTTTCTATGAAGAATAAATACCGGAGCAGAATAAGAATAAGTCTGCGGGCCCGGGATAGACCCTAGCAGCCTCTTTCGACAACGTTGATTTGGGGAAACATTGTCTCCCAAACAGTATTCATAAATTATTCTCATTGCGATATCTGGAGTGTCATATTACTCTGATAACAAGAATTAAATATTAGACCCAAGAAAACTTTTTCTCCGTAGTTATTGAAATAAACTTATTAGGATTGAAAAGCTTCAGATCATTCCTAAAAATATTTTGTAAACATGAGCTAGTTTCTCTATGCCATACCCCAGTTCTTAGGTCAATGACTTCAATTCTTGCAATGTAGTTCCAGCAAGGAATTTTTCTTCCCGAACTTGATTGCGTGTTCATTACCAGTGAATCTTAAACGAAAGTTCTTTAGAGACATTCATCCACATGTGACTCAGAATTTTTGTATCCTATTGTCAAAATCCTATGCTTCGGACCTGAGTGTTTCTAATCAAACTACTTTGGCTGGTTTAGTCAAAGCATTTTCGTGTATCGAAGTTCCATTGGAATAAAATTCCTCTTTAGGATTGCCTAGTCTGGGTGCCCCCTTCGGACCTACTAATACACAATGTTGCAGAACATACTTGACTTAGTATATTGGTTCTGGATAGAAGTAGTCGTACTCAGGGTTAGAGTTCAAAGCCACTTTCTCATGATTTTTGGGTCGCCCTTTCGACTATTCCCTGTAATGGCGTGGAGACTAGTTTTGAATATTATAGCCCACAACTTTGCTAGTTGTATAAACTTTCTAGAGGTCAGATGGGGCATTGGACTTTTGGGTCAGAGCACCATGTTCCCGTAGCCTACCAATTGTTACCACATTTATTACAATTCAAGTCTCACAAAAGCTATTAATCATTCAAGACGAACTGGGCTAAAAGATACTCCTTTGACAATGATGCTTTGAATTTTTAGACCTGTGTCTGTGTGAAGTTTTCAAAGTTTATGCATTTGTGTGGGATAAATAAGATATTCCCTGCATCACAAAAAGAAAAGAAAAGAGAAAACAAACATTTGTAGATCAAAACTTCTTTTATTTGTACCTAAGGATGTGTGATTGAATCCGGAGAATCAAATCACGGGTTTAGTTCTTAGAAAAAGATGATATGGCATAAAAGTTCCATCAAGGATCACTTTTGATGATAAGCCTATGGTGAGGCATAGGAGATAAGTTCTCCATAGACTTGTCTTCGTGCATACAACGGTTTTGTGATTGAGTTCGGGGTCGACTGCCTACATATCCTGGGAAAGGAATCAAACTGGGGTAGTTTGAAGGGTGCCAATTCTTACTTAAGTCCCACAGAGATATTTGTGGAGGGTCTGTCTTTCACCAGCAATGGCTCTTATGGTAGGATAGTGGGGCAAGGAATTATTAGCGGGGGGAGTTTTACCTATGTTGTGTACTTATTCTCAACCGATAATAGCATTCTAAAGAGATGGGTTATCCATGACATGGAAGTTCATTAAGTGTTCATGTGGTTTTGCTCGCATTTTTAGTTGTATTATCCCCATGGTGTGGAGTGGAGTTCCATTAAGAGTTTGGACTGTAGGTTTTCTAAAGTTTAGCTTTAATGAGGATGCCTATCCTTTCAGCTACACCTTTACATAGAGTGTTACCTTATGATCCATTATCTATCAGAACCCAGTGTACCATGGCATCAAAGATTTGCAACTTGACAACAAGAATGCCATTAGGAGGAAAATGGGTAGTTTCTGACCCAAAGATCACGGGGATCTTGGAGTGGTTTCGCGCCATCTTTCTTCCTTTCTATGTCTTTTGGAAGTATTTAGGTCTTTCTCTTATGCGATTGATTCAGATTAACAACTTCTCTCCCAGATATGGGATTGAAGGTAGGCTTTGGGTTTTCTGCGGTTTTCCCTTGGGTACTTTTGGTACGAGTTCTTAGGCCTGCCTACTGGAGTTCAGAGTCGTCATCCTTAGATTAGCTCGCATGGTGGAGTTTCTGAAACAGGTGATGGTATCTTGAATAGTTATCATCCTTTCGTCTAATTTAATAAGTTTTCCCCATTCTTTGGCTTGTAGATTCCTCCAAAAATTTTCATTGATGTGCGAAATTTTAGTATGCCATCCGAGATATGATCCATAAAAAGGACGTCTTCTTTGTTTGGGTGTGTGGCTTGTCTATACGGTGATCACTTGGATATAGCTTCTATAGGGTAGAGTGATTTCGCCGACAGGAATAAGAGTTCACACTCAATAAAAAGCACCAATTGTTGGAACCAAAGCTGTATACCACCGCGGATGGTGGAGACACAAATTCAAGCAACTTGCAAAACAGAGAACAACTGTGAGCAAGCCTTAGACTGAGATGGTGTGCCAACCACTAACTCTCTAATGGTTAAGTAATGAATGATTTTGGAATCAAGTAGTAGGTGAAAGAATTTAAGAATATTTAATTTTGTGTCCATATTCGGGTCAACTTGCATTTTTTGGGACAAACCCACTTATTGCCCCAAAAAACAGTGATGGTGGCACTGTTACTCTGTCTAATACAGCTCCACATGGAGTTGGTAAGTCAATGTCAGCAAACTGGTCAACTGAAGAGACAAATTGCACTTGTAGCAACCCCTTACCAACCCTCTCTCTAACAAAATGCACATTTATGTCGATGTGTTTTGTTCTTTGATGCATCATTGCAATGCAGATCAAGAGTATCACTAACAAATTATCATAGAAAAGTGTTGGAGGAACAGATACTGGCAGTTGAAGAAAAGCAATAAGTTATTTGATCAAGTAAAGTTTAGCAGCAGTGGATGATGAAGCCCGATATTCAGCTTCAGTAGAAGAACAAAACGTAATTTGTTATTTCTTGGAGGACCATGAGATATGATTGGAATCCAAAAATACAACAAAACTAGTAGTAAATCTTCTATCATTGGGATCACCTGCCAAATCAACATCACTAAATGCTCTTAAATCCATATCACATCTGCCATAATGAATTCCACATCCATTTGTAGTTGCCAAACACCTCAGAATCTTTTTGACAACCTTAAATTAAGAGTCTATAGGGTTCTGCATAAATAGACAAACCTGATGCACTGCAAAAGCAATGTCAGGCCTTCTGCATGCGAGATACTAAAAGGCCTCAACCAAACTTCTGTATAAGGATGGGTTGTTATATGGTTTGCCATCATCCATCAATAATATGTTGTAGGGTAGGCATGGGGTAGCACAAGGCTTTGACAACAACATCTCAGATTTGGTGAGTAAATGAGGAACATATTGTCCTATGACTGAAAGATGCCTTCTGGTTTCTGCACAACCTGTGTACCCAAAAGAATAATGAAGAGGTCCTAGATCCTTGAGACCAAACTCACTTGTTAAAGCATCAATCACTTCTGGGTTTTTATCACAAATAGTCCCTGAAATTGACCCACCCCATCACTGTTATCCTTGAAATTGAAAATAATCAATGTAGTCCCTGAAAATTAATGTCACAAATCAATATGGTCCTTCCGTTATAACTCTATCAAAATTTATGTTATGTGCTGATGTTGACCATAATTGGGTTTCACAAGTCTAATAAAATATTAATATGTGTATTTAAAAGTATTTAAATAGTAAAAAATATCATTAAAAACATAAGAGAGCTAGATATCCTTGATGACATTCTCATGAAGTGTGACGCAATGCACGACATCCTTGGGCTTTTGCAACTCCGCTTCCCAGCACTGCAAAAACTTGACATGTGGTCTCATGGCATCATAGTCCATTTTCCAGAAGCTTTGTCAATGGTAATCACATCCCCACTCTGCACCTTCTCCTTCTCCTCCTCACCCAAAGCCTCAATCATCTTCACCCCAAGTCGTACAAAGTCTTCATCTTTGTCATCATCAATGTCACCTGCTCCATCATTGCAAGCCGGTCAGTTTGAACCTCCACGACCTCACGTCGATGATCTCAGTTTCTCCTTGATTCTAACCCAAATGGATTTCTTAAAGGCTTGCATCAGGGTTTCAGTCTTCCATACCTCTAGAGAAGAGCTTACTTTCAACCAACATCACGAACTGGGTTTCTAGGTTGAGAGGCTTCCTCATGACCGTGGTGATAGCGGTCTTGCCGGGACCTGGATGATCCATCAAAAGAACGGCCCGACCCGTAACTTTTTCTTAATCATCTAGAGAATGAGGCTAATGGCCATTCAACCGAATTTTGGCCCTGGGTGTAAGAGCGTCTGGCTATGCATTCTATTTGAGCTAGGTCTCAAATATTACCTAATTATGTACCACATCATCACATAAAAGAATTTTTGACACAATTATGACGGAAGGACTACATTGTTTTGTGAGACTCATTTAGGGACTACATTGATTGATTTATAATTTCAAGGACCATCTTGATGTGGTGGGTCAATTTTATGGACCATTTCTGAAAAGAACCTTAACTTCCCCAATTGCAGCAGTGGCATTCCCAGTAATTATGATGTCATCAACATATAATAACACCACCACAATAGATTGTCTAACACGTTTAACAAACAGAGAAGTATCAGCATGAGTATTCTAAAACCCCAAAAAGGAAGATATTGTGTAAACCTTTCATTACAAGCTCTTGGAGCTTGTTTCAGAGTATAATTTGATGTATGTAACCTACACATATAGTCAGAATGTTTTCTATCCACAAATCCAGGGGGTTGAGCCATATACTTATTCCTGTAATATTCCATGCAAGAATGCATTTTTGACATCTAGTTGTCTTAAAGACCAACCATAATAAGTAGCCAAATTAACAACCAATCTCACAGTGGTAGGTCTAACAACTGGGCTAAAAGTTTCACCATATTAACTCCCTCTTCTTGATTAAACCCTTTTGCAATCAACGTTGCCTTATATCTCCAAAACACTCTCATTAGCATTCTCCTTAATTTTGAATACCCACTTACACACAACAAGGTTCTTTTTAGGAGGAAGCACTACTACAATATTAGCTTTAGGTGTTGGATGATGGTGGCTATTTAATAAGCCATTATGTCGGATAAAAATATCCGATACATCATTCAGTTAGTGTCGAATAACAATGAAATCCTGTCGGTTATATCCGACATAAATTCCTGAAGAATATTTAGTGTTGGATGAAACTGCCATAAAATTATTATAACTACCAGTATTTTTGAATTTTTTTTCATAAATATTTTGAACATATTCCAGCGGTTTTTAAGTTAATGGTGGCGGTTATAACCGACAAAAATTGACTATTTTATTATTTTAGTTTTTGGTGGTTATTATTTTAGTATTCTGGTGGTTATAACCGACAGAAATAGACTATTTTATAATTTTAAAATGTAATATTGATTAAAAATAAACACATGGTTTAAATATTTTTTTTTTCACTCATGGCCCTCTCGAATATAACCGACGCGAACAAAGCAAAATTTTGAGCGGCCAAAATAATCTCTAAATGTTTTTTTTTTCACTCATGGCCCTCTCGAATATAACTGACACGAACAAAGCAAAATTTTGAGCGGCCAAAATAATCTCTAAATGTGTTTTTTTCCACTCATGGTCCCGTTACCTAATCTCTGAATGTTTATTTTTTTGTCATTTTTTACACATGCTATCTCGGAATATATACAAACATATTTGACAGTTGGATCGTTGAAACTAGTTTCGTAGAATGCATATTCTATCAAATTGATAGATTTAACAAACACTTAAGAGTTAATGTTATACTTCCATTAAGTATAAAATAAGATTTATCCACTAGTGTAAATATTTTAAATTGAATATTGAATTCATTCATTGCATTCTTATAGGGTTGAGCAGTGTAGCTGTAAAAAAATCATCAAAATCGGAGCTAAAATAACCGTTAAATTGTGATTTTCCATTTATAACCATAAAAAACTTTTGTTCCATTACCTTATCTCTGAATGTTTGTTTTTTGCAATGTTTTACGTATGCGATCTCGGAGTGTGTACAAACAAGTTTGACAGTTGGATCATTGAAAAGCATTTCGTAGAATGCGTATAGCATCAAAACGGTAGATTAAACAAACAATTAGAGTTAATGTTATACTTCCCCATCAAGTATAAAATAAGATTTTGTGGTATCCACTAGTGTATATAATTTAAATTGAAGATCAAATTCATTCCATGCATTCTTATAGGGTCGAGGAGTGTAGGTGTAAAAAAATCATCAAAATCGGAGCTAAAATAACCGTTAAATTCTGATTCTTTGTTTATAACCGTCCAAAACTTTTGTTTTGTTACCTAATATCTGAATGTTTGTTTTTTGTGATTTTTTACGTATGCGATCTCGAAGTGTGTACAAACAAGTTTGACGATTAGATCGTTGAAAAAAGTTTCGTAGAATGTGTATCGCGTCAAAACAGTAGATTAAATAAACACTTCAGAGTTAATGTTATACTTCCATTGAGTATGAAATAAGATTTTGTGGTATCCCCATGTGTAAATATGTTAAATCAAAGATCAAATTTATTCATTGCATTCTTCTAGGGTCGAGAAGTGTAGTTGTAAAAAATCATTAAAATTAGAGCTAAAATAACCATTAAATTGTGATTCTTCGTTTATAACTGTCGAAAACTTTTGTTCCATTACCTAATCTCTGAATGTTTGTTTTTTACGATTTTTTACGTATGCAATCTCGGAGTGTGTACAAATAAGTTCGACGGTTGGATCGTTAAAAAAAGTTTCGTAGAATGCATATCGTGTCAAAACGGTAGATTAAACAAACACTTGGAGTTAATATTATACTTCCATTAAGTATAAAATAAGATTTTGTGGTATCCACTAGTGCAAATATTTTAAATTCAAGATTGAATTCGTTCATTGCATTTTTATAAGGTCTAGGAGTGTAGCTGTAAAAAAATCATCAAAACCAGAGCTAAAATAACCGTTAATTATGATTTTTTGTTTATAACCGTCGAAAACTTTTGTTCCGTTATCTAATCTCTAAATGTTTTTTTTTTTTTTTTTTGTGATTTTTTACGTATGTGATCTTGTAGTACCTACAAACAAGTTTGATAGTTAGATCATTGAAACTAGTTTCGTAGAATGCATATCTTCGTTAAATTTGCCTAAATTTTGAAGTGGGAAAAGTAATTTGTGCTAAATTTTTATTTATGTTTTTCAAGTATTGATTAGATAATATTTAGTTTGTGTGATGACATTTTAATTTTACAATTATCTTTTTTTTCCCTTATTGCATATTTTACATGGGTTATTATCTATTAAACCAAACAATTATTTATTTAATTTTTAAAAACGCATTCTATTTAAATACGTATTGTTTATTTATTTATTAAACCAAACAATTATTATTTTATTTTTTAACATCATAGCAAAATTTTGGGGGGGAATTTAAAATTTTGGGAGGGAATTTTGCCACCATTTTTTTTTCTGTCAGTTATAACAGACAGTAATGAAAATTTTCTGTCGGTTGATATTTTAAAAAATGTTTCTGTTGGTTTATATTTTAAAAAATGTTTCTATCGGTTTTAACTGACAGTAATGAAAATTTTCCAAAATAAAATCCCTCCATCTCTTCCTTGCGCCAGTGCCTTATTCCTTCCCCCTTTTCTCCTCTCCTCATTTCCTTCTCCCTCTCTCCTCTCCTTATTTACTTCCAGTTCAACACTTGCACTCTGCACTCTCCACCATTCACAGTTTCTGCGTCTCATTGCTCTGAAGTGTTCTCGACCTCGATTTGTCATCGCCCAGAAGACTTCGTGTAATTTGATCGCAGGAAAGCTCTGGAACTCAAGTGGGCAGCTTAGCAATTGTTGCAGGTATTTTTCTAGGGTTTTGTATTACGTTCAATTTTGGGATTTTTTGTGCTTTATATAGTTCAATTTTGTCGAATTGGTTGTTGTGCAAGATTTAGGGTTTCAATTCAATTTTGTCCAATTTTCACATCTTGTATAAAAATTGAACACTGGAACTTACCTAGGAAATAATGTTACTGTTGTTAAACTTTGTGATGAATGTTTCTTCTTCGTCGGATTGTTCGTTCTTTTTTAATTTTTTTTAAAATAATTTAAAATTAAGCTTTGCTAAGTTTCTTCTTCGTATGTGTTTTTTTGGTATCGAAAAGTAATAATTATGGTAGTTAAATTGGAGAACTTGATTTTATTGCTCCTTACTAAGCAACCTAGCTAACCCATTTTTGTTTAACTGGAAAATCACTGTTATGGTATAAAGAATAGTGCTAGGAGATTCTTTGAGATATTTGGTCATGGCCAAGAAGAATAAGAACCAGGGAAGGGGGTGGTACTATGGCAGTGCTTTTGGGCAGGCTGGTGAATGCTCCGGTAGCTCAGGAAGAATCGACGCAGAAATGATGCTCCTTTAGCAACAAATAATGTTCCTTGTTCAAAATCCATGATTATACCCAATATCTGCAGCTCATCCCTTAACTTATATATGTTGATACCATAATACTTGTCATCAATTAGAGGAAGATCAACAAAGAACGAGATTGGCCCCCATTTGGAGCTAAAAAGAATTGATTCTCTAGGAGTCTTGTAACCATGTCGTGTTTTTAACCACTTCTCAGATGTCAACCACGTCAGTTCAAGGCATGATAAAAACATAGTTTGACTCAGTTCCCGGATGCAACCTAGCAGTGACATCACTGTTGAAGGAGCTAGGTTAGAAGAAGACACTAGGGAATTAAATTGGACAGCGATCATCTTAGATGCTCCAGAATCATCAACTACAACTTCCAAGGCATTCAACTCCTTAACAAAATGTGTAATTGCATCTCCATAATACAGTGCGTCTGTGGTAGGAACCTAGAGAGCAGTGAACAAAGAACCCCATTGGGAACCAGGAAGAGTCATTTCTGAAGGGCTTTTAAAACCCAAATCTGTGTTCATCCAAGGTTGACATTTAATCCTGTTAATTAAGCCAACTTGAGAGGGAAAGAAATGATTCAGGTTTTTTTTTTTTATTAATATATTTTCTGTCGGTTTTATCAGACAAGAATGCTTTTATTTATTCATTATTAATAAATTCTTTGTTGGTTTTAGCCTACAGAGAATGCTCTTATTTATTCATTATTAATATATTCTCTGTTGGTTATATCCGACATAATTTATGTCGGTTTTAGAGTATTTTTTGTCGGAAAATTCATTTCCTGACACTGGCAATTCTGTCGCTTATTATATTCGCCACTGCATCTATTTTCTATCGGATTTTGCTTCAAATCTGATAGTAATATACGTTTCTTGTTGGTTATCATAACAACACTAATAAATGGTTTCGTAGTAGTGTAGAGGGACAAGAGATTATGTACCTTGACAATCTAAAGCTGCAAGTTCTTCTTTCATGGCTTAAGTCCATACTAAAGACTTTAGGCTGAACTATAGGTAGCAAGTTCAATTTTGGCAAGATCAACACCCCTATTTTCATGAATTGTAGAGACCAATGCACTCTTCTTAGATATACCACTCTTGGACCTTGTCTGCATTGGATGCAAATTAAGAGATGAAATTGATAGAATGACTTGTATTCTGTTAAGAATGAATTTATGAACCACAAGGATTGGGGAGGAAGAGGACTGAGATTCATGAGCAGTAATGGATGGGCTTCTGTTAATGCTTTAATACTAGATGTAGATAAAGGCATAGGCATATGTGTAGGACTAGACTCAACTCTGAATGGAATTATAGAATCAATATGATACGTCGATTATACGCAAACAAACTAAACCCTATTTGTGACAATTGTAGTAATGATGTAAGTAGGGATCGTTCTAACCGGGGATTAACTAGGGGTGCTAATCTAATTTGAAATGACTTGAAAACACAAAAACTAAATGTAAATACTCTTAACAAGACTACTATGATTCAGAATGGCTTTGAAAAACTCAAACTGCCTAAAACAATCAAACTGACTCAAATAGAAACTAGAACTTGATTTAGACGAATTTGAAACTGTTTATGACTCCAAAAGCTTAAAGATACAAAAATAAAACAAACACGAATGATTAAGACTCAACGAAATATGGGGGAAATGTGTTTGGACGATATTAAATTAAATGGACAGAATATAATTAAAGGCAAAATGTAAATATGAATGTGATGAAAATATGGATGATGGAATAGCCAAGGGGTTCTTCTCCACACATGTTACA
Organism: Pyrus communis; assembly: GCF_963583255.1. Classification (NCBI taxonomy): domain Eukaryota; kingdom Viridiplantae; phylum Streptophyta; class Magnoliopsida; order Rosales; family Rosaceae; genus Pyrus; species Pyrus communis. The sequence goes on along the minus strand of NC_084814.1, from coordinate 6,962,604 downwards.
CTTGCATACAATATTGATTCTCAGTTGGTCTTTCGATAAGTTGTGAAACTCAACACCCCGGGTTAATTAGGTCCGCTTAAATTAACCGTCAAGTTCTCCTTAAGTTAATGAATTGGATGGGTTAGCGCAACGCAATTCACCACACTCTCCAAAAGTCCTTTACGTGAAAAGCACAATAAAGATACAATCAAAGATCATTAAGCATTATGAAAACTATAAGTGTTGACGAGGCATTCGTTACTATGGAATACGCATGAAACTAGTGCCAAGAATTCATTTAACGCGATTGTTTAAAAGCAACCTCCACTACTTGTGAATATAAGTTCATAACGATTAGGTGAAATTCACTTATATTTTAGCGTCATATTTATGCATGAAAATTAAGCGCGCATTCTTAATAAACATTCGTAAATAAGTTATCAATCAAACGGTTAAACAAATTGAATCCACAACTTATGAAATTCCAACGAAAGTTAATCAATTCATATTGCAAATATCAACATAGTTTCGAATCACCCCCTAGCTAAAGGGGGTTTAGTTCCTCATAACTTTGAAATCAAAGAAACCCCTAAACATTCCAACAACTCAAACTTGAATTGTATGAACGTTTAGGGACTCTTCTCTTCCATTCTCATACGTACAAAACAAAGAGAATTCAATTTAAACTTTGAAATCAAAGAAACACCTAAACATTCCAACAACTCAAACTTGAATTGTATGAACGTTTAGGCACTCTTTTCTTCCTCGTTGTTGTAGCACAAGGTCTAAGGTGAGCTTTGGGGATTATGTGAAGTGTTTTGGAGGGATGGGAAGTGGTTGGATAGTGGCTGCAATGGAGAAGAAAAACTGCACAGAAATGGAAGGGGATTTGCGGCACAAGGGTTGTGTTTGTGTTGTGTGAAGTGTTGTGAATGGAAATGAGATGGAGTGGGGAGTGAATGAATCCCAAATGAATGAGAATGCAAGGGTTTTTATAGGAGAAATGGAGGTGTATATGGCTGTTTGTTTAGGATGCAAGTGGCTAATTAATGATGGAAAACAGTTAGGAAAGCATGTGAAAGCTGGAAATGCATAAGGGCTACACGGCAATGATGCTTGTTGGTGCTGAAATTGCATGTGTGTGAGGTGTGTAGGTGCTGAAAATGCATGTGAATGCATGGCATTTGAAATGATTGTTGTTTGGAAATGAATGTGAAGACATGTGAAAGCTGGAAATGCATGTGAAGATGTTGGAAATGGAAATGAAGGCCACGGCAAAGGGGAAGTTTTTTTGATTAATTAAAATGTGGATGCATGATGAAGAGTTAATAAATAATGCATGTAGGGTTAGGAAATAAAATCATAACTTAAAGGGGAATGATTAAAGGGTGTATGAGTGAATGATTGAATGTGCAAGTGGGTGAATGTGAAGGGAATGCATGTGTTGATGAATGGGTTATGGATTTACACGGCTAAGAATGGCTGTTTTGATTGTGATGATGAATGCATGTTGAAATGGTGATGAATGTGCATGGCAAAGAATGGATTTGGCTGCAATGGAGTGTAATTTGGGCTAGGTTTTAAGTGCATGAAATGGACCCAAATTGCTCCCCCTTGCATGGCAAGGAATGGTGTTTGTGTTAAGCCAAGGTGAATGTAATTGGGTTAGGGCCATTGTTTTGTGTCCTCAAGTGCATACAAGGCCTTCAAGTTCATCCAACACTTGGGTTCCAAGCATAAGCTATCCATCCTTAGCCCAATAGTGCTCCAAAAAGCCCCAAAACGCTCCACAATGCATCCTTTCGTCAAACACGTCTTATTATCCTGAAAACACACAAAAGAAGCATAAAGGACTAAAATAACTAAAGAAACATAACGTAAATGTACGAGAACAAGCCATTTAAGTCGCATGAATATGCTCCTATCACAATACCATGTAACTGACGCATAACCATTACACTGTGTTGATTTAGAATTAGTGATGTAGGCTAAATTGGTGAGGAAGACAATTTTGACAATAGTAGTGACTCTTGACTTACTAAAGTGGAATATGGAAACTCACTTTCATCAAATAACACATGTCTGGAAATGAATACTCTCCTCTTTGATATCTCATAACAAATATAACCTTTGTACTTAGATGCATAGCCTAAAAACACACTTTTTTATTATGGGTTGTAGCCTTGTACTGTTATTGTGTCTAAGGAAAGGAAACAAGAACATCCAAACACTCTGAGATAACTAATCTTAGTAACAAAGTGAAATAATGATCAAATGGTAGACATAAGCTTGACAAGCAAAAGACAAAAAAGATTGAGGTAATAATGTTGTCTGTAAAAAGGTAATTATAGTTTCAATGAAATGTCTATGTTTCCTCTCAGCCAACCCATTTTGTTCTAGTGTTTGAGGACATGACATGTGATGACCAATGCCTTTGTCTAATAAAAATTATTGAAAAGATTTACCTATGTATCCCCACCCCCCCCCCCCCGCGCGCCCCCACCCCACCACTTTAAGTGTCTTAATGGAAACATGAAATTGATTCAGAATGAAATTATAAAGAGAGACTAAAGTGGAACTAACATCACTTTTATAGCAAATTGGAAAAAATCCAACAATATTTAGTACACGCATTTATGAAGATTACATAGTATTTAAACCGTTCAATGGAAACATAAGGAGTTGGGCCCCATACATCACTGTGTACAGTTGCAAAAGGGTGAACTGATTTAGACACATCAGTCTTGAAAGGCAATTTCGTGAATTTAACTTTTATACAATTTTGACACAACATAGGTATACTTTCAGACATAACAGACACTTTGGATTTGGCTAACATTTGAGAAACTATGGAGTTAGAAGGATGACCTAGTCTGCCATGCCATATGCTTAAGGGTAACTTGTTTTTCAAGATAAGCAACACCAAAAACTTGCTTCTATGAACTAGACTTAGTTGATATAGGTATAAGGAACAATCCATTACTACATAATCCTTTGACAAGTATCCTCTATGTGGTTTTGTCCAGATTCCAATGCAAAAGGCATTAATATTAACCATCAATTATTAGTAAACATATTTTGTGTATAGAGAGCAAGTTTTGTGTTAATCTAGGAACATAAAGAACAAATTTCAATCACAAAAACTACAATGCAGTACTAATAGAGGAAGAACCAATGTGTGATGTGGCTGCTAAACCTTCACGATTTGTTGTCTGTATGATTTCATTAGATGGATATGGAGTGGCAAGAGACAAATTATTCAAATCAACAGTCATATGATTTGTTGCCCTTGAGTGTATAATCCAAACTTGATGAGAATTGTCAATGGAACCTTGATGAGTTACAGATGGAACATATGAAAAGCATGTTTAAAGTGCATTCATAGGATAGGAGGTTCTCTGAACATAAGAAGCAACCCTACGATGAGGATTTCCACATATGAAACAACCTTGAGAAGATGCATTGTTTCTGAGTCTGTAGGTATCAGTAAAATGGTTGTTCTTGCTATAGATTTGACAACCAGTATTAACAAGAGCATTTCTAAATCTGCAAGTATCAACAAGATAATTATACTTACCACAAATTTGATAGGTTTGCATGGAAGAGTTAAATAACTGATTAAACTTGCCCTTGTTCTTGTTATTGAAAGATTTATAACCACTAGATGAAGAGTTACCACCAGATTTAGTAGTAAAATCATTTGTATTAGCAACCAATGCAGAAAGCATAGGATTAACAGAAACATTCTCAACCATAGCTTCCTCAACAAGTAACTGAGATGGAAGACTCTTCAAAGATATCACATTTTCACGACCTCTAATCATAGATCGAATAGTATTATATTTAGTTGGTAATCCATTCAAAGTGAGTATCACAATACCATCATCATGAAAAATTACCCCAGCTGCAGACAGAAAATTCCTAGCTTCTTTAATTCTTTGCAAATAAATAATGATAGAATCATTACCGTTCTTGACAGTTTGAAGTTCAGATTTCATCTGAAAAATGCTTGTTCGTGTGGCTGTGGTCAATTATTCCTTCCGACGAATCCATAAGTCTTGAGAGCTAGTGCTGCCAATAGCACAAGAGAGAGAGAGAGAGCTTTCTTGGGTATTAAGAAATGATTGACTTTCATTGATCTTGAGTGAATGACACACAACCATTCTTATGTACTTATCTATGTTAGCTTACAAACTAAGCTAACATTCTAACAGTTTGTATCTAACTTTCTAATCTATTGACACTTGTCAACATCTTAACAACACGTTCTTATACTCCTAACAACAATGTGGTATTCCTCCTATACATTTTATCTGATTAAAAAGAATCATATACAATATAGGAGAAGAATTTACGTGACAGTGATATACCGTCACGGTGTCGTCTCATTCCTATGAAATAAAGACATGTAAGTTAGTGGGCACATGTTCTTATTTTATTGGCACAAAACGCCACATGACGGTGTACCCGTTTAATGTTCTCTGAATATATGGGGTTGGGTTAGGCCATGTGACCTCCAACCGTGGGGTTTTGTTTGCTACCCGTACTCAAAAGTGAGTGGGACAACTAATCAAGTGCGGAGTTCTATTTCAAACGACATCGATACTATTTAAGGAGATTTATTGCGTAATATACTCATTATATAAAAATATTCTTCTATGTGGGACAATTAATGTATCGTACCGACAGTTCTTCACAGGAAATCATTCATCATTATTATTCAGTTCACACACAAAGATGCCTTGTCTAATCAAAAGATGGTTAAATCTAGAGATTCATTTACCATGCGGTTGGCATAAGCTCGAGCCCTCTTAAAAAGAAAGTGATGAAGCATTCCGCTCAGCTGTATGTAAGAGAGCTCCCATGCAGCAGTTACTAACTGATTATCTTCTCACTTTTTTGTGTGCGTATAAGTATATTTTACACACATATGGTGCGTGTGTGTATAGAGACAAACATTAAATATATAAAGCATATATCGTACACATTGAAGTAAAACTTAGTAAAACTTCAAAACTGCCTTAGGGAATTAGAATTCGAATTGTAATCTCAATGTAAGAGATATTGAAAACTTGGCAGAGGAAAATAAACATCGTCTTGTTAACCAAATACAAGAAAGAAATCAACCTAGCATGCTTTGCCTCACTTACGAGAAATACAAATAGGACAAGATATAGTTTCTTATGCACATTTGAAGCCCGCAGGGACATTCTTTGCACAACCATCAATGATCAAGCTCAAAGCAATGGGAATGTTAAGGTTGATACCAAGGATGTTGGCTTTAATGGCAGTGCAGAGGCACACAGCAACTTCAAGGTCAACAAGGCCTTCAAGCAAAGCACAACAAGGGTGATCTGGTGGGTTCCCAACAACTGCCCCAACTACCCCATTAAGCAACTTGGCACAAACCCCCAATTTTAGGCTATCTCTCGGGCAGCTCTTTGAGGCAGCACTTGGAATTGGGTTTGGTTTAGGGTTTGTGATTGGCTGATGAGGCTGCTGAGGACAGGTGTAACAGCCACTTGCAAGGACACAAAAGAGAAAGTTGACAGAGAGGAATAGAGCAAGGGTTGAAGAACTTTTGGAATCCATCTCTCTGTATATATCTTCACTTAATTTATTTTGTGATAATGAAGATTGTGAAAGTGGTATTTATAGAGTGCAAATTAGAGTGATCGTACTATTGAACATATATATTGGAAATAATAATCAGTAATAAATTAACTACACATATATTCATAGTGGGAAAGCAGCATGTGAAGCATGGCTGGCATAGATTTTAGCTGCTAGCGCTCGAGATTCCACACCAAATTTGGGTGGTCTACAGTGCATGTTAAAATTTTATTACTTTAATGTATGATTAATTATTTTTGGTTATTTGGATCACAAGATCACCAATTGCCTTCGTAGACACCCGTGAACATCAACCACTTCTTGTTCTTATATACATTTAATATTGATTTATTTGGTTAATTACATTCAAATGACTAAATTATTTCTAAATTATATCCCCGGATCATTACATAGGCGGAGTGAACCTTACGTCCTCCTCATTTGATCACTTCCGTGCGAGTGTTTATGCATGTATCATGTATGCAAGCCCAATTCCTTGCAGAGAGGGAACCTAGCCCAATAAATCCCAACTGTATAATTTTTAAGTCTCAATTTAAATATATTCGTTCTAAAACTTATATAATCTATTTTTCTGAAAAGAAAACCATAACCAATTATATATAAATTTTAACATCTCTGAGTCGCCTTATTGTTAAAAAAAAAAGAGAGGGTAATTGACAAAAAAATACCTCAATTATGGGTCTCATGACACTATCATACCTCATCTTTTACAATTAACAATGTCATACCTCATCCTTAGAATTTGGTCCAATGTTATACCTTCCGTTAGCTTGGCGTGAATTTCTCAGTTAAATGCTGACGTGGCTTGATCCGAGGCCCACTTTCTATTAAAAAATTAATAAAATATTATTAAAAACTAAAAAAAATCATTTAATATTTTTTTAATATTAAAATAATAATAAAAAGTTTAAAAAAAAAAAAAAAACCCCAGTTCGTCCCCTTCCCCCCCCCCCCCACCATTATCTTTCTTCTTCCCCATCTTCGTCTTCTTCCTCCTTCCTGCAACCCAGAAAAAAGAAGAAGAAAAATAAATAAATAAATAAATAAACCAATTTGTCTTCCCCCCGCACCCACCCTTTTCTCCCCCACCTGAGCCCAACCTACAACCCAAAAAAGGAAAAAAAAAAAACCCATCTTTATCTTCCCCGACCACCCCTTCATTTCTTCCCCCCTCACGTGTTCCCTAAACCCTCCACACCCACCCTCGCACCCACTACCTACAACCCAAAAGAAAAAATAAAATAAAATAACCCAGATCTCGTTGAGGTGGAATCGGGAAACCTTCGCCAGGCCGATTTCTTGGGTGGAGAACCTGGGCGCAGAGAAAATGGATGCGAAGGGAAGAGGGTGGGTGCGAACGGTGGAAGCGAGGGTGGGTGCAGGGAGAAGAGGGGGTGGGGGGGAGGGGTTTGGAGGGGGGAAGACAAATTGGTTTTTTTTTCTTTTCTTTTTTCTGGGTTGCAGGAAGGGGGAAGAAGATGAAGATAGGGAAGAAGAGAGAGAGGGGGGGGAGAAGGGAACGAACCGAGGTTTTTTTTTTAATTTTTATTTTAACTTTTCTTTATTATTTTACTATTTAAAAAATATTAAATGATTTTTTTAGTTTTTAATAATATTTTATTAATTTTTTAATAGAAAGTGGGCCTCGGATCAAGCCACATCAACATTTAACTAAGAAATTCATGCCAAGCTAACGGAAGATATAACATTGGACCAAATTTTAAAGATGAGGTATGACATTGTCAATTTTAAAAGATGAGGTATGATAGTGTCGTGAGACCAATAGTTGAGGTAGTTTTGTGTAGTTTACCCAAAAACAAAAGGAAATTTAGTTTGGAGATGAGGTGCTTGGTAACGTAGAAGATCTGTGATACACTCAAAAAATCATAAGATAAAATTTATCCTCGGTAATGTAATGATAACAACCAATCATATATGATAATATTACAACATCCGTGTGTACCATTTCAAAACACGAGCATAGCACATGAATCTAGTTAATAGTGGCCCCTCAATCTCAACTCGGGAATCAAACTATCCTACACAGTACACATATGCAATTAAAAAGATAAATAAAAAGTGCGCAGAGGATGTAGCTAGGATTTAACAACCCAAAACCTACCTCTAGAAAAATCTTCGAGCTCCTAAACCAAGACAAACACGAAGTACAAAAAGACTTACAACACTCATCAGCTAGGCATGCATACTAGTAAGCAATTTTGTCTCGGACTTTGCTACTTAACCTCTCTTCAGTCTTCAAATGGAAAAGGCACGACACTAACATGGCCATTAATCACCTTCTTCTCGAACTTTTCAAGATTCTAATGCGATCATGCATAATGTATGTAATGAAATGATTTTTGAAAGTCAACTAATTACGAAATCACAACACACATTTTTTATAAGCTCATATTTATACATATTTTACATCAAATTCACTTGTCTTTTCTCACTTAGTTCCTTATATTTTTGAGTTATTTATTTTATTTTTGTGTTTTGCAGAAGTTTTGCCAAGCAAAAAAGAGAAAAGGGCACAAGTGGTATTTTAAATAGCAAATTCGTAAAAACTGCCAAAGCTAATTAGCTGACTTTGGTAGTGAGTCGTGAAAATCTCAGAATGAATTAGAGAATGAGCTATATATATTATTGGAAAGTTATGGATGTCTATTTTCTGGAGCATTTTACAGATTGTTAATACCATTTTTCTAGAGAAGTTACAACTGTTCTTCTTTTGGGTTTTTCTAATCTCCTCGAACTCATGTGTTTCTTTTGTTTTAATTTAAGATCTATGTGTAACTAAATTAGAGAAGTTAGGGGTTCTTTTGAAGTCCCAAATATGATTGCAAGTTTGTTATGACATTCTGTTTGAATTTCTTTTATGAAAGGTTGAAAATTGGTTCACTACCTATGTCAGTAATCATTCTTTATATGTTTTCTAACGATGCATACTTACTAAGCATGTCTAGGATTCGAATGCTACGAATATGTGTGTCTATCCTTACTGATTGAGGACCTACATATATTCTAGAGTAGTACTTGCTAATTGCAATTAATATGTGAACCAGTTTCTAGGATAAGTAAGATAACACCAGTACTTACGATGTCTAGTGATGACTCAAACTCTTTGAATGCTTAATGATTTCTACTTGTTAAATCTATTAACACATCATTCTGGATTGCATGCTAGGAACTAAGTTACGTTGAAAACACCATTCTCGTAACATACTACTTAAGAAAGTGTAATTGGTAATGTTCTAACATTGAACCAAGCTAAGTATCTTCGTCTGGAAACAAAGGAATTTGAATGAAACATTATATTTTTGCATGATTGTTTGGTGGTGGATAGCAATCCCCCTAACTCGTTTTCTTAATTTGTGAACTAAAATCTGTTTTTGTAATTTTATTTTTGTTTCTGTCTTGTTTTTGTTGGATTTAATTAAATAGAAAATCAACTCCAAAATCTCAAAAATTTATTTGAGTGTACCTATGTGTGTCTAGTCTAATAATTATTTTCAGTGGCTGGTCAGTAGAAACAATAGCCCACTTTTTGCGATATTGTAAGTAGTTAGGTAAGACAACCTTTTGCAGGAAAGACCCCTTAGTTGCATATGCTACAATTTGCAAATTTTAGTATTAATAAGGAAAATCAATAGGATATTTGTGTTATCTTCTGGTGTGCTTTCAATCCTATCAAATTTCATAGTTGATTTCTAATTTAAGTGCAGGAAAAATCAGTGATTAAAAACTAAAATTTTCTCTTTGAAAACACAAGGACACAAATATAAGCATCATACTTCTCCCCTTATTGTCTAGAAAGGTCAAAGGTCTAAAAGTAGGAGGAAATAAAAAAATTCCAAACTAAGGAGGAGGGCGTCAAACAAAAATTTTCGTTAGATCTGTTCACTTTTTTTTTTTTTTTTTTGTAGCACCACTGTTCAAGATAAACCGTGAATTTCCAAGATCCAAAAAATTTGTTCCATGAAATTTCACATTAGAAATAAGCATCAGATGTAATCAGTGGAAGATTAGCGGGATATAACGAAATGAGAAGGAAAAGATTCATTTCGGAAGAATGAAAATGGAGATGAATTCGAATGGGGTAAGAACCAAGGCAATAGTCGAAAAATCGAACATGGAAAGAAAAATATCTTCCATATTATTAAGCTCCCATTAAACAAATGCTCTCAAATAAAAATAAAAAATAACATAAAGAAATGCAGCATGCAAATGATATGAGAAGCAAAGCATTATACAGACAAGAATGATAAGACTACAGAAACACATGACAAACTAGGGCATTCTCTAAAACATAACATATTTGAGCAATATAGCCGAGAGTTGATACTACACAATGTAATTAAGTCTTATATGACCAACTTAACTTTTAATCCTTAAGCTCACCAGACGTATGCTCGAATTGTCCATCAAAGTGTTTGGGGCTAAGTGTATACGCTCAAATACATGAATGCTCTACCATAGGCTTGCAGATTGATCTCATCTCCACACATAAAAGATTCTCTTTTGGATGAAGTAGGTCCTTGTGAAAGGTTGTAATGGGGCTTCAGATACTTGGTCAATCAAATGAAAATTATGAGAATCACTAAGTCCAAGAAATTAATAGAGTGGTGAAAAGTGAAACTGATAGAGAAATGCACCAATGAACAAGCAACTTAGCAGTACATAGAGCGGTTGGATTTGAGACATGAACAAGATACAACTGCATAGTAAATTTCTAATGATTCATTTTTTTCATTTACAACTACACACTCCATTTCATATGATAATAGCAACTCACTTGTGACTCACAATGACTTCTTTTCCTCTTTTGCTCTTCATTTGTAATGGTGGTTTCTTCACAAAATTTGCGACTTCAACTTTTGAACAACCTTGACTCTCTCCTTTAAAAAATGTACTCTATAAGCTTCGTAGGAGGGTAGGGCATTTGAACATACGAGGTTAGGTATGAAAAATGCAAGTTTAAGAACAAAAGGCTTACATAAAGGCTCAAAATGGCTACCTTAGGGAGAAAAAATATGTAAGGCACTAGCATACACTAGTAGAAAAAAACTATTTGCACGACGAAACAATGGTTTCGTTAGGCAAAAACATGTTGATGAATAAAAATATTAAACACCTTATGCAGCAAACATATTTGTTACACAAAAGTTATTTGCACGATAGCACCAACTGTTCGTCTCGCAAAGGGTGAGAAGAAATGCAAGTAGGGGAAAATTTGGCGCCAAAACCTCATGCGACGGAAATTTCCTGCAAATCCTTTGCGTGACGTGTCTTTTGTCGCGCCAAACAATCGAAATGGTCGGTGGCCCATTTAAGACTAATTATTTACTCAAGGTTTGTGGGACAAAGGTGTCGTCACACAAACACTAGTACAAAAGAGGCTATCATTGGCGGTGGAAAAACCGATAAGAAACCCCAATTACTGTCAGATTTTTGGTAAAAATCCGACATCAAATCATGCAATGTCGCATAGGAGAACCGACGCCGTTGCTACCATCACGAAAAGGGTATTGACATCGGTTAGTCCCCTTAATCCGCCACCAATAAGCAAAGTAATATAAAATAAAAAAGAACAACAACGTCACTTAAAAGTGACATCTACACTTACGTTGGCTAGAAGCGACGTTAAATTCTGATATGGTGGCGGTCCAAACCGAAATCAAGCAACAATTAAAGAATTAAAATATCAAACCTACTGTTGGTCCTAACCGACATCACGTAACAGTTAAAGAAATAAAATACTCAAACTACTGTCGGTTTTAACCGACATTACATAACATATAGATACAAAAAATAATTGTTATGTTGTCGCCCATAAGCGACACCAAATATATTAATAATAAAAAAAAAAACTTTTTCTGTTTTTAATTAATAATAATTTAAAAAAATTATATAAAAATAAATCCCGCCATATGTCAATGAAAAAACAAACAATTTTAAGCAAACTTCATATTAAAAATAAAATTTCTACCAACTATATATTAAATTTAAAATTAACTACAATTCCTAAAAATGTACAACCCATACAAATTCTTCCCAAACTCTTGCAAAAGATTTTGAATCGGTTGTGTGGTTCATAGTTTTCAACAGCCGATTATACTTATTTTTTTCGGCAATCTTCTGAAAAATAAAAGAATTTATTAGACAAATTTCAAGGTATAATAAAATAAATCTTGAAACATTTACCTTTGTTTTTTCTTTATTCCAATATGCCACCATCGGAATATTTTTGTAATCTCTAATTTCTGCCGCTACATGTTTCGAAAATGCACTAGAATTATCACTAATGCATTTTCTAGACAAATCAAATGAACAAGGATGTTCTTTCCAATTCGGAAATGAGGGTCTGCATCTCCGTTGAGTTGATCCTTATAAATACAGAAAAAAAACAACTAAAAACCAAGAAACAAAAATAAATTTTCAATTTAAGCATAAAACTAGTTAAAATACAAAACAGAAACTAAAATTAATAATCATAATAATTTAAAAATGAACCACCTTCGAGCTCTTCCTCTTTGAATTGGAGTTCCTTAGAATGTTGATCTTCAAAATGGTGATCCATAGCAAATCGGGAAGGAGAAGAGGAAAAACTGAAAAGGAGGAAGAAAGGGACGCACTAATGAAATGGGGTAGGAGAAGAAGAAAAACTGAAATTGGGGGAGAAATTAAAGCACGGATGAAATGGGAAAGAGAGGGGTTTATATATGGGTAATTAGTTAGCGTTAGAACCAACATGGATTGACTGACGTCGAATTAAAAGCTACTGGTGTCGAATTAAATGTACATGGCATCGGTTTTAACCGACGCTAGCCTGATACACTTTACTGATATTCATGTCGAGTTAAATGAACTAGTCAACTTTCTGACACTCTTTATTGAAAATACGGCGTCAGTTTATATTAATGCTGGTGTCGGTCTTAATCGACACCAACTTCTGACACAATTTTTGAAGTTCACATATCGTCTGTTTAATGAAATTTGCGTCGAATTAAAAGATTATAGCATCGGTTAAAACCGACACTAAGTTTAACCCAAATTTCCCGTGCAAAACAAGCGGGAAATTTCCCGCCTAATATTTCAAGAGTTCCATCCATTTCCCGCTTAATATTTAACCCAAAGAAAAAAATAACCAGCTTTTTTTTTATTTTTTATTTTTGTTATCTCATATAACATTTTAAGATTTTAATAAATAAAATTTAACTTGAATAAAATAGGTAATAAAAAACATAAATATAATTTTATTATAAAATATCATCACGTACTAATTGAGACATTGTCTAATTAATACTTAAAATATATAAAATAATTAATATATTTATTCCAAGTCATCATCTGTTAGGTCATCGTTGGTATTGGCATAATTAACGAACTTAGTAGGCAACGGTAATGATTTATGAAAATGAGTCTCTTCTACATTGTTAGGAAATTTTCATTGTCAAGTATCCGATCTCTAAGCATATACAAACAATTTTGATGGTTGGATCGTTGAAATTAGTTTCGTATAATGCGTATCCCATCAAAACGATAGATTCACTAACACTTAAGAGTTTATTTATACTTTCATTAAGTATAACATAAGATTACTAGTATCGAATTCATTCATTGTATTCATATAGGGTCAAAGAGTGTAGCTGTAAAAAATCATCAAAATCAGAGTTAAAATAACCATTAAATCGTGATTTTTCGTTTATAACCATTGACAAGCTTTGTCCCGTTACTTGATCTCTGAATGTTTATTTTTTGTGATCTTTGGCGTATGTGATCTCGAAGAATATACAAACAAGTTTGACGGTTGGATCGTTGAAATTAGTTTCGTAGAATGCGTATCCCATCAAAACGATAGATTCACTAACACTTAGAGTTTACTTATACTTTCATTAAGTATAACATAAGATTACTAGTGTAAATATTTTAAATTGAAGATCGAATTCATTCATTGTATTCATATAGGGTCAAGGAGTGTAGCTATAAAAAATAATCAAAATCGGAGTTAAAATAGCTGTTAAATCGTGATTTTTTGTTTTATAACCGTTGAAAAGTTTTGTTCTGTTACTTGATCTTTGAATGTTTGTTTTTTACAATTTTTGGCGTATGCGATCCCGAAGTATATACAAACATGTTTGACGGTTGGATCATTGAAACTAGTTTCGTAGAATGCGTATCCCATCAAAACAATAGATTCACTAACACTTAAGAGTTTATTCATACTTTCATTAAGTATAACATAAGATTTTGTGGTATCCACTAGTGTAAATATTTTAAATTAAAGATCGAGTTCATTCATTGTATTCATATAAGATCAAGGAGTGTAGCTGTAAAAAATCATCAAAATCGGAGTTAAAATAACCATTAAATCGTGATTTTTCGTTTATAACCGTTGAAAAGTTTTGTCCCGTTACTTGATCTCTGAATTTTTGTTTTTTGTGATTTTTGGCGTATGCGATCTCGAAGCATATACAAACATGTTTGACGGTTGGATCGTTGAAATTAGTTTCGTAGAATGCGTATCCTATCAAAACGATAGATTCATTAACACTTAGAGTTTATTTATACTTTCATTAAGTATAACATAAGATAACTAGTGTAAATATTTTAAATTGAAGATCAAATTCATTCATTGTGTTCATATAGCGTCAAGGAGTGTAGCTGTAAAAAAATCATCAAAATCGGAGTTAAAATAACCATTAAATCGTGATTTTTCGTTTATAACCGTCAAAAAGTTTTGTCCCATTACTTGATCTCTGAATGTTTGTTTTTTGCGATTTTTGGCATATGCAATCTCGAAGCATATACAAACAAGTTTGACGGTTGGATTGTTGAAATTAGTTTCATAGGATGCGTATCCCATCAAAACGATAGATTCACTCACACTTAAAGTTTATTTATACTTTCATCAAGTATAACATAAGATTTTGTGGTATCCACTAGTGTAAATATTTTAAATTGAAGATCGAATTTTGTAATAGAATAGTAGTGTATGGATGTTTGTTTGTTAGGCTTTTATTTTTGAGTGTAGATGTAGTACTTAAATGACAAATGTGTTTTAATGTTTTGAAGTAATATTTATGTGGCAATGTGTGGTATGTGCAAATTTAAGAAAAAAAAAATTATTTTTCATAACGGGTCGCCTGTTAAGGACTTGTTAAGATAATGGGTGAGACACGACATGACCCGATAAGATAGTAGGTGTTACACGAAAATGATAAACACGACCCGTTTGCCAGGCCTAGTTGTGTGTCACCTCATAAACTCATCCTTAAGAAAGATGCAAGAGAGGAAGAAGAAAAATAGAATATAAAGACCATCAATCTGTCGCTTACAACCGACACCTGGTTTCAAAATATTAAAAAAATAAAATCTATGTCGCTCAAAACTAATGCAGGCTTTAAAATATTTAAAAACAATAATTAGTGTTGGTTAGAAGCGACACCAATACTTTATGTCGCTTAAAAGCGACACTATCTTTTTTAAAGCGACACCATTATTTAAAAATTATTAAAATGTATGTCGGTTAAAAGCGACATAAACAATTTATGACGCTTACAAGCGATAGTAAATCCAACGTCATGTTCAGTAGGTGTCGCAAATGTCTTGTCCGCCACTATATTATATTAAGGTGACACCACCTAGCGACACAATAAGTCCATTTTGTAGTAGTGAAAGTGTTAAGGGGACAAATTGTTTGTCACACGAAGTGATTCGGTCAGAAATTTAAGGTGTAGTATTTACTACGTACTTTGTGTGACGAATGTTTCATCACACAAAGGTCTGACGGATTCTTTAAAATCACATACTCACTCTCCCTTTTCCCCACTGCCCCCCTCCCCTCACCGTGGTTTTCTTCTTCACAAACCCTTCGATTTCCCAATCTTTTTTTGTACGATTGATATGGCCGATTCCGCTACTCTTCCAACTGAGGGATGCAAGGGAGAAGGATCCCGGAAAGGTAATACTAAATTTTGTGTGGATTTAATAGTGTGTGTTTTTTTGTTTTTTTTTTTTTTTTTGAAAAAAAAAATTTGATTGTGAAATTTATATTTTTTTTCGAAGATAAAAAAACCAAAAATATCATCGGTGTGTAACATGCTAATTATATTATTGATGAAACCAGCCCAAATTTGATGAAGTTCATGGATGGCATCTTCAAAGGGAGTTTGACGCCAACATCTCGCACGAGAAATATTAGCCCACTATAACCTTATGTGACATTCGTCGCTCGAAGAGCATTTGCGAGACGTATTTAGTATTCGCTGCATAAAATGTCGTCATTATATGTTTTGTGCGATGAATACTTCGTTGCCCAAAGATTCGTGTAAAAGAGAATCTAGAATAAGATATCCAATCCTTCTAGGGTTATGTTACGTTGCCTAATCCTCAAGATATCCTACTTTGACTTGAATTACAGTTTTCTTACTTGGGATTGATACAAGTAAACATGTTGCAGGATGTGTGTCTGACCACGCCTATGACTAGTCAACTTGTTGGAATAGCTACTCTGATTCTCACTACGAAGCCTAGTTAGTATGATCGTCTGAATTTCATGTGTTATGAGCATTCCGGTCCTTCTTGCCACCCAAGATGTCACATATCAAGGACACATAATATGTCGAAAAAATGTGAATTGGAAGACAAACAATATTCCCGACAAAGTGTGAATTGGAAGACCAACAATATTTTCCCGACAATGTACATATCTTCTTGGCTAAGGATTTAACTTCGTGACATATTTTTCCAACAAAATACTTCCATTTACAAGCCAAGTTTAGATGGATGACCTGCACAACAAATTGACAAAAGCAATATTTAAGATCCAAGTTTAACTGGCTACTATATATCGTGCTCGTGCATAAATATAATAGCATATACATGCACTAATTTTCTTCTGACCTCGTAGAGCTATGTTGCTATTTAATGGTTTGCAAGAATGAAAGATGTAAGAATTCTTTATTTCTTTTAGGAATATAAAAGTAGCAGACTCTCTAATAGTTTTCAAATACAAGGTTAAGTTATATATGAGATTTGTGTCTTCCTACATGTATTTTTGCAATTGTAATTAATATGAGATTTCATGAACTCCGTGAGCGCATAAAACTTAGGTATCTATTAGGTCATATTATACAGGTAAATGTAAAAACTAGTAGCAATATAAAAGAAAATAAATTCATGAACTCCGTGTGTACCATAATATTTAGCTTGTTCATGCAAGTTATACAAACAATTAGTACTCGTTGTGAATTTACAGTCACTTACTCTACAACAAAAATATGCAAATAATACACACAATTGAGCACATTCACACTCTATAGTAGAAGTTATCCCCATCATTATACCAAGAAGTCACCTCCATTACTAGTAACATTAGTTTTACATCTAAATAAAGGGAACTTTAATGAAAAACTCTTGGTACTGTTTACTTTAACAAAAAATCACATTTTTACATTAAAAAGTCAATCCTGGTACTATTCACTTTACCCTTTATTTTGTCTTTATCGTTAAAACTCAAAGCTTTCAAGTCATTTTCATTAGTTTTTCTCTAAATAAAATTACTCAAAACCATCAATTTCATACATGATTATTCAGATTGCTAGTTTGGCGGCGATATAAAAAACCGTGATAGCTGACAACCCCAAGTAGATGGCCAAGCATAGGGGTGAGTTCAAAAAATCGAAAACCGAAAACCAAACCAAACCAAGGTCAAAAAAAATCGAACCGAAACTGCCAAACCGAACCGAATCTGGCTGGTTTGGTTTCTATTTTTGAGGTTCAGAAACCGAACCGAACCGAAAAAAATTAATCTTATATAAATACTAAAAATACATGTTTGCGTCAGGGTTTGAACCCCTTCCCTACAGGTTAGGGTTAGTTACTGCAAGCCAACTTGACTGTAGGCTTTGTGTTGTAATAACTGTACTAGTAAATTATTTATAGGTTTCTTATGTTTAATGCTTTATAAAATTTCTTAACTTTATAAACCCTAGCCGTCGCACTCCCATTTCATTTCAGATCTCAAACACTTCTCTCTGTTTCGTCCGCTGCTTCCTCTCTGCCTTTGCTTCCTCAGTCTCTCTCTTTCTCTCTCCTTCCTCTCTTCCTCCAAATCACTCTCTCTCCAGTCTTCTCCTGTCCTCGCGGATTCCTTCTTCCAAACCATGATTTTCCCTCGCTCCTTTCGAGACCCGACGAAAAGAGGAATTGTAAGAGCGTGCGACGATCATGGCGATATCGCTGCAGCAAAGGTTGTGGGTTTTATTTATTTGTCAGTTCATGGGTTTTTAATTTTATGGTTACCCATTTGAAATTTATGTAATTTAAGGTGAAAAAGTTTGTATTTTTCTTTGAATATGTTTTGGAAATTTCTAGTTCTATTGTGGACTTGACTATGAATTTGAATGTGGGCACTGGGCATGCGATATTGGAGTCCGATTATGGCATTTAGACGAACCCATTTTCTTTTATTTTTTTGTTTCGATCTGCATCAATCAATTAATTTGTTGAATTATTTCATGATTTTGTAAATTTTATAGTTTTAGAATTTTGAATCCTGGCGATGTACATTATGTTTCTGTGATATATGAGAACTGGGAGGTTGATAGGTAGGTTCCTTCCATTTACATCATTTAAAAATAAAATAAAAAAACTGAAAAAACCGAAGCCGAACCGAGAAAAACCGAAACAAAAAAACCAAACCGAAAAAAAATGAACCGAACCGAACAAAACCGAAATTTCAGTTCAATTTCAATTTTGACAAAAAATTGAACCGTTTTGAACCGAACCCCAGCCCTAGCCAAGCATTCGTGAGAAAGGACCCACCTAGCTATTTAGGCCATCTTGCTAGAAACGCCCGGAAAGTTAAACCAAGGGCTGATGGCTCCATAATACCCCATCAGTCATATGACCAAATTAACCACTATACCAAACCACATTCACGAATGGGATAAAATGTGGCTCTGACACAATAACACAATATCATATATATCCTGATATGGTACGATTTGATGCCACAAAACAAGGGAAGTTGGCAACTTGCAAGTACAAAATGGAAGGGAAAAAAAAAAAAAAAAAAACACTAAATTCGGCTTTAAATCTGTTGTCCTTCTATTAAATAAAAGAATCCCAAGAGGGGTTAAAGTTTGGCAATTATTAATTTGATTTTTCTTAATTTTCTGCTAACCTAAAGTTGTTGCATCTAAATATATGTAAACACAAAATTTCCTGTAATGAATGAAATAAAGATTTGTATTAATCATAAAATTAAGGTTACAATTTCTGTGGTTTATTATTTACAAGAATGCTATTCCTCTGATTCGATCTCTAAAACATAATTTGATTCAAGGGTGATGAACACTTGATCTTGAATCGGACTCGAGGTTTCTTCAAGGTCCGTTAGGTTTTGGTCTTGAACTAAACGGGACCATGAGTGGTTTCACATGGTGGGTGGTCTTCGACTTTAGTGTGGATGAACCTCGATGTGTATTTGTTGTGCTAGTTTGATTCTCTAGGAGCTTAATGAAGAACACGAGTGTTTGGATGTTTGGTGTTTGAATTTGGTTCGTTTAATTCTCATTACCCCATTTTCAATTCTGTTTTGCTCACACACTAGTGAGTACAAAAACTAATTAAGCAGACTAAGAAAGAACAAGAAATTGAAACTCAAATCTAGGCTCGATAATTACTCAAGACACCAAATCAGGGGCATTTTGGTCATTTCATATGATTCGAGAACAAAATATATTTTAAGGTGTGGGTTGTAACAATCCGAGTGCAGTGTTCAGCCTTCTTCTTTTGATCACTTGCCATTAATAAGCATCGGACCTCCTTTGAGTGGACATTTAAGACAAGCAAGAATGGATGCTCCGCCGAATCCTTCGATCTTGGCGAGCACCTTTCACTGCTTTGAGAGACGAGTTTCTTTGCCCCTAGTGAAGCAAGAGAGATTACCAGCTTGCGCCTTTGATGAACTCCATGTGACTTGTTAGATGCGCCAGGCAACGGTACGTCGGGTTGAGAGGCATGCCTTTGACTTGCTTTGTAAGACAATGCCAGCAAAATCGTTCCTCGTGATGAAAGCCATCACTTAAATGCTTCTTTGAGTGTACGAATACTTGGCTATGCTTATTTGGTACCGAGCTCTTTGATTGCATTTCTCTATCTGAAAACGCTAAAAGATAGTCAGTGAAGTCAGGCACAAAGCGATCCTCAGCGATCGAAAGAAGTCTTGTTCGATCTGTTGTTGAAGTGGTGACTTGCCCTTGGAGGTAGATGTGGTCCCACCAGGCTTGTCAAATTTATAAACACAAAAATTCCTGCGATGAACGAAACAAGAACACGTGTACAAAATAAAATGTTTATATTCAAGAAAAAATTGGGGTTATAATCCCTGTGGTTTGTCCTTTACAAGAATATTCCTCTTATTTGATCTCCAAAATAGAATTTGATTTAAAGGTGATGAACACTTGATCATGAATTGGATTCGAGGTTTCTTCAATGGCTGTCAGTAGGGGTGAGTTTGGTTCTACTCGGTCGGTTTTTTGCCGAAGCCAAAAGTCGGACTGAATTTACTATTCGGTTCGATTTCTTTCGGTTTTAGTTAGATTCAGTTTTTTCCTATTCGATTTCGGTTTGGTTCCATTTTTTTTTTTAATAAAATTGGAAAATTATTATTATTTTTCTTAAGTCTGAAAATTAGTTCCGGATGTCGAAGGCGGAGAGGCGGGACGAGGAGGCCCAATTGATGGGGAATGGCATGTATGAGGAGAAAAACTTGTGTGGGGCTTGGCGTGTCATTGGATTTTATTGAGTGGCATTACAATCCAATCAAAATTCACCACATGGTAAGTCTAAATATAATCTTTTATTTTTAAATTTAAAGCTCTTATAAAAAAATTTCTTACTAATTAATATACACCATAAGAATAATTTAATTGTTTTTTTTTCCTCTTCTCCTCTCTCTCTTTTTTCTTCCCAAATTTTCTCTACTGTCTTCTTCCCCACTCTGTCTTTCCCTTCTTCATATGAATATGGCAAAAAAACAATTAAGTCATCTTCTCCCACTATCATGAAATGGAAAAAATAAAAAATCCAACACATATTTCATATTTTACAAAAGCTGTATTTTTACAAGAGTTGTTCGTTCATTTAAAATTTAATTATATATTTTAACAATATTATAAATAATAATGAACGTTTTGATATTTTAAACACAAAACTTACTATAGTAATTAAGATTGCAAATGTTGGAAACCCAGTGACCAAAACCGGCTGTTGATACAAGGTGAGTTCACATACCTGAAGAAAACTATATTTTTATATATACATTGAGGAAGGTGAAAAGTAAAAAAGGAAAAATAGATTTTGAAAAATATTACACAACAAAGGAAAAAGGAACAAACTTCCATCTCCATTTTCCTTTTTCCCAGCAATAGAAAGGACTTGGGAAGAAAATTTGAATGGCTTAATTTTTTTTTTATCATATTCTTATGAAGAAAGGAAAGGAAGACACGAGTAGGAAAAAAAAACATTAGATTAATCTCATAGAAAAAATAATTATGAGAGCTTTAAATATAAAAAAGTAATAAAAGTTTTATATTGTAGAATTGTCATGCGGTGAGTTTTGATTGGATTGTAGTGCCACTCAGCAAAATTCAGTGGCAAGACAAGCCCCACACAAGTTTTTCTCATGTATGAGGGTGTTGTCGTAGATAAATTATCTTTAAATATTTTTCTGTCTATCTGGGTGTGTATAAAGCTTATAAATTGAACTGATGTTGCATATTTTATATTTATGTGATCCATTTTGCTTAATTTGTAAACCTTAATCAAATATAAACATGCAAGACTCATTAAGCTTTACGAAAAGCTTTTGAAAAACCATGCAATCCTTAAGAGCGTGATATTCGCCTTAAGTGAACTTACAATTATCAATCACAAAAGCCCTCCTCAATTTGATGGTGATGTTCCAAAACAAATTGCATCAAATTATTTGTCTAAACATCCTAATGGTGATCAATCATTAAGATATATTGATAGTTTAAACTCGGTGATTAATAATTCAAAACAAGTTTGCATAACTTCACAAGCACTTCAATATAGACGGCATATTCATGTTGGCCTTGCCCTATCAAAAGGAAATTAGTTACTCATATTCATAATTAAAAAGCAAAATAATATTAAGAAGAAAAGATAGAAAACACCCTTGTGGTATAAAATTAGTAGCAAAAACGTTCTGGCCCTTTAGGGCTTCTAACTCGACATATAAGTAGACTAATAAATCTGAATCCTACCCAAAATAGGTCTCCAAAAAAATGTGGAAAACAAAATAATGAAAGGATAACTTAAAAGCACAGTCCTAATCTAATTAGGCAATCTGCCCAGTCAGATCATCTCCATGTTTCTGAGCCAAGCCAACTCCAAAACAGGCCGCTTAGGTCTAATTTAAACCTCAGGACGTCCTTTACAGCTTGGTAGAAGGGCACAACTCCAGAAAACGTCATCTGCATGCTCAAATGTCACAATTAAGTCTGGAATGTCAATCTATCAACACGGCGCGTTGGACCTTAATTAATTTGCGGCGACCAAATGCCTTGGAATTAAATACTGAAACTTTGACACAACCTTTTTGACAGACTCACGAACCCACTTCAAATGGACTTACTAAAACATTCCATCATTTCATCACTTTATGCACAAAATGGTTTTGCATGTCCTACATTTAAAATAGGGTGTGCTATTCACACTATTTTTTACTTCTCGCACACTTTTGTTAATTTTTATCCATTGATTTTATTCAATTCATTCGATCCGATGCACAAAAATTGAGAGGGCTGTGAGAGGAGTAAAAATGGGTGTGTGAATAACACCACCCTTAAAATATAAATCAAAGTATCAAAATCTCACCAAATAATCACGAAAACATACTAAGAAGAGAGTAAAATATATAATATGAAATCGACTCATCAGCGCGCAACACACAACATAACTCTACGGATACTACTGTTTGTTTGTAGCCTCCAACAATGGCTCGCCTAGTTTATCTTTTTCTAGAGCCATCTCATTACACTGAGACCGAAAGCAACATTCGAGGTAAATATGTGTCGAACCGAGTTAGGCTCCGTCCAAGTTTTGACACCAACATATGCACTCTTGTGAGGTTTGCGCATAGCGCCTTTTTTCGACTATTTCTGCAGGTCTGTTTGGTGTTTACCAAATTATAGTTTTGATACTAGTATGATTTGTCGTTCATAATTAAGCTGTGAGCATATGCTTTAATTTTATTTTATTTAAATTTTTTTATAAATTTCGTCTTCCATCTTACATACTGAGTCAAACGAGCCCCGCAGGTCGATGAACTTTCTAGTGCGGCCAAAACATGTGTGCTTTTTCATCCCCCACCATTGTCACTTGATCAAAGGTCCAGACCCTAAAATGTCGATGCCGTATAATTCACTAGAACTTGGGGTACCAAAAACAGTACATGATGAGATATACGTCCACAGATTTATGCCCAGACAACGAACCTGGTAATTTGGCAGCCCCCACCACACAAAAATACAAAAGGTTGCCTTTAATTTGTTTACTCTGCCAGCTAAATTCCCAAGGGCACACATGGATCAGCTGGCTCAGATTAATTATTGATCATTTCTAATTTTCTATTAACTTCAACTTGAAACCTCACCATTCCTGAACCCTATAAAATCCAACTCCCTCTACACCTTAATTCCTCACCCAAACCCTCACATCTATTAGTGCTACAAACCTTAATTCCTCACACAAAATAACTACAAACCCACTTCTTCTAGGGTTTGAGAGATGGCATCCAAAACAACTTCCTCGCTTGCTCTCTTCCTTGCACTCAATCTCTTCTTCTTTGCCCTGGTCAGTTCTTGTGGCACATGCCGCAACCCTAATCCGAGACCAAGGCCGACGCCAAATCCGACGCCAAATCCGACACCAAATCCTAGCCCTTCAACTGGCACCAGCTGCCCTAGAGATACTCTCAAATTAGGGGTTTGTGCTAATGTCCTCAATGGGTTACTTAACATCACCGTTGGCAAACCTCCCGTACAACCTTGCTGCTCTCTCATCCAAGGGCTCGTTGACCTTGAGGCTGCTGTTTGCCTTTGCACTGCCATCAAAGCCAACATTTTGGGTATCAACCTCAACATTCCACTTTCTCTCAGCTTGCTTCTTAATGTTTGTGGAAATAAGGTTCCCAAAGGTTTCCAATGTGCCTAAAAGCTACAATATATGATCCTTAATTTCTTGTATCTTTATGATTTGGCTTTCGTACTTGTTATAAAATATTCAGTGTGAAATTGTTGTGGAATGATGGAGTTTGTAAGTGGGAATTTATCATCTCATTTGTTATGGCGGTTGCCTGATTAAGGGGTGATAAGATTCAATTCATGATGTTTTCCTCATTATCATGGGAATGAAATGTCCTTTAATTTACTTCGTTACCAATTTGCCTTAATTTGTTAATTTTGTATATGTCTAATTTGGCGGTGTCTTATGATCGCCGATTCACATGCAGACTTGCAAACCACTTGTTTAAATTTCCGTTGAGTTTTAATTGAATATTTTGATTACCATATTGGGATAATCGAACAACTTTTATTATTATTATTTTTTTTTTGTTAACAAATGATAGTATCTACATTAAGGGAGTGAGAGACTCAGCTAAGCCTTACAATGGGCTTGCCATAATAATATGGTTCAACTTTGCCTTGGGTGGGAATCGAACAAAAGATCTCTAACTTACACATAAAGAAGAATACTATTAGACCGTAATACAAAATGACAATAGCTTTCATATTTAGCGATAAAAGATGTATATGCTGCTAAAGAGCGAAGGAAACATGAATTTAAAGTTTGGTGAGCAATTTCCCCCTCTTTGTACACATGTACGTGCACCGGTTTCAATTTCAGTATTACTGAAAGTAACTTCAGGCATTATAAATATAATTCACATGCATACTTTTCTTTTTTATCACAAGCATATTGATCAACAGTAAAAGTGGGCAAGAAGTTGGCATGGTCAATTATATGTATAAATGCCAATGGACAATTTATTTATCTCATTTCCGGTCTCCCTTCCCTACTTACGTATTCATATTCACAAGATATCATTTCAAAGTACCAACATTATAATTAAAATCCTTTATTCTCTTTATCATAAAAAAGATCATCTCTAAAAAAATTCATTCAATTTTGAAACTATTCAATTATTCATGTGAATAAAAGAAATTGATGATTTATCATGAAGTTTGTGCTTGTTACCATAACTAAGTTTGTTCAACATATAACAATGGCTAAACGATTTGCAAATTGCTATTTTTTTTAAATTGATATTTTTTTATTATATAATAAATGGATGTCATGTTAGAGGAAATGAGAAAAAAAATTTCTTCCCATGATGATGAAGTTCACATTCCCAGAAATAAGGGGAGTATTTGTCCAAGTGCGTATGGAGAAAAGAGGGGTTTATGAACGCGGAAACATGCCAAGGTCATCTAAGATGTCGTTTTTCTATTGGAGCATTTGAGAATTAAAGAGATACGACCTACCACAATTTTACTTTTTTTTTTCTTTCAAAGTTCATATAATTGTATGGCCCTTGGAATATAACGCAAGTGTAAGATACAATTATTTCCATTGTTCAACCCGTGACTGATTTCGCTTGGTAAGGAAGAAAAGGAATTTTGAGATCATCTGTACACGATTCCTTTTTATTGTTGTTTGGCAAAGATTCCAACTCCATCATAATTTCAAGAAAAGGATCATGGTGGTCATCCCAAAGTCCTGTATGCTTTTCCTTTTGTCATGAAGGTCTGTCTAGTCGAACTTTGGACCTATATCGTTGAAGTCTTTCATTACACAACATATATAAAGGGTTATAAATAGGATGGTCACGGTTTGATTCATTGCGATTTTGGGTTGAAGTCGAAATCGAAATCGAAATTTATTTTGGTTTATTTTGGCGTGGTTTTGAAGTTTGAATCAAAATGGAACAAAATCATAAGGTTTTGGTTTGATTTAGTTTCAAACAGTTTTGCTTTCGGTTTTTGCCTCACTTGTAGATTGGTTAATAAATTGATATTAACGCCAGTATTCAACATTCAAACAAACTCAAAAGTTCAAAACTTTGTCATGTGCAATCTAATTGCTTTATGCAAACCAATTAAATTGGGAAATAGGGAACTGAAAATTGTACAATGTGCTAGAAAGCCGATGAAATTGAAACCCACATTGATGGGGAGGATGTTGAGAATGAGTCCCACATTGATGGGAGGATGGACTTTGCATGCGCTTATAAGAGGTTGGGCTACTCCTCATATTGCCAATTTATGGTGGAACCTCAATTTTCTTCATGATATCAAAGTAGGTTATCCCACGTGTGAAGCAAAATGACCACATGCGCTCCACGTTATCCCGTTATGTTGTCTATGTGTTATGCTTGAAAATTCACCACACTTGAGAAGGCATTTTGAGAATGAGTCCAACATTGATGGGAGGAAGGATCTTGCATGGGCTTATAAGAGGTTGGGCTACTCCACATTTGCTAATTGATTTTATGGTGGAACCTCAACTTTCTTCGGAGGATAGGGAGATGATGAGCTCAAAGGAGCAAGGTAATGGCGTCCAGTGACCTCACCGGGCTGCATGACTTCTCGAAGTTTCAACGGATAAATTCAAGGTCTTAGTGGTGAAGAAGGTGTGTGGACGGTACTAAGTTCCCGGTTGTGTTAGAAGGGGGGAGGGAGGCTTGAGGAGAGGAGGTCCTTTATAGAGATGAAAAGTGTGAGAAGGTGCTTAAAAGCTCAGCTGATTGGAAAGTAGTCATACGCACATCATGTCTCA
Source organism: Pyrus communis (assembly GCF_963583255.1). NCBI lineage: Eukaryota > Viridiplantae > Streptophyta > Magnoliopsida > Rosales > Rosaceae > Pyrus > Pyrus communis. The sequence continues at coordinate 6,936,117 of NC_084814.1, read as the reverse complement.
ATTTTATGCAGGATCATCACATTCATTTATTTGTACATAAATGTTCGACAGATGTTTGTCTCTAGTTTACTTGTTCGCTATGTATATGCACCATGGATCGATGGCTACGTGCACATAGGCGTGAAATGATATTTTTACATACATACGTGCAACATGAGGGATTACAACACTAGTAAAAAAATTCCTTGCGCAACAAAACACAATCATCGCGTATAGTGACTTTCCGCGATGAAATTTTAATAATTGTCTAACGTGCATAAAAATTAAATAAAATGCACATCAATATATTTTTATTAATTTAATATTAACTGTAAAAGATTTTTTTTTAACTTTGCGCAACGAAAATCAAATATTTCATCACTCAATGTAAATTTGTTTTCTTTTTTTTATTATATTTTTATATTTAAACCTTATAATTCAAATCATTTTATGTGTTATTTTCATTTCAAAAAATTTTCGCAGCGAAATCTTATTATTTTTTTCGCACAGAGTAAAATTTTTTTATTTCATTTTTATTTTAAATTGTAAAAAAAAAAAAGATTCTTTAAACTGTGCTTGACGAAATTTAAATATTTTAAACCTTATAATTCAAATTATTTTTATTTTGAAACTGCGCAACGAAATCCTAATATTTATCACCCAACGTAAATCTATTTCATTTAATTTATATTTTTAATTCTAAAAAAAATTATTTTTGTATTTTTTAAAACTTTGCAAGATAGAAATACAATATTTCGTTTCGCAAAGTAAACTTATTTCCTTTCTTATTTAACTTTTTTATTTTAAATTGGAAATTTATTTTTCTATTATATATTAAAGTGTAAAAGAAAATTATTTTCTTAATAATTTTTTTTTTAACTTTATGAAATGAAAACCCCAACGTTTTGTGACGGAAAGTAAATTGTTTTCTTTTTTTTATTTAATTTTATATTTTAAACTGTAAAAGGAAATTATTCTTTTAACCGTGCGCGATGAAAGCCCAAAATTTTGTCACGTAACGTAAATGTATTTTCTTTTATATTTAGTTTTATATTTTAAATTGTAAAAGAAAATTATTATTAATTTTTTTAACTTTGGTATTTCGTGGCTCAAATATTATGAAAATGAAAAAAGTAATTAATTAAAAAAAAAAAAGCATACCAATAATATAAAGTTGTTTCTTTTTATTTTCATGATTTACCAACGTTTTTGCATAGACGATCTTCAAGATAGTACGAGTGCATATTGGACGAGACATGGATGATATAATTCAATCTTCCATTTTTATTATCCCACAAAAAAAGAAGGATAGGTATTGAGTTACTCCTACAGTACGTTCTTGGACAATACTCAAGGCTTTGGGTTGAGTAGCAAGAGCAACTTTTAATTTATTATGAGCCAAACGATGGATTCAATAAGCTTACCTACTTGAATTGTATATTTTGAATATCAACTAATCACATAATATCCCTACAGTTCTTTTAATCTCTTTTGTATTATTTACAAAAATTTTGTCGGTATAAGTGATATTATGTAATCAATTAATTAATGGTTAACTATTACAAATGATCCTAACGAGGATATGGAATTGTTGAATTCACATTGCATTGTTCACAGAAAGTTCATGCAACATTTGTAGTTTGCAAATGTTATGGCACTATATGTTAAAAGTTCTTCGCAAGTGAAATAATGTGATCGACATTTTACAAAGCCGTTTCAAAATCTGAGCCTTCAAGATTTTGACCTCTCCTTCAAGATCAAATATGAGAAAAATTACTTGATTCTGACATGGAGAAGTCTTTCTTAGTAGTTAAAAGAAAGAACATATCAGAATTAATGAACAAGTTTGTGTGACGAATATCCACATTTTGTAGTGCAAGGGCTCTTTCCGCGACGAAATATTACCATCGTCACACAAAGGCGCCTTGCATGACAAAGCAAGGATGTTCGTAGCACAAAGTATATTCCCCAAAATTTTAAAGATTTAGGATTAGGAGTATTTGGTTGTGCAAGGCTTTTAGCGACGGAATTTTTTTCGTGCGAAACGCTATATATTTGTAAGGGTGACGAAAGTAGAAAGCCAAAATTTTTTTTTAACAACTTTGAGTGACGAATGTGAAGCTTTGCACGACGAATCTTTCTTTGCGCAAAACCATAAAAATTTAGGCTGGTAACAAAAATGTGTTGCGGGAAATTTATTTATTTTATTAGAACTTTGCACAATGAATGAGATGGCCCAACTAGTTTCTCACCAAGGGACAACATTAGGAGCAACGACCCTAGTAGCGTGGAAGATATCTTGAGAAAAGATTTTATCACTGGTGTATCCGGAGAAGAATGAAAGAATGAAACAAAAAACAATTGCTTGATCATGAATTTCATAAAGTGAAGGATGTGGGATTTAAGGTATGAAAGCAATGTCCTCAACGAGGTTAAGGTAGGGAGACTTGTATTCCATAACCACTTAGTTCTTAAATAATGATCTAGCAGTTTGGAAAGTCAACTAGACATTGACTATCCAGAAGGGCCGGTGTATTACTATGGTATCATGCTATGCGTGTTGGACACGTGATGAATCTACATGTGCTTGTCAGTTGAACAAGTTCACTGAACGTTGACTATCTAAGAAGCTTAGACATATGGATGCTTACCACATGTCAAATATTACAAAGCTTCTGTTTGTAGTTTGCAAATCATTTTCAGACCTGAGGCATCATAGGTATCTTATTGTAGATAAGAACTTTGGTTACACCTTAAAGCCCTCAATGAGATCATAGGGCCTGATAGTGTGATATTTGAATTTATATGTATAAGTATGAGATACATGAATGTGCAATATAGAATCCACCACCTTTTGGTAATTTTAAAAATCAAGAAGACCAAAATCTAGACAAATGATGGTAAAATTGCAGCCCCAATTCCAAACCAACAATGGTTAATTTGCATAAGCAATCCATTCAAATCTAGAAAAAAAATTCGGCTTAAATGACATGGTTTTAATTACATAGGCATTGGCGCGTGGCTTAAAAGCATGAGGCACCGCCGCTTGCAGGAAAGTGGGCGCGTTTGGAGGCCGGTGATTTTTAGTTGGGTGTGTTCACACGCATCATGGGGGCCGCCACTAAGCTGGCTTATTGTTTGGTTAAATCTGCTTAAATTTTAGATTTTATGTCAAACTCAAATTTTAGCCAGTTATTGGAGGAAATTTGGAAAGATATAAAACATAAACTTTAGATTTTAAACCAATTATTAGAGTTGTTCTAAAAGACTATTTTAGGGCATACATGCATGCGCATAACCTTTTCGTTCTTACAACCAATGATAGTAGTACAGCCAGATATAATCCACTTAACTTCTTACTTTATGATAAACAATTTCTTCTGTTTTCCTCAAGGCCAATATATACATATATCTTCTTCATGAGGAAGGCCTCTCGATTTAAACTGCAGAGAGGACGGTGCCTAATTCTTGGCTTGATTCTCAAATTAGTAAATTGATTAGATGGTCCCTCTTAACCACCATTTCAGTCCGTGAACAAGTTTTGGCACATTCAATTTTTCAATAACAAGTTTTGGATCCACATCGTATGGCCAATGGTTATAATCGAATATATTATATAAGTATGATCAATCAATATTTCTTGCTTCCGCGTGTAAACCATTGAAGGATTTGGTAAGAACTGTTATGTAGAGAGAGAAGAAGAAGATTGAGAGGGTTTAGAGAGAGAAGGAATCTTTGAAAATGTATTGATCTTTCTTATTAGTTACAATTGTTTATTACAAGCTATATATAATAGCTATAGTAGCTTGCACTCTAAGCTACAATCACAACAAACTTAACTAACTTTTTAATCTGTTGACACATGTCAATTACATAGCCATAGGATCTTAATACTCCTAACATCCCCCCTCAAGCTCAGGAGTAGAGAAATTGAGCATGAGATTGAAAAATGTGTCTGAAATAGTGGTGTAGAGAGTCCCTTTGTAAATACATCAGCAAACTGTTCATTCGAAGACACGAAATGCACCTGCAGTTGTTGTTTTGTTACCCTCTCTCGAACAAAATGCACATCAATCTGAATGTTCTTAGTGCGTTGATGTTGAATTGAATTGTAAGTAAGAGCTATTGCAGATAAGTTGTCAAAAAAGAGGAGTGGTTTATTAGAAAATAGAACATGCAGAAAAACCAATAGTTGTTTGATCCAATCGATTTCAGATGCTATAGTTGCCAAAGCCTGATATTTAGCTTCAATTGATGATCGAGAAACTATGTTTTGTTTCTTGGATGACCATGAAATGAGATTAGACCCCAAAAACACAACCATTCCAGTGGTTGATCTTCTATCATTAGAATCCCCTGCCCAATTTGCATTACTATATGTAGTGACATCCAGTGAACCTTTGACATTATGAATACCACAACCTTGAGTAGCTCTTAAGTATCTGAGAATTCTTTTAACAGCCATAAAATGTGACTCTATAGGGTTTGCATAAATTGACATACCTGATGCACTGCAAAAACAATGTCAGGCCTAGTGAATGTTAAGTATTGGAGGGCACCAACCAAACTTCTATATGGTGCAGGGCTATTGTAAGGCTTTCCATAATCTTTAAGCAATCTGTTGTAGGGCAAGCATGGAGTAGCACATGGTTTAGACAGTAATATTTGAGACTTGGTCAACAAATCTGTGACATACTTGTCTTGAGATAGTAATAAACCATCCTTCTTCTACGCAATTTGGATTTCCAAAAAGTAGTGAAGTGGTCCTAAGTCTTTTATATCAAATTCCTGAGTGAAAGATTGAATAACCTCAGTGATTGCTTGTGTTACATTTCTTATTATAATGGTATCATCAACATATAATAGCAAGATCACCACAGAACTGGCAACATTTTTCACAAACAATAATGAATCTGCATATGTGGATTTGAACCCCAAAAGTGGTAGAAAACTAGTGAATCTCTCATTCCAATCCCTTGGTGCCTGTTTCAATCCAGACAAGGATTTATGTAATCTGCAAACATAGTCTTCATGTTTAGTATCAACAAATCTAGATGGTTGTGCCATGTACACCTCTACTTGCAAGATGCCATGTAGAAAGACATTTTTCACATCCAATTGTCTCAATGTCCAGCCAAAGTGTGCAGATAAGGCTACAACTAATCTCATTGTTGTAGGTTTAACAACTGGGCTAAAAGTCTCTCTATAGTCAATACCCACTTCTTGATTAAACCCTTTAGCCACCAGCCTTGCTTTATATCTCCCAATTAAACCATCAACATTCTTCTTGATCTTAAAGATCCATTTACAACCTACTATGTTTTTGTGTTGTGGAAGAGGAACCAATGACCATGTACCTTGGTTGTGTAAAGCTGAAATCTCATCTTTCGTAGCCTCATGCCGTACTGGAGATTTTAATGCAGACTTATATGTTGCAGGTTCAACTTGATTCAAATGAACTCCTTTATTTTCATGTATAGCAGCAAGTAGAGCAATTTTCTTTGAGATGTCTGCGTAAGGTGAAGATTAATTGGAGGTATAGATAGAACCACTTGTAGTTGTTCATGTAGGAATTTAGGTACTACAAAGACTGTAGGAGACAAGGGCTGGCTGTGTTGTTGGTGCAACAATGGATTGACTGGAACTTGAATCTTTTGAATTTGAACTTGAAACTACAACTCGAATTGAAGTGGAGTCTTCTAAAGGTTGATTGATGACAATATTTGGCATGGAACTAGGTATAGAAGTTGAACCTAATTGTGTGGGACCTGGTGAGGAACTCAATGTGGAGTGATTTTGTGGTTCTAGCAAAACAAAGACATTATTGTGATTTGGTATTAGAATTGGCGTTTGTATGAGTGATGGTAGTGGTGTAGTAGTGAAATAGTGATGTTTGGGAACCAAGGAAACTCTATCTCATCAAATATCACATGTTCTAGAGATATAAATTTTTTTTATAGATACATCATAACAAAGATACCCTTTATACTTGGATGCATACCCCAAAAAGACACACTTTGTTGTTCTGGGTTCTAATTTAGTATTGTTGTATGGTCTTAACCAAGATTAACAAGAACAACCAAATACTTTCAAATGTAGGATCTCAGGTATTGAATTATGCAGCAATTCAAATGGTGATTTTTTGTCTAATGTAAGGGATGTCATTTTGTTGATTAAGTATATTGAGGTTTGACAAGCAAAAGACCAAACCAAGGATGGTAATGAAGCAGAATGTAACAAAGTGATGGATGTTTCAATAATATGTCTATGTTTTCTCTCTGCTATCCTATTCTATTTTGGTGTGTGAGGACATGACATTTGATGGCTCACTCCTTTATCAGAAGGAAACTTTTGAAATGCTTTACTTATGTATTCGCCACCACCATCACTTTGGAGAGTTTTTTTTTTTTATGGATGTATGAAATTGGTTTAAAATGAAATTGTAAAAGGAAACAAATGTTGCAAAAACATCACTTTCATTGCATATGGGGAAAATCCAACAATACTTGGTACAATGATCAATGAAGGCCACATAGTATTTGAATCCTTCTAAGGACACACAAGGAGTAGGGCCCCACACATCACTATGTACAATATCAAAAGATTTTACACACTTTGCAACTGAAGGAGAAAATGACAATTTTCTAAATTTACCCTTTAAACATGTTTGACACAGTGAAGGTATAATATGAGCAACACATGAGACATTTGAAGTTCTTAAAACTTGAGAGACTATTGAATTAGAAGGATGACCTAGTCTCTTATGCCAAATACTGATTGTAACTTGTTTTCCAAGAAAAGTTGTAGGTTGTCCTTTATTGATGACTGCATGAGAACTTGGTGAGATGATGGGGTAAAATCCATTGTTACACAGCCCTTTGTAGAGTATCCTCCCTGTGGCTTTGTCCTGAATCCAAAATGAAAATCCATCGAAAATCAACCAACAGTTATTAACAAAACAGATCCTATGCACAGACAATAGGTTTTGAGACAGTTTTGGTACATAAAGAATAAAATTAAGCTTAATAGGCTTCATTGGAGTTGTGAGGAGAGATGAACTAGTGTGAGAGATAGCTAAGCCTTCACCATTAGCTGTCTGGATTGTCTCATTTGATGGATATGGGGTTACCAATGAGAGATTACTCGATTTTGAAGTCATGTGATTATTGACACCTGAATCATTAAGCCAAACATGTTGATGTGATGGTGCAAATGGTAATGAGAATTGTGAGTAATGACCATTAGGTGTGGCAACATGCATGGCATTCATTGGAGAAGTAGAAGTCTTCTGAAAACATGTTTATGTACTATAATTGGGATTCCTATATATTTGACAACTTGAAGAAATAACTGTATTTCTATATCTGCAAGTATCAGCAAGATGGTTGTTCTTGCCTAAAATTTGACATCCCTGTGATGAATTTGTATTCCTGAATCGACAAGTAGAGGCTAGATGATTGTTTTTCCCACAAATTTGGCAAGTTTGAGCTTGAAAGCCATAGTTTTGTGATCTTGGTGGTGATGTACCAAGAATCCCAGGAACAGGACTTGAATGAAAGTTCTTGTTGTTACCAAATTTCAAATTGAAATTGGAATTGAACCGATTTCTGCCTTTGGTGTTGTTGTTGAAAGACTTGTATGCATTAGAGTTAGGACTAACATGGTTGTTACCAGAGTTAGAAAAAGATTGATTCTTGGAAGTAAAACCATTGTTTTGTGCCATGGGTGCAGATAACACAAGTGATGTAAATACATGTTCAAGCAAAGTTTCTTCAGCAAGTAGTTGAGATCAAAGATCTTTCAATGATATTATAGTTTCATGATCCTTAATCACATATCTTATTGTATTGAATTCAGCAAGCAAACGATTTAGTGTACAAATCACAATATCATCATCCTCAAAGAATACACCAGCAGTAGTTAAGAAATCTCTTGCTTCTTGAATTTTTTGCAAATATAATGATGGAATCTTTACCTTTTTTTTTTCTTTTTATACTCTGAAGCTCGGATTTGAGTTGAAAGATGCTTGTTCATGTGACTTAGAGAACTTTTCTTTAAGCTGAGTCCACAAATATTTGGAATTAGTGCTGCCAACTGCACATGAAATTGTAGCAGAAGACAAAGTTACAGTGATTAACTACATTAATGCTTTATCATGCATCTTCCAAATCTTGTATTCATTTGATGGTACCCTTGTGGAGGAATCACCACATAAGACTGCAAAGTCATTAGAAGATTCTTAACTAAAATTGGGTTGGACAGGGTGTTGAGCCATCAACAACCTAATGATGCTACGACCTTCAAGAAGTAACTGCATTTGGAAATGCTAGGCCAAATAATTCGTGTCGGCCAAATTCATGTTTATCGAGCTGGAAATAGATGAAATCAATGAAGTGATTGAAGATTGGAGAATCTATAACTGAGAAGCTAGCACCATTATTGCATATTGTGACAAAATCTTGAAGTAATGTTGACAGAGATCAAACCACAAACACTTAGTGTGCACACTTTGTAGAACGCAAGATTAGAAGAATGGGTGAAGTCGAAGCACCCAAATTTACCAAAAAGAATCATAGTATTACAAAGGAAACTTGAGATGCTGTAGAAGTAGATGAAACCAATATCGAAGAACCGTCAAGCTTGTATGCTTGTTCCAGCGATGATACCACGTAAACCATTGAAGGACTTGATAAGAACTGTTATGCAGAGAGAGAACAAGAAGATTGAAAGGGTTTAGAGAGAGAATGAATCTTTGTAAATGTATTGATCTTTCTTATTAGTTACAACTGCTTATTACAAGCTATATATAATAGCTATAGTAGCTTGCACCCTAAGCTACAATCAGAACAAACTTAACTAACTTCTTAATCGCTTAGAACATGTTATTCCATAGCCATAAGATCTTAATACTCCGAACAATGCATAGAGTTAGTCTTGATTATCCAAAGAATAAGACACAGAAGAAATAGGAAATATATAGTATGATCATTTAGGTACATATAATGTACGCGTCTAAAAGTTATGAGATTTCTACATATGATCGATTTCTCTTTACATGGTCATGTAGATGTCGGATCTATTATCTACATATAAAATAGGTATTCAATTTGTATCCATAGCCTTTGTTGGTTGATAAGAATCTCCAAGTCAACATATCAACGCATTTTTTTTGTCTTCATGCATATTTTTTATTATTTTTATGCTTTGAATTGCATAAATTAAAGCAGACTCAAAATACATGTAAAAATATGATTGTGCAGAAAGAGAAAATGATGTACGAAAATCATTTTTAAAAACTTATAAATAGAAGCAAGTTCAAAGATGAATAACAGGTCGTTTTCTCATTGTTTGTGCAATCTCTATCTCAACTAAAATAGATTTTGATTGGGTACGCCTTCGTGTGAAGAAGAAACTTTTCAAAGTGCTCAGTATTCAAGCAGATATTTCATGTGTCATAAAATAAGTGAAGGGACACGGACAAATATATTATTTCCTCCTTGTATTATAACATGTGAGTACTACTTGAATACGTAGTGCTTAGGACAATCACTTCCATTGGGGTTGATGTTTGTAACCATTTAATGCTTGTATTTTTACAATGAAAAAAAATACTCAATTTTCATAAAAAACTATAGATGTAGAAGAGCCGCTTGTCATGAAAATAGTGCAAGCACTACTAGAAATTACTATTTGCGTGACAAAATTTTATCCAGTGAACCACTTTTCGTCGAGCCAAGAGACTTTATCGATGAAAAAACCAGTTTAACAAGCAAACCTATTCAATTTTTAGGGTTTTGTCAAAGACTTTGTGCAGGGAAGAAATTTTGTAGGTCAAGTTAATATTCTTCGAGCAATGTTTTGGCACCAAGAGAAAAAAAAAATGGCGTGTAGTGTGTGAGACCATGAATTTTCAGGGCTTAGTAAGATTGATGGGAAAGACATTACCTCAAAAGTATGGTCATAAACTCAACAGCTTCGAGCGGAGTTGGATTAGGTGGAGCGACGATGCCACCATCATCTTGTTCTAGGGTAATAGGCAAAGTCTAAGTGACTCCGCTGAAATGACCATGCTTGTTTTGCAAGACACATGATCTGATTCGGCTCTGGACTCAACCAAATCCTCATAAGTCTTGGAGTTCCTGCAATCTAGGAATTGACATGCACTGCAAGTAATCATAACTCCTAATTCCTAAAAGGGTGCAATATCTACTTCTAGATATTCTATAGGATTTTCCAAACTTAGAACGAAAATTGTATCCTAAAAAAGTCTCTCTCCCCTCAGTACAAATAAACCCATCCAGGATTCGTCTCTGTTAACACAATCTCTATACTCTAATTCTCTTGCCCATTGCTTAAATTTAAAACTGCTTACTAACTTGACCATCGGAGAGCCTTTGGCTGACGCACTCACACCCTCATCGGTTGCTTGAATTTAAACCCATCCAGCCTTTATTTTGTAGGTTGCTTGAATTTGTAACTCCACCATGTGTGGCAGTGTGCAGATTTGGTTCCAATAGTTGATCATTTTATGGAGAGTAAACTTGTATTTCTCTTGACCAAATCCCTCAACCCTTATGTTCCGTCCAAATCATCTTGCTAGGAACCTGGTGCCTCTACACACGACGCCAATCCCTAGATTAATAGGGCTATTGCCATAGATGAGATATTAGAGGACGTTACGAATATTTGCATATCCCTGTAATATGTCTGACGAAGCCTGCTAGCCAAAGAACCAGCAAGACTCGCCAACATGAAAGTGCAAGTAAAAGATTTGGATGAAGTCTTCTCTCACTTCAGAGAGGCATTGACCCAAGCAACGTTCACCCAAATCTTCACTGAGATTATTGATTTGAGTTATGAAGTGTCGACTCAAAGGCTAACCCGTAAGAAGCATTATAGAAAGTCAATAAGGCTTCAAGATCTCTATCATGCTCAACACTTGGATGTAGAAACATTCCCTTGAGTGAACTGCAGATACGACGAACAAGAATATCTGGGAAACACCAGAAAGAAAAGAAAAACGACTTGTAAGAAACTTAGAATGGTGGCTTCGATCAACAAACAATTAACAATCGACTCCAATATCTTGATATTCTTTGTTTGAGATCTAGAAGACATCCACTCACTCCATGACGACGCCTTCATCGTCAAGGTGTAGATCTCCAATGTCATGGTCAGCTAAGTTTTGGTGGACAATGGATCTGGAGTGAAGGTCCTCTTGAAGGCAACATATTAGATAGGCATTTTTCGATAACATCAACAAGGGGAGAAACACTTTTCACACTTCAACAGGGAGCCAATTCAATCATTAGGAATAGTAAAATTGGTAGTTTGGGTAGAGCCCTACAACTAATTGGTGACCTTCCATGTCATGGACTACCCAACTCCCTACAATGCCATCCTTAGCCGGAATTGGTTGCCTAAGATGAAGATGTTCCATCCAGCTACCATTAGCTACTTTGTTACTCTGTTCTAGACGGAGTGAAAGAAATAAAAGGAAGACCAATCGTCTGCACAATGTTGCTCCGTCGAAAGCATGAACATGATCCAGAAAGGAAAGCAATGTTTCAATGCTCCTATGGATGAATCAACATAGAAATCATGGTCAGGGGGTTAATGGACGAGCTACAAAGAATTAGACCTAAATCTTGACCCCCAGAACAATAGCACCCCAGAGTCGAAAGCAAACGAAGACACCGTATATATACATCAGCCTCAATTTGATAAACCTAAGTGGAAAGCCAAGATCAGATCAAAACTGACTGACCGAAAGAAAGAGTTGTTTATCAAATTCTTGCTAGCCAACAAGAATGTGTTCACTGGGCTACAAAAGACATGCATGGAATTGACCCCTTCATGATCTGTCATTACCTCCACCTAGACCTAACTACCATACTAGTTATCAAGCGCAAGTGGAATCATAGGATGGAGCGAATCAAGATCATAAAAATCAAGATCGACAAACTAAAGTATGTAACCTTCATCCTCGAAGTGCACCATTCTACATATATTCATCTATGTCCTAAACGAGGTTAGGGCAGGGAGACTTGTATTTCGTAGTCACTTAGTCCTTAAATGATGTTCTTAGAATTTTGGAAAGTTAACTAGACCTTGACTATCTAAAAAGGCTGGTGTATATCGCATTAAAGTTAGCATGGCCTCATGTTACGCATGTTGGACTTATGATGAATATACAGGTTCTTGTTTGTTGAATAAGTTCACTAAACACTGACTGTGCAAGAAGCTTCCACGTATGGATTTACAACATGTCAAACGTGCTTTAGTTGTAGTATGGAAATAGTTTTTAGACCTGAGGAATCAAAGGTATCTATTATTTTTAGATATGAATTTTGATTTCAACTTAAGCCCTCTATGACATCTTATGGCTCAATATTATGATATTCAGGTTTATATGTATATGTATGAAGATACATGAGTGCACAATAAGGAATCTATCATTGTTTGGTAATTGGTCAATAGAAAGAGATATCCCTTGAAGTCACTTGAAGATCTATCTTGGAAATCTCTGGCTAGAGTAATTGTTGATCAAGCTATGTTTGCAAGAATTGCTTCAACATGAGATGCATCATGGCGATCATAGATGACTTGATGTGAGTTGACATAATTCCATATCAAATAAGTCATGAACATAATATGGATGATAGTAGAGCCGCATTGTATTGTAACTACAATCAAGGTTCAAAAGAGTATCATGATAAGTTAGTTTCTATTTTTGTTAATTCGAATCCCATGACATCGTACTAGGTGTCATGGTTTGATGGAATTAAATTAATTCATTAATTAATTTCACTGCTTGCTTTAGTTAGAACCTAACAGGTCACACACATATGATGTGTTCTTGCAACATTACATGGATGATGATAAGATAAGATGTATTAATTGTTAATTACATTGCATTAATTATTTGGGCTTAATGAACATGGTTTTAATCAAATAGGCATTGGGCTTTATTTAATTAGAAGGAGTCCAAGTCACAAACCCAAAAAAGGGTAAGTGAGTGGGCTTGGCGCGTGGCTTAAAACCCGAGGCACTAAACCATAATAAGGTGTTGCTAAAGAGGGTGGCAATGAGTATTTATATCCTCCTTGTGTTTCTCTCTAACATACAATGCAAAAATCATTTAGTTTTGTCCCTCAAAGAAAAGAGAGAAAAACCCTAAGTCAAAAGAGTGTGTGTGGCGTCCATTCTATATTGATCCAAGTGAGAGATATTGCTAGCACATCAATTTTCAATTACTCTATCATCCCTTGCTAATTTTATCAATGTGGATATTCTTAGAGGCTCAGCACTTGGGGAGCTTCACATGATCAATCATGAAGATGAAGATTGCGAGCAGAGAGATGATCCAATAAAGCGGCATGCACATGCCTAGAGATTCAAGTAAGTTATCTCTACGACTACTTTGTTTGCTACTCTATCAATTACAACCAAAGCGGACATGTATGTAATTGGGATAACATATTGTGACACATCTCGGATTGTCCACTAGGACTCCAAATCGAGTTGTGTTGGCTGACACCTGGAAGGGGATGAAGCCATAAAGTGTAGTGAGGTGGAAAATGTGAATGAATTTAAACCTAAAAGTGCCTAAATACAAGAGTGCGCTATGAGTGGGAATGAACTCATTTCATATGTGACGTCAGAACATAAGTAAAGTATAGTGGATTGAGAATCATACCATCGAAGGTAATCTCCAATACCAAGATTTACCATGAATCCTCGTTGATAAGAAAGCTCAACTATTAAAACCTGGAGGGGCAAAAAACAAGGGTGAGTGGGTTTGAAAATAAAGTTTTAATAAAAAGCTTTTGAAAACGTTATAACCCCTTAGTGTAAAACCTGTATAGTGTCTAGAAAATCATACTACGCATAATTATGAAATCAGACGTAAATCAACAATAAATCCAGAAATATTCCAAATCACTACATATCAGCAATAGCATAATAAAATCAGGTGCTCATCAATCTATGCTGAGACACGAGTCAGAATTGCCTAACGCAACCTAAATGACTCATAGGCAACCTGTACGACATTGTCGGAGCTGCCTATTATTGCAACCTGTACGACAGTGTCGGAGTTGCCTAAAACATAAATATAGTCATGCCATAACTCAATCATTTCAAATAACACCATAAACTCACCTGAACTTACCTGCGTCCCGAATTCACCTTAGCACTTCAAAGCATTCACAACAATTGTATGCAGGTAATATGCATATGGATATGCCATGATGCAATCTAAAACTTAACCATATCATAGTATATTAAAAATACACACACACACACACACACACACACACACACACACACACACACACACACACATATATATATGACATAAAATGCATAAATCAATTTAAAAGCATTTGTCGAAATATCAATCATATATATACTATAAAAAGGAAAAGATCCACTCACCTGAAGTTCGTGCTACAATTCCCCAACACGAATATCGAGGCGTCACGAACCATTGTCGCCTAGAACAATTATCAAATAACGTCTCAGAATTCTAATCGATAGAACATGTAACTTACATAAAATACATCCCCAAGGATGTTATAGAATAATTTGAAACCCATTGACCAAAAGTCAACTGTCGGTCAAAGGTCGACGGTAGGGTCCACAATCTTACGTAACTCAATCCAGAAGATTCGCACCTCGGATTTCCGATCTGCAATTTCCAAAGATCCACATTATGTTTCTAGAACATCATACTAAAATTTTATTATGATCCAACGATCGGATCTCCGCCAATTACTACAATTAAGTGGTGGCTGACATTTTATTTTACAAACTTACAAATCCAATTTGGGAAGTTCTGTATGTCAGATTCCTAATCCGTAAGTTCCTATGGTCCTCAAATATTACGTACTATAATGTATTGAAGTTTAGTGACCATCCAATGGTCAGATCATCGATTGCTACTACTATTTAAGTGGCGGACCTTAATGGAACTAAGTTCAAATGATGGAATTTCGTCAATCGGACTTCACATATGGAATTGGAGTATCAAATTTAGCTTAGGAAGGTTAGGGGACACCTCGGCCCATGCATTGCCGCAAGTGGCGGTTGGCCGCCCCAACTTGCCGGAAAATTCAACTATTTCAAAAAATTACCAAAATTTACAAGAATGAAGATCTCAATGAGTAGAGCAAGTTTTATACATGTGGCCAAGTCTAATTTGCCTGGGAAAGGCTCCAAATTGACTTGAACCCTCCGGAAACCCTTGATTTGGGTTGATTCGTCACCAAAACGAACTCTGATGCCTCATCCAAGGCTTGAGCCTTGCTCCTGGAGTTGATAGAAGTCTTTTGGTGGTGGTCATTGATGATGAAGCTCACCGGAGCCACCGGAAAAAGATTAAAGCTGCCGAAAAAGTTTTGGGCTTTATGCTTCGAACTGGAAAATGGGAAAGAAATTGGGAAATCTAACACTACAAAGTTGTACGGCTCGTCAAGGGCTTTCCATGGACACCAAGATCACCTAAAACAGAGTTCGTATGAAGGAGATATGAGCGGGTCAAGTTGGCGGGTCGGGTGGAGATACCTAGTTTGGCCAGTTCTCTCCTTCTCCCTTCCTTCCTTTCCCTCCTTTCCTTTCTTCCTCATTGGCCGGTTCCATTCCTCCTTTCTTTCCTTTCTCTTCTCTCACTCTCATCCCAACCGTCCATCTCTTACTTCCTTTTTCAAACTCAACCATACACGTGGCTCATCCCATTACCCAGATTTTTTGGAGCCTTCCAATTAAATGTTAAATTATCTATTTTGCCCTCCACTTCACTCATTAATAAGTCCTTCGTTATAACTCCATTTCACGAACGGTTTCCGCCTACGTGTTTGTGAGGTTGAGCTCTATCCAAATATGTCAAGAAACATGACAAAATATACAAGGATCAAATACGTCCTTGAAAAATTACGTTTTGCCCCTAGGGCATTTCCGTCAATTCCTTGGATTAAAATAAATAAAAACGTAAATTTAGAGACGGGTTGTCACATATTGTATGTTATTCTTATATTTTGTTGCGTATTTAATTAATTATTTAAATTAAATTTATCCCAATAATATGCCCGGAAACCCAACACATACCACGTGGTTTACCATCACACGTATTACTTTTTTAAGACCAACTCCAATGCTTGGGGTTAGAATCGATATTTTTTGCCTAGAAAATTTATGTTTTAACCCAAAAACAACTTTTCTTCTCCAATAGTTTTGGCTTAAAATTTTAGCCAAAAATTATTAAAGAAATTAAGCTCAATTTTTTTGTCGGTAACTTTTTTAAAAATAAATTTATGTAGATTATCTTAATTTATTTTTATCAACATTTTAAATTAAAAATATTTAGATTCTAATAAATAATAAAAAATTAATAAATATTCTTCAATTTTGGGTGAATTTTGATACCAATTTTCTTTAATTGTTTTAGTTAGCTAAAACTTTGAGCCGTTAGATCTTTATTTTTCGTCGTTAGGTTTGATCATATTCAATTTTAGCCGTTAGATTTAATGTATTTATAAATTATACTTTAAAATAAAATAGTTTGAATCTAGACTGTTAGATCAACCAACGACCCAATCTTTTCAGCCATCAGGATTACGAATATATAGTTGTTCAAACGTGATAAGGTGGCAGACAAACCTGTCAGCGGTAGGTCCCATTTGTTGTAGCCTGACACATGCAAGAAAGTGCGGAGTGTTTGGGGGCGGTGGTCTTCAGTTTTTTGGCGTGTGTTGCACACATCATGGTGGGGCTCGCCACTAATCTGGCTTATTTTTAGTTTAATCTGCCCAAATTTGAAGTTTTATGCCAAACCCAATTTTTTATCCAATTATTGGAGAAAATTTAGAAATACAAAACCTAAAATTTAAATTTTAACTTAATCATTAGATTTGGTCTAAAAGACTAGGCAGACATACATGCACATAAGAGCAGTTACAGCGTTGGCTGGTGCTCGGGGGAAAGGCTGGTGAACAGGGCTGTAGAGCCCAAGTGAGAGAGTCCACTATGTGGCCGCCCGAAGGACAAGCCCGGCCAGAGGAAGGGGCCTGGCACAAGTTGCCAGCCCGAAAGCCCGAGGGCTTTATGACGCACGGCTGACGTCACCTAAACGTCAGCCACTTTTTTTATTTTTTTCTGTCAGGCGCATGGCCCTTAAGCCCACGTATAGGCGCAAGGGCCAACAAGATTTCAGGAATTGGGGCCGCGACCCATTAAAAATTGTTACCGTTGGGAAGCCACATGGCTTCCCACGGTCCGTTCAATCTCAACGGCAAAAAATTTTGGACCGTCTAATTTGCAACGGTAATAAAAATTTAAAAAACCTTATTTAATATCAACCGTTGGTATGAGATCAACGGTTGATATTATTAGCCTTTATAAATAAATAAAAAAAGAAAAAACTGTTTTAAAAATCAGAAATGTTACTGTTGTGACACATGGAACAATCTGGAGTGTTGGAATTCAATTTTTTTTTAAATCCAACGGCAGAGATTAATTAGTTGAATAAAAGATTTTAAAAAATTGTAAAAAATCCGAAAAAAAATTTGTTTTTACTTTTCTATAAATACCTTCTCATTATCATCTACCTTACACCACAATTTCATATATTCTCAACTACTTTCAATCCCATTCCTATCTTTCTCTCAAAGTTTCAATCCAATTTTTTATAACAAAATGATTACTGATGCAGGTACGAATTTGTCGCTTCTTGAAGATGTTGCATTGTGTACTAGTTGGGTTGAAGTTACCCATATTTCGCTTACGGGTAATGAGATGCAGTTGCGAGAAATGTGGAGTCTTATTTATACCAATTATCTTGAGAAAATGGGTAGGAAAAGAACCAAAGAATCGATGTCCAGTCGTTGGAAATTACTTAGCCAATCGTTTAGTACGTGGAGAGACACCTTGGCACAAGCTAGTATTAATATTTGAAGTGGGGAAAATTACACGGATCAGGTAACAATATATTATTTATTTGTTTGTACTATACCCAAATTTACATTATAATTATTTGTTACCTACTTACATTATAATTATTTTCTTGTATTATTTATTTGTTACCTACTTTTATTATAATTATTTCTTCTCCCGCATTGTGTAGCAACTTCAAGCACAAGCTTGGTACGGTGCCAAAACCAAAAGGAAAAATAAATCATTCAACCGGTGGGAATGTTGGAATATTGTCAAAGATTGTCCTACATTCAGAGTTGTGCCTGTCGGTCCAGAAGTTTTGATGAACAGTGTGACATCCCGTCCCGAAATTATTTAAAACGCACGTGTGAAATGACCCTTTTACCCCTAGCTTGTTTTCGTTATGTTGTTTGGTGGTTTGTGTGGTGTTGGCAAGTGTTGGGCCACACACACACACACTGTCACTCTCCCTCTCCCTCTGTCTTTTCCCTGTCTCTCTCTCTCTCTCCCGAGTCCTCTTTCCTTCCTCTTCCTTCTGAAAACGTACGGACACACACCAAGAACCATCAAACCTTAACAGATCGAGGGAACCAACTACACCTTCGAACTCGTGAGGCTGAGAGGAACACAGTCGTACCATTTTCAGGTAAGAACTTCACCGTTTTCACGTCGTTTTCACGAAGACAGTTTGGGGTACTATTCATGCAAAATTAATCTAGCACGTTTTTGGAATTTTGAAGCTCGTAGATGTCTTAGTGAGGTGCCCAGGAGTCTCGGAGTGTTTCGTTTGACGGAAGTGGACGTCGGAATCACCGGGTTTGAAGTTGGCGGATTTTTTGAGTTTGGAGACAGGTATGATCCCGTGATTTTTAGGCTTTAAAAGTGGTCTAACGTTGTTCTACTAGTCTAAGGCTTCAATTTGGTTTAAGAAATGTGAAAAATGGTGGAGAAACGAGTGAGAAAACGTAGGTTGCAGGTTTTTCCAGTTTCCGGCGCCGGCGACATAGCCGGAGGTTCGCCGGTGAAGGTGACGGAATATTCCGTCAAATCTGACGAAATATTCCTGACGCCGTTGACGGAATCCGTTAGAACTAACGGAATATTCCTCACGGCGTCAGTTGACGCCGTCAGCGTGCCAGGCACGTGCCTGCGCGTGGCCGGCGCGTGTGGCCGTGCCTTGGCCGGCGCGTGGGGGCGCGTGTGGCGGAGGAAATTTTTTCTAAAAATATGGTTGTGATCCTGAGGTTGTGTAGAGCACGTTGGTATATTCATTTGTCCATTTTGAGCAATGTATGAGAAGTTATTACGAGAAGTTGGTTTTGTGCTTTTAAATTAACGTTTTTATAGTTGTTTCGCATATAGGTGATACGTACCCCGAGGACTAGCGTGGTCACTCGAGGCAGGGGGGCTACGACCCTTCCACTTACCAGTGAGTGGGCTTTTGGTTTTCCGTATATACCTATATACATTTATATTCCCATAAATGGTTAAAAAAGGGTTATTTGTGTTATGCCATGCACCATATTATTATTCTTTATGCATCATCACATGCATTAGTAGTTGCATATATATATACATATGCATAATGGGTGCTGTGGACGCACAGGTAAGTGCCAGGTAAGTGTTATTCATATTTACATTCAGTAGTAGTTTGAGATGCTTAGAGAGCTCATAACCTGCACCCCTGGTGTTAGTGCTCTCGCCCAGAGTAGGGCACAGTCATTCACGTGATGTTCACCTCCCGCACCACACGCTCAGCTTGGATCCAAGTTAGGTGCACAGTCCTGTCGTACAGACCACATTAGGTGGTTTTGACTCGTAGGTGACCCGCGATGATTCGCACAGCCTTCACGTGATCGTAGCACTAGAGCGTATATATGTTACACCCAGGCCTGTCGTACAAACCACTTTAGGTGGTTCCGACTCGTGGGCAGGTTCAGTTATTGAGTTTGAGATTTGAGCTCTATATGCAGCCGTACAGGTCACGTTAGGTGACTCCGGTTGCCAGTTTATATGTTATTGAGATGATTTACACCTGAGCACTTGCATTTCCATTATGAGATTCTGACCTGGCATATTCTTGAGCATGATTGGCATATTCTTGAGCCTGACTGGCATATCTATACATACGTACATATGTTATTTTCTGGGAAGTATACGGGTTTTACGGCGAGGGGTTAGATTGTGTTTTACTAAATGGTTTTAGAAAAGATTTGTTTTTGCCCACTCACGCTTTTGTTTTGCGCCCCTCCAGGTTCTAGTTGCTTAGCAGTTCGGTGGTTTCCCAGAGGGTGCTCCCGGCTTTTCTGACAGATACTCACAAGCGTAGGGTCACCTTCGGGTGTACTATTGTCGCATATTTTTCTTTTGGACTGCTGTAGTCTTGTGTCTCACTTACGCTAGCACTTGTTTTAGTACTTTGTATGCTAGTTTTTTTAATTATTCGTACTTTTATATTACTATCTTATTAGCTTCCGCACGTGCACATGGTTACGTCACCTCCGTGTGACGGCCAGCACGCCCTGATCTCGGTTGGGGTGTGTCAGTTTGGTATCAGAGCTTAGGTTTGGCAGTCCTGTGCTTTTGTGTGAGTATTCTAATGGTTTTGGTGTCTTCTGTCAGAATTATGCCGCCTCGTCGAGAACCACTTCGCTCTGATGAGTCTAGTTTCCCCGATTTTACTCAGATGGGGGAAGCTATTGTCACCGCTATTCAGACAGCTATCCGCCCTCCCCAGAGGACTCCTCTGGAGACTATGTACAATCTGAAATTGGATAAGTTCAAAGGTAATGAGGGGCATGAGGGCGCAGAGCGATGGTTAGAGCACATTGAGAAGACTTTTCGTGTGTTGCATAATCAGGGGAACCTTCCTATGGAGAGGTGGGTCGAGACGACCTCATGGTTTCTGGAGACAGAGTCTGCAGCCTGGTGGGAGCAGGAGCTTCGTCATTTGACTCCAGCTCAGAGGACTGATTGGGATGTTTTTAAGGATGTGTTCAAGAGGAGGTTTGTGCCCCCTTAGTACATTGATCGTAAGAAGCAGGAGTTTACCGAGTTGAGACAGCGGAAGATGACGGCTAATGAGTACTATCGCAAGTTTACTGATTTGTCCCGCTACCATCCTGACGTCGCTGGTAATCCGGCGGAGATGCTTCGCCGTTTTCGCTTAGGCACTAGGAAGAGGTGGCGTTCTTTGGCGACTACTACACACTGTGAGACCTACCAGGATTTCTACGAGATATTGTTGAGGATTGAGGAATCAGAGAATATGTCGAGCGACAGTGATGAAGAGAAAGACGGCAATCAGAAGAAAGATGACAAGGGAAAAGGTCAAGCTTCGCTCGGGCCCCGTCAGACTCAGAACTTCAAGAGGGGTGGCGCTAGTTCGAGTTCTTCTAGTGGTGGCCTCAGTGCCTCTGGACAGGGTCGTGGAGGTAGATTTTCTGGTGGTGCTAGAGGCCAGAGACAAGGTGATGGTGGCCGAGGCCGAGCCCCAGTTTGCCGTAGGTGTAACAACCGGCATTTCGGCGAGTGTAGGCGTGGCAGCAGTGGTTGCTTCACGTGTGGACAGGTGGGACATAGAGCTGCGAATTGTCCCTAGAGTCAGCAGCATAAACCGCAGCAGACTTTTATGCCACCACCTGCACCGATCCAGCAGATCCAGGGTCCGAGTAGCTACGGCCAGGTCGGTCGAGGTGGTGCTTACCACTATCAGGGTGATGCTGTCCCTTATGCTCCGGGACCGTATCAGTATCCCCAGGATCCCTATTCCCAGGGTGGCTATCCTCAGTATTCTGGCGGCTATATGCCGTATCCTCCAGTTGCAGCCGGCGGTTCTCAGTGGTACCAGGGAGGACAGTATCAGCAGGGAGAGATTGCCACTAGTAGTGCAGGGTCTTCGAGATAGTCGGGTCAGCCCAGTCAGGGGCGTGGTGCTCAGGGACGCGGTGTTCAGGCGAGCAGAGGCCGCAGCGGACGTCAGCAGGGCCAGGGGCGTCTTCACAATATTTCCCTGCAGGACGCTCAGAACAACCCAGACTTGATTATGGGTACGTTAAACATTCTTGGTTGTTTTGCTAGAGTCTTAATTGATTGTGGAGCTACACATTCCGTAATTTCTCATACATTTGCTCAAGTGACGCAACCTCGCCCCACACCTCTAGGGTACGATTTAGAGTTCGCTATGCCTAAAGGAGAGAGATGTGTTATAGATTGTGTGTACCCAGGATGTCCAGTGATTGTTGAGGGTGTTGTTTTGTCAGCTGATCTTATCCCGTTAGATATTGTCGACTTTGATGTGATTCTGGGCACGGACTGGTTGCATTTCTATCGTGCCAACATTGACTGTTACGGGAAAGTAATTACATTTCATCGTCCTGGACTACCTGTGGTTACTGTTGTGGGGGAGCAGAGTGGGGTGAGACACGGCATTATTTCGGCTTTGCGAGCGAAAAAGTTGTTGTCTAAAGGTTGTCAGGGGTATCTAGCTCATGTGGTGTTAGATGAGGCTGTTCCTAGCAGAGTTGAGGATGTGAGAGTGGTCAGACACTTCCCTGATGTATTTCCCGAGGATTTACCTGGTTTACCCCCAGATCGAGACGTGGAGTTCACTATTGAATTGCTTCCAGGTACTAATCCTATTTCTTTAACTCCTTATCGTATGGCTCCTGCGGAGTTAAGGGAATTGAAAGTTCAGTTGCAGGAGTTAGTGGATAAGGGATTCATTCAGCCTAGTACTTCACCTTGGGGCGCTCCAGTATTGTTTGTGAGGAAGAAAGACGGAACTTTGAGGCTGTGTATTGACTACAGACAATTGAATCGGGTGACGATTAAAAACCGTTATCCATTGCCTCGTATCGATGATTTGTTTGATCAACTTCGAGGTGCTTGCGTCTTCTCCAAGATAGACTTGAGGTCTGGGTACTATCAGCTGAAGATTAGTAGGGATGACGTCCCTGAGACGGCATTCAGGACTCGTTATGGTCATTACGAGTTTCTGGTTATGCCGTTTGGGTTGACGAATGCACCAGCTGCTTTCATGGATTTAATGAATCGGGTGTTCCAGCCTTATTTGGATAGATTTGTTATTGTCTTCATCGACGATATTCTGGTGTATTCTAAGTCCAAAGCGGAGCATGTTCGACATCTTACTTTGGTGTTGAAGAGGTTGAGGGAACACCAATTGTATGCTAAGTTTAGCAAGTGCCAGTTTTGGTTAGATCAAGTTGCGCTTTTGGGGCACATCATTTCTGCTCAGGGTATTTTGGTGGACCCTCAGAAGGTTGCAGCTGTGGAGAGTTGGGAGCAACCGAGAACCGTCACTGAGGTGAGAAGTTTCCTTGGTTTGGCGGGCTATTATCGGAGATTCGTTAAGGATTTTTCGGTGATTGCCTTGCCACTGACGAGGTTAACAAGGAAGGATGTTAAATTTGAGTGGGATGATAGGTGTGAACAGAGTTTCCAGCAGTTGAAGTATTGTCTCACTCATGCACCTGTGTTGGCACTCCCGAACGATAGCGGTGATTTCGAGGTTTATAGCGATGTTTCCTTGAATGGTCTGGGATGTGTGTTGATGCAGCATGGTAGGGTGATTACTTATGCTTCACGACAGTTAAAACCTCATGAGTTGAATTACCCTACACATGATTTGGAGATGGCAGCTATCATCTTTGCGTTGAAGTTGTGGAGACACTATCTTTACGGAGAGAAGTGTAGGATCTTTACAGATCACAAGAGTCTTCAGTATCTCTTTACTCAGAAGGAACTTAATCTTCGTCAACGGAGGTGGTTGAAGTTGCTTAGTGATTACGATTGCACGATTGATTATCATCCTGGTCGTGCAAACGTAGTGGCTGATGCACTTAGCAGGAAGTCACAGGGCCGTATCAATGCGTTGTACGCTAGTCGTATTCCTCTTTTGGTGGACTTGCGTGCTACGGGAGTGAGGTTAGAAGCAGAAGATCGAGAAGTGGCGTTACTTGCTAATTTCCAAGTTAGACCAATCCTAGTTGATCGGGTGCTTGAAGCTCAGGTAGCGGATGGGGAGACTCAAGAACTAATTCAAGCTCGAGATCAAGGAAGGAGGAGAGACCTCAGAGTTCGTGATTCGGATGGCATGTTGATGCTAGAGGGTAGAATGTTCGTGCCTAATAATGTGGATTTGAAGAAAGAGATTCTCGATGAAGCACATATCTCGGCTTACGCCATGCATCCAGGAGCTACTAAAATGTATCATACCATTCGACCATTTTATTATTGGCCGGGTATGAAGAGGGAGATAGCTGAGTATGTGAGCAGGTGTGCTGTTTGTCAGCAGGTTAAAGCAGAAAGGAAGAAGCCGTTTGGGTTGTTACAGCCGCTTCCCGTTCTAGAGTGGAAATAGGAAAATATCACTATGGATTTTGTGTACAAGCTCCCGCGTACACATAATGGCTTTGACGGCATTTGGGTGATCGTTGATCAGCTCACTAAATCGGCACATTTTATTCCAGTGAGAGAGAAGTATTCTTTGGGCCATTTAGCGGAGTTGTTTATCTCGAAGGTTGTGAAGTATCATGGTGTCCCTGTGAGTATTGTCTCGGATCGTGATCCACGATTTACATCGAAGTTTTGGGTGGCTTTTCAGGAAGCTTTGGGCACGAGACTACTTTACAGTACGACATATCATCCACAGACAGACGGACAGTCAGAGAGAACTATTCAGACTTTGGAGGATATGCTGCGAGCTTCGGTATTGCAGTTCGGCGATGCTTGGCACCAGCGATTGGATTTGATGGAATTTGCTTACAACAACAGTTTCCATTCGAGTATCGGCATGGCGCCATTTGAGGCATTGTATGGTAGATCTTGTCGCACTCCGTTATGTTGGTCAGAGGTTGGACAAAGGGTCTTAGTGGGTCCGGAGATTGTTGAGGAGACTACTCAGAATGTTCAGGTAATTAAGTCTAACCTGAAAACAGCTCAGGACAGGCAGAAGAGTTTAGCAGATCGGCATGCTACGGACAAAGTGTATGAAGTCGGAGATTGGGTATTTCTGAAGCTTTCACCATGGAGAGGTGTCGTGCGGTTTGGAAAGAAGGGGAAGTTGAGTCCCAGGTACATTGGACCATACATGGTCACAGAGCGAGTCGGTGAGGTAGCTTACAGGTTGGAGTTGCCTCCGGAGCTGGCTAGAGTGCATAACGTTTTTCACGTGTCTATGCTCCGACATTATGTTGCTGATCCATCTCACGTGATACCTCCTCAACCGTTAGAGATTAATCCAGATTTGACGTATGACGAGGAACCGGTGACGATCATCGATTGGAAGGAGAAAGTTCTGAGGAACAAGACGGTGAACTTAGTAAAAGTTTTGTGGAGGAATCATTCAGTCGAGGAAGCTACGTGGGAGACAGAAGATCGGATGAGGGATTTGTATCCTAGATTGTTCTTTGACCACTAAGGGTTGTTATTTGGTTGTTTTGAATTTCGGGACGAAATTCTATTAAGGTGGGTAGGTTGTGACATCCCGTCCCGAAATTATTTAAAACGCACGTGTGAAATGACCCTTTTACCTCTAGCTTGTTTTCGTTATGTTGTTTGGTGGTTTGTGTGGTGTTGGCAAGTGTTGGGCCACACACACACACACTGTCACTCTCCCTCTCCCTCTGTCTTTTCCCTGTCTCTCTCTCTCTCTCCCGAGTCCTTTTTCCTTCCTCTTCCTTCTGAAAACGTACGGACACACACCAAGAACCATCAAACCTTAACAGATCGAGGGAACCAACTACACCTTCGAACTCGTGAGGCTGAGAGGAACACAGTCGTACCATTTTCAGGTAAGAACTTCACCGTTTTCACGTCGTTTTCACGAAGACAGTTTGGGGGCGAGTGCGGGCGCGTGCGGCGGAGGAAAATTTTTCTAAAAATATGGTTGTGATCCTGAGGTTGTGTAGAGCACGTTGGTATATTCATTTGTCCATTTTGAGCAATGTATGAGAAGTTATTACGAGAAGTTGGTTTTGTGCTTTTAAATTAACGTTTTTATAGTTGTTTCGCGTATAGGTGATACGTACCCCGAGGACGAGCGTGGTCACTCGAGGCAGGGGGGCTACGACCCTTCCACTTACTAGTGAGTGGGCTTTTGGTTTTCCGTATATACCTATATACATTTATATTCTCAGAAATGGTTAAAAAAGGGTTATTTGTGTTATGCCATGCACCATATTATTATTCTTTATGCATCATCACATGCATTAGTAGTTGCATATATATATACATATGCATAATGGGTGCTGTGGACACATAGGTAAGTGCCTGGTAAGTGTTATTCATATTTACATTCAGTAGTAGTTTGAGATGCTTAGAGAGCTCATAACCTGCACCCCCGGTGTTAGTGCTCCCGCCCAGAGTAGGGCACAGTCCTTCACGTGATGTTCACCTCCTGCACCACACGCTCAGCTTGGATCCAAGTTAGGTGCACAGTCCTGTCGTACAGACCACATTAGGTGGTTCCGACTCGTAGGTGACCTGCGATTATTCGCACAGCCTTCACGTGATCGTAGCACTAGAGCGTATATATGTTACACCCAGGCCTGTCGTACAAACCACTTTAGGTGGTTCTGACTCGTGGGCAGGTTCAGTTATTGAGTTTGAGATTTGAGCTCTATATGCAGCCGTACAGGTCACGTTAGGTGACTCCGGTTGCCAGTTTATATGTTATTGAGATGATTTACACCTGAGCATTTGCATTTCCATTATGAGATTCTGACCTGGCATATTCTTGAGCATGATTGGCATATTCTTGAGCCTGACTGGCATATCTATACATACGTACATATGTTATTTTCTGGGAAGTATACAAGTTTTACGGCGAGGGGTTAGATTGTGTTTTACTAAATGGTTTTAGAAAAGATTTGTTTTTGCCCACTCACGCTTTTGTTTTGCGCCCCTCCAGGTTCTAGTTGCTTAGCAGTTCGGTGGTTTCCCAGAGGGTGCTCCCGGCTTTTCTGACAGATACTCACCAGCGTAGGGTCACCTTCGGGTGTACTATTGTCGCATATTTTTCTTTTGGACTGCTGTAGTCTTGCTCTGAACTTGTGTCTCACTTACGCTAGCACTTGTTTTAGTACTTTGTATGCTAGTTTTTTTAATTATTCGTACTTTTATATTACTATCTTATTAGCTTCCGCACGTGCACATGGTTACGTCACCTCCGTGTGACGGCCAGCACGCCCTGATCTCGGTCGGGGTGTTTCAAACAGCACCCTTCTACACTCTACACCCGATCATGGCTCGCATGTTCATGAAGATGATGTAGAGGAAGTGCCCGAAACGCCCTTCCCTAAACAAGTGTCGGGTTCGACCCGTTTTCCAATTAGGCCTGAAGGTAAGAAGGCTTCGAAGAGAAAAGGAAGTGCTTCCAAGAATGATTATGCAAAGTACATGGAAGAACTTGCTCGCCAAGGTGAATTGACTTTGGCATGGGAAATGGCGAAATTTGAGGCTGATAAGGCTAGAGAGGAGGTAAATGCTGCAGCTATTGAGAGAAAATTTCAAGCTAATGAGAGAGAAAGAGAGCTACTTAGGCAAGAAAGTGAACAGGTTAGAGAAGAAAGAATGGCTTAAAGAGATCGTGAGATTATGAACACACCTTTAGAAGGGAAGTCTCCAAATTCTAAATATTTTTGGAAGTTGGAGAAAGCAGATGTGGTGCGAAGGAGGCGTGCAAGAAAAGCGAGAGCAAGACAAGATGGTCCTAGCACCACAAGAGAAGATCATCCTAGCACCACAAATTGGTTAAGTGATGATGAATAAAGTAGTTTTTGTAATTGGAGCCCATAATTTTCCAATCACTTTGGGTTATAATTTATTATTTATTGAACATAGTACTTTATGTTGTTTCCAATTTATTGAATTTAGTACTTTATTTAAAGTGAGAATAAATTTATTGAATTTGGTAAGTTATTTATACTAAGAGAATATTTATTCAAATGACAAAAACACACCAAATAAAATTACATAAACATACCGAATAATAAAAAACTCACTAAAGCTGAACTAAAAAAAAACACACCAAATAAAAACAAACATACTAAATGAACTTAATTATCTTCAGCTTGTTTCAATGCCCACTGGTGCTCTATCAAGTCATTTTGCCAGGCATTGTGCATATATGGCATTTGAAGTGCAGTATATCATTGAATGAGCAATTCATTGTAATGTCCATCCTTTTCTAATGGCTCATGTTGCACGGGTTCTTCGGTGGCGTCATGAACGCAATATATATGTGTTCTTGAATTGTTCATCGTGTCTGGCTCATATTCATCAACGGCATCATAATCGTACTCATCTTCCACAATCATGTTGTGAAGAATGATGCACGTCATCATGATGGATCGAAGCGACTCTACATCAAACAATCTGGTAGCACCCCTGACGATCGCCCAGTGAGCTTGGAGGATACAAAAACAACGCTCCATATCCTTTCTGCAACCCTCTTGACAGCTTCCAAAGTGTTTTTCCTTTGCACTTCGTGGACGTGGCACTGTTTTGACAAATGTTGACCACCTTGGGTAAATGTCATCTGCTAGGTAGTATGGCCTATTGTACATATGTCCGTTGACGCAGTACGTGACTTTTGGTGCCTTTCCTTGCAGGACATCGTCGAACACTAGGGATTGGGCAAGGATGTTGAGGTCATTTTGAGCTCCCGAAACCTCGAAAAAGGCGTGCCAAATCCATGTATCAAAAGATGCCACCGCCTCCAAAATGACACTTTTTGCTCATTTTCTGTCCTCATAAGCACCCTGCCATGCACTTGGACATTTTTTCCACGTCCAATGCATACAATCAATGCTTCCAATCATCCCAGGAAAACCTCGCATCTCGGCCTTCTTTAGAAACCTTTGCAAGTCCATGTCAGTAGGTTTCCGGAGGTACTCTGGGTGTAAATAGATTCAATTGCTCCGTAAAACCTCATCAAGGACTTAAGAATGGTTGATTTCCCCATCCTCGTTATCTCATCCACTTGGCCTGCAGATGCTCCATATGTAAGCATCCGCAAGGCAGCAGTAATTTTTTGCTGAGGAAGGAGACTCATAACACCAAAAGCATATTTCTTTTGCACAAAGTAAGAATCATGGTTGCCAATAGCAATCATGATTTTGTTGAACAAATGTCGTTCCATTCTAAAACGACGTCTAAAGTACGAATCAGGGAATGCACTATTACGGACAAAATAATCGTCCAAGAGTTCCGTACCTTGTCGTTGCCTGCTTCTATCAAGGTTTTTGGAACGGCTAGGCCTGCAGATATGAGCCACAGCTTAGATTACTCGACGGGAATGTGAGGCTCTGCCCATTCTTGCTTCGTCATCTCTCATTCTACACTCCTCATCCTCTTCCCTCTCATTTTTCGCCACTTGGAGATTGAACATTCCTTCTGATTGGTTAAACAATTCTTCCTCTTCCTGATCGATTTCCCACATCATCCTTGAAGAAGAAGACATTGTAAAAATGAAGCAGAAACTATGAATAATGATAGAGATTTTGGTGAAGAAGGAAGTAGAAACTATGAATAATGATAGAGATCTTGAGAAAATTGGTGTGAGATTTGTTAGGATGGATGGAGGATTATATGGAGGATTTAGAAAGGATTCGGTTGTAGATAATGCCACGTGGTATGCCGTCATTCGTTAAAAATCTTATGGAAATCTATCCTTAAAGATTGTAAACAGATTATGACACGTGGCGCGACATGATTGGTTAATAATCTTATCAGAAATCCATCACCAATAATTGTATTTTCGAATAATGACACGTGGCGCAACGAGATCGATTAAAAATCTTATCGGAAATCCATCACCAATAATTGTCTTTTTCAAATTATGACGTGTGACACAACGAGAACAATTAAAAATATGTCGATCCGAAATTACAAATAAAATTATTTTGTATTATTTTATAACTTTTCGGATAATGACACGTGGCGCAACGAGAACAATTAAAAATTCCAATATGAAATTACAAATAAAATTATTTTGTATTATTTTATAAATACAAAAAATACTAATTTTTTATTGCCTATTCTCAGGGCTATTGAAGTGCAACGGTGGAGATGCAAAAAGCAGTTACTGTTCATTAGGGCAGTTACTGTTCACTGGATGGATACCATAGTATATTACTTGGGGGAGGGTTCCCACGCTGGAACTGCTCTAAGCTTTTCGTTCTTGCAACCAATGATGGTCGTAGAGCCAGTCAGATATAATCCACTGAACTTCTTACTTTATGATAAACAATTTCTTCTTCTGTTTTCCTCAAGGCCAATATACATATATCTTCTTGGTGAGGAAAACCTCTCGATTTGAACTGCAGATAGGAAGGTGCCCTTTTCTTGGCTTGATTCTCAGATTAGTTAATTAATTAGATGGTCCCTCTTAACCACCATTTCAGTCCCTGGACAAGTTTTGGCACATTCAATTTTTCAATAGTAATAAACGGAGAAATGATCGGA
Organism: Pyrus communis; assembly: GCF_963583255.1. Taxonomy (NCBI): domain Eukaryota; kingdom Viridiplantae; phylum Streptophyta; class Magnoliopsida; order Rosales; family Rosaceae; genus Pyrus; species Pyrus communis. The sequence continues at coordinate 6,905,718 of NC_084814.1, read as the reverse complement.
TGTTTTCGTTGGATCCACATACACATATGGCCAATGGTCATATATAATCAAATATATTTTTTATAAGTATGATCAATCAATTTTTCTAGCTTCTGCATAGAGTTTGTCTTGACAGTCCAAAGAATAAACAGAGAAGAAAGGGGATATATGATATGGTCATTTAGGTATATATAATGTACGTCTAAAAGTTAGGAGATGTCAACATATGATATATCGTATTTCTCTTTACGTTATCTCCATATAACAATATTATTCTATTGTATTCATGGGCTTCGTTGATTTATAAGAATCTCCAAGTCAACATATACAATGGCTAGCCGTCTAGAGAAAAACTAAAGAACAAAATCTCTGCCACCGGCTCCTGCCATGGTTTTGGAGCTGGCGATAATCTTTTTAAAAATTATTCTTCATCTCTTCCCTCTCATTTTCTATTTACTTTATTTGGTGTTGAATTGTCGCTGTAAAACACTGTGTTATTGTGCTAGTTGTCATCTTTTGAGCCACTCACACAATTAACACAAGGTTTTGGTTCCAGTTATAACCTTCAATATAGGGTTGAAGTGGGAAGCCATGCAAGATGTCGAATTGCGTCGGGATCGAGTTTAGTCAGTACGACACTTTGGGTTTAGCCAATGCAGTGATATGACATGCAGATGTCCGGAGGATGTGGAGTGGTGACTTGAATTTATCCTTTTATTTTGTTTCTCTGTTTAATAATTTCCAGGAATTGTCGTAGAATTTAGTTTGATTCTCTCTTTAGGAGAGTTTGCTAGTTTGATTGCTCTCATAGGATAGTGCATGATTTTAATTTTCGTTTTGGTATGCTACCTCTTTTGGATTTATGTGTAAAGGGTAAGTTGTCTGATTTGCTGGATCTACTTCATTTGGTATTCTGGATCGTGGAGGTAATTAGGTGATGCGATTGACCCATGGGCATCATACTTGCCATCCCAATTTATGGTTTGAGATTTTGTTCTCACATGATCTCCTTGTAACACGAAGTTTAACAATTTTATTAATCTGTGTGATCGTGCGGCTCCTGAAGAGGACGACGAGTGTTGATGTCTACTCATTGTTTTGCGATTATTGAGACTCTATTATAGTATTTTTAAATTTCATTTGCAAGGACCCTTTTTGGGCTGAGTTCTTCATGATATCTATTTGTAATGGTCTTATATCAATGAATGAAATATCGTATTCTTTAATATATATATATATATATATGTAATACACTCAATATTTTTTTAAGGAATCAAACATAAAATGGAAGAAACTAATTTTTAGACTTTTTTTTTCGTCTTCATGTTTTTTTGTTGTTTTTATACATTGAATTGAATAAATTAAAGCAGAACCAAAAGATATGTATAAATATGACTGTGCAAAAGGAAAAAGGGGTGAGAAAAAATTATTTCTAGAAACTTATGAGCCCTAAAATGTAGTAAAATAGAAGCAAGTTGAAAGATGAATATGGGTCATTTTCTCATTGTTTGTGCAATCTTAGTCTCAACTAAAATAGTTGTGTGCTTGCCTACGCCCCTCCCTTTCAGAATTTTTTCAAAGTGCTCAGTATTTAAGCGGGCACTTCATATTGTAGACATCGAAATTTCGGTGAAATAAATGTCCATAAACAAATTAAATTTTCACCACTAGGTCTTATATGGTGCACACCACAAATCTCGCCAAATTGCAAATGCATGTGACTCATCAAAGCTAGACAAGTCATCTAAGAGTGACACATGTTGAGATCTGAAACATCTGTTAAACAAATCAAATCAAGTCAAGAAAGAGCAAATCAACCCTAATTGTACAAATCCCTCAATTATGGTTTAATTTCTTAAACTACTGATTCTAATCTAATTAATTACTAAATATCAAATCAAATACAAAATGGGACAATTTTACTCTAATTAGATAAAGTTATTTCAATTATGGTTTACTTTCCAAAAATAAAGATTCTCATTTAATTAAAATTGAATAATTAACTCAAATTAAATCAAATTAGAAAATCAATCCCATAAATTACATGATTCATATTAGAAATTCTAAACTAAGACTCAATTGCTCGTCTATAAATACTAGGCTCATTTTCAAGACAGATGACACCAGAGGAACAAAGCAAGTCTATACATATTGGAACCAAATTTGTGCACATCTACATAGGAAGGCTAAATTCATCGGAATTGCCCATGATCTCCAGTGAAGGGAGAATGGGGTTGATAGGGGGTGTGGTTGAATCCAGATTGGATTGCCTACATATCTTTAGGAAGGAGAATAAAACCACTGGTGCAATTCTAAGAAAGATTGTTGTGATATGCAATACCTCATGAACCATTCTTGACAAATAGCCTATGATGGGCGTTAAGGAGATGAATTCTCTATGGACGTGTTTACACGTAGACGGGCTGTGTATATGCAGGATGAGGCTTTTGTTAAGCATAGAGATAATGTGTGAAGATATTCTTGTAGGGGAAGATGGAAAGTCTAGAGAAGGTGCATTTGTGATTGATTAGAGTTCTTGAAGAAATCAAGGATAAGACATCCAATATAGTTACCTCAGAAATCTTGTCGTGGATTTAGCAGCTCCGAGCGGAGCTGAATTAACGGAGCAGTGGTGCCACAATCATCCTGTTATGAAGCAACAGGGTAAGTTTGAGTGACTTCGCTGGAATGACCATCCTTGTTTTGCAGGATATGGGGATCTGATCTGGTATAGAATTGAACCGACCTTCTATATGTTTTGGAGTTCCTACAATCTAGGAATTTGCATGCGACTCAAGTAATCACACTCCTAAAGAGGATTCAATATCTACTTCTAGATATCTTCTAGGACTTTCTCAGCTCAGAATAAGGATTCTGTCATAAAAAGATCTCTCTCCTAGCTGGTATAAATACACATGAAGAGGGTCCATCTTTGTTAACATAATCATCACACTTTAATTCTCTTGCCCACTGCTTGTGTCTTATACTTGCTTACTAACTTCACCATTTAGGCTTGCTCACGATTATTTGTTGTTTTATAGGTTACACAAATTTGTGCCACCATCATCCATAGTACACAAATCCTTTCATTGAGAGTGAACTCATATTCGTCTCGACCAAATCACTTTACCCCTATAGAGATCCCTCCCAAGCTATCATACTGCGACCGTGCAATCTCCTTGCACGGTGTCAGCCCTGATAACGATGGAGTTTATGCTATAAATTAGATATGGAAAGTGATGGAAGTATGTCTATCTCTGAAAGATATCCGAGAAAGCCCAATAACCAAAGAACCAGCAAGACTCGTCGACCTGAATATACGAGTGAATTGTCTTGAAGATGTCATTTCTCGTTTTAAGGAGGCATTGGTCCAAGCAGCACCTACCCAAATCCCAACAGTAATTGTTGATCTGAGTCCAGAGGCATCGACCTGATCGCGAAACACAACGCAGAAAATCTAGAAGGCTTCATGGCCTTTATCCTATCTAGCACTCTAGGAAAAAAAACGCCCCTAAGGTAAATTGCATATTCGGTGAACAAGAATACCTAAGAGATACCTAAAAAGAAAGAAAGGCAGCATGGAAAAAGCCTTGAATGGTGGTTTTAATTAACAAACCACTGACCATTTACTATAACATTCTAATGTTCTTCGATCTAGACTTGAAAGATGTTTACTCTTCCTACTACGATGCTATTGTTTTCAAAGTGTAAATATTGAAGATGGAAAGCCAAGATCAGATCATAGTTGGTCGACCGAGAGAAAGAATTGTTCACTAACTTCTTACAGGCCAACAAAGGCATGTTTGCTTAGTCCGTAGAAGATATGCCTAAAATCGACCCTTCCGTGATCTATCATTGCCTCTACTTAAACCTAATTACCGGACCAGTTATCCAGTGTAAGCGAATTCACATAACTGAATGAAGCAAGACCATAGAGGCTAGGATCGGCAAACTCAAAGATGCCAACTTTATTGTTGAAGTACACTATAGCTAACCCATGTTGTGCTGGTATAAAAGAAGAACGAGAAATGAAGGTGTTTGTTGAGTTCACATACTTAAACAAGGCATGCCCGAATGATCTGTATCGTCTCATATGTATTGACATGCTGGTAGATTCGACTGCAGGCCACAAGATGCTAAGCTTCATGGATTTTCTCCGGATATAATCAGATAAAAGTATACAAGATGAACATGGAGTCAACGTTCTTTGTTACCAACCGAGATACGTACTGTTACAAAATTATGCCCTTTGGTCATAAAAAATATAAAGGCAACCTATCCAAGACTTGTCATTTGAATCTTCAAAGAAAAGATTAGGGAAGCTAGATAAGTCTACATAAACGACATGGTCTTCAAGAGCAAAGAAGGGAAAGACCACATAACCCACCTCCAGGAGTCGTTTAACTACTCCAGAAATATAACATAAAGTTAAATCTAGAAAAATGCATATTCAGAGTAGCATCGGGTAAGTTCCTTGGATACCTAGTCACCAAAAATGAATCAAAGCTAACCCAGATTAGATCAAGCAATCATAGAGATGAAGTCACCCAAAACTGTGAAGGAGATACAAAGTTTGACAAGAAGAGCGACCACCCTCAGCCAATTCTTTTCACCATCATTTGATATGTGTAAGTTCTTCTACTCTGGAATAAAGAAAAGAAAAGATCTATTTGGGACAAACGAGTGCGAAGAGTCTTACTCGGAGGAGCAGAAACTGGTGCACTATGTTTCAAAAGCTCTTCTCGAGTCAAAGACCAAATATCAGAAAACTTCGATTGTACTTCCAATCATTTAGAGTAGTCTACATGAAGGAGTATCTGCTACAATCCATTCTACATAACTCTCACTTATTATCCAAAGTCACCAAATGGGCCATTGAGTTGTAGCAACACGAGATCATCTATTGGCCTAGGAATTTGATCAAAGCCCAAGCACTGGCGGACTTCGTAGCAAAGTTCCTTCTGGCAAGACAAGGTACTAAGAGCACCACAAACTCCTAAGGAATGCTGGAGAACCCCTATCTTCAGAAGTTCTATATAGATTGATCGTTGAATATAAAAAGGGCAAGGGCAGGGCCAAGAATGGTCTTAGTAATGCCATATGACTCCATACTCAAGCAAGCTTTAAACCTCGAGTATAAGGCAAGTAATAACAAAGAAAAATACAAGGGGCTCTTAGCAGGACTTGGGGTGGCAGTAGAACTCCAGGTGAAATAAATCCATCCGTTACTACTTGATGATCCTAGTCGATGCTCCTAGTAGGACTTAGGGTGGCAGCAAAACTCCAGGTGAAAGAATTATCCATCCATTACTACTTGATGCTTATAGCAGGACTTAGGGTTTTTTTCATGGGTTTAATATTTAATACATGGTATTGGATTAAGGTGGTACTCTGAATATCGTGATGGGAATTATTATGAACATTTTAACCAAGAAATATTTAAATTCCTATAAATAATAAAAAATCACTAAACCTACCTCATTCTTACACCTATGCACCACATAAAAGAACATGGAAAACCATACAACTTACCCCATAGTTAAACACAACTATATAGGTAAGTAGAAAGAAAAAGAAAGGAAGAATTATTTGAAGAATTGTTTAAAGGAGATGGGCAACTATGGAGGTTTTCATGGTGGCCATGGGTTTAGGGAAAGAAATGAGGATGGGGGAAGTCATCTTGGAATTTGCAATGACATACTATCTCTTTTTAGCCAACACTTTTTTTATGAAGAGCGAGCATGTGATCACCTACAAGAGTGGGTCATCAAAAACACAAATAGATTTTCTTTTAATGAGGAAAGGGGATCGTATAACTTGTAAAGATTGCCATGTTATACCGGGAGAGAGGTTGATTAGCCAACATCACTTGTTGGTGATGGATGTACCTACAAAAGAGATAGAAGAAAGAATAAGGGCTTGAAGTGTCCAATGACTAGATGGTGGAATCTAAAGGGAGAAAAACAAGTCTTTTTCAATGAGAAAGTGTGAAGTCTAGATTTAATTATTGGTTTTCCTTGTCAAAAGTTGTAAATGATACCACGCATGCTTCTAGATAGTTGTTAAACTTACAACTTTGTTATGGATTTATTTTGCTAGATCATGCGTTCATGGGCATTGACTGAAAGACAACAATCATCACAAAAGGTTTGTTCATTCATGTGCACTTCATGCAAAAACCTGAGTTCATTTTGTCTAGCTATATTTCCTAGTTAGAAATTCTCAATGTTGTCCAGCTATCTCGACACGCTTTTTTAGTTAGCCATGATGCGAGATTTACTTGACACTCAAATTAAACCCTCGTTTGACAATTGTAGTAGAATGGATAAGTGAGGGATCGTTCTAGACCGGGGATTAGGAGGGCTTGCTAAAACCTTCTAAATTGACTTAAAAACATAAAAAACTAAATTAAAATACTCTTAACAAGACTACTATGACTCAGAATGGCTTTGAAAAACTCAAATTGTCTAAAACAATCAAATTGACTCAAATAGAAGCTAGAACTTGATTTAGACGAATTTGCAAATGTTTATGACTCCAAAAGCTTAAAGATACAAAAATAAAACAAATACGAATGATTAAAACTTAACAAAATAGAGGGGGAGGAATTGTGTTTGGACGATATTAAATTAAAAAGACAGAATATAATTAAAGGCAAAATGTAAATATGAATGTGATGAAAATATGGATGATGGAATAGCCAAGGGGTTCTTCTCCACACATGTTACACTTGCAAACAAAATTGATTCTCAGTTGGTCTTTCGATAAGTTGTGAAACTCAATGCTCCAAGTTAATTAGATCCGCTTAGATTAACTTTCAGATTTCCCTAAATTCGTTGGATTGAATGGAATACGCATTACAACCAAATTATTCTTAATCAAAGTCCCTAACTATGGAATACGCATGATAGAGACATTTAACCAAGATCATTAAGTTCAACGGAAATCATAAACATCGACGAGGCATTCGTTACTATGGAATACGCATGAAACTTATGCCAAGAATTCGTTTAACGAGATTGTTTATAAGCAACCTCTACTACTTGTGAATATAAGTTCATAACGATTAGGTGAAATTCACTTATATTCTAGCGTCATATTTATGCATGAAAATTAAGCTTGCAATCTCAATGAACATACATAAATAAGTTATCAATCAAACAGTTAAACGAATTGAATCCACAACTTATGAAATTCCAACCAAACGTAATCAATTCAAAATGCAAATATAAACATAGTTTCGAATCACCCCCTAGCTAAAGGGGGGTTTAGTTCCTCATAACTTTGAAATCAAAGAAACACCTAAACATTCCAACAACTCAAACGTGAATTGTATGAACGTTTAGGCACTCTTCTCTTCCCTTCTCATACGTACAAAACAAAGAGAATTAAATTTAAACTTTGAAATCAAAGAAACACTTAAACATTCCAACAACTCAAACTTGAATTGTATGAACGTTTAAGCACTCTTTTCTTCCTCGTTGTTGTAGCACAAGGTCTAAGGTGAGCTTAAGGGCTTTAGGTGTATGTGGAATGGAGTAGGGAGTGGTTGGAGATGGAAGAATGAAGAGAAAATATGCAGAAAATGAAATGGGACTCACGGCAATGGAATGGTATTTGTGTTGTGTGAAGTGTTGTGAATGGAAATATGAGATATGAATTGAATGAATGCAAGGGTATTTATAGGAGTAGTGGAGGGAACATATGGCTATGTCATTTGTAGGTGAAGTAGGTGGATGTTGTAGGTGAAGTAGGTGGATGTTGTAGGTGAAGTGGATGTTGTAGGTGAAGTAGGTGGATGTTGTAGGTGAAGTGGATGTTGTAGGTGAAGTAGGTGGATGTTGTAGGTGAAGTAGGTGGATGATATGTTAAGTGATAAGTGATAAGTGATATGACATGTGGTTATGATATGATAAGTGGTTAAGTGGTGATGATAAGTGATAAGTGATTAAGTGATATGATATGTGGTGATGATAAGTGATAAGTGCATGTGGGTTAACTAATGAAGGAAATGCATGTGCAATGACAATGTGTTAGAATGGATGTGTGTTATGCATGGCATGATTGGGATTAGGAAAGGTTTAAATGTCCTAAAACTAAAGAGAACAAGGTTCCAACACTTTGGCTCCAATTAGGTCTTCAATTTCGTCCAACACTTTGGCTTCAAGTATAAGCTATCCGTCCTTAGCCCAAAAGTGCTCCAAAAGTCTCCAAAATGCATCTTTTTGCTCCTTTAGCCCTTTGGACCTACAAACACACGAAAATAGCTTAAAGTACTAAAATAACTAAAGAAACATAACGTAAATGTACGAGAACAAGCCATTTAAGTCGCATAAATATGCTCCTATCAAATACCCCCACACTTAGCTTTTGCTAGTCCTCGAGCAAAACAGAAAAACAAAACAAAAAGAACAAAACACAACCTACACCTTCCAACAATCGTATCAGGGACTTCCAATGCACATGACAAGTTAAAAATCATTATTCTCACAGATTTGAGCCATCTTTACACTTAAGTACATTCTTACTCATAGTCACCACATACTAGTTCACAATTAAGCATTTAAAACCATGTTTTGAATGTAGTAACATGCCTTAGAGAATTCCCTCAATTTCTTACTAGATGTACTCTCGTTTTTCACACAGATTTTCTGACTACACACCCTACACTAGGTATATGTGAGAAGATTGATGTAAACATGTAGACGAACACTCACATATGTTATAATAAGGAAAGCATTTTCTGGAGTTAATAAGCATGTTTAGATATGATCTCATGAATGGAATGCTACTACTTAGACGCGAGAACCAGTGACACCATAAGCCCATACCAAGTTCAAACTCCACAAATTGAAATACACAACACTCAAGATAGAAGTCAAGGGTTGTAACGGGGCTTGGGGTATGTGGATAACAAAGAAGGGATATGGAAAACAAAGGTTTTTAAAGAAATAGTGAGCAAAGCATTTGAATCAACTTAGAATTCACTTTTGAATGAAAACTCAACTTTTGAACAAAAAGGGAGAGTTTAGACAATTTACACCCAGAATTGGTGTTTTGGAACCTTTCTTCAATCACTTATTCTTTCATTTTTTTCTTTTCTCTTTTTTTTTTTTTTTTTTTTTTTTTTTTTTTTTTTTTTTCTTTTGAATCTCAAAACATCAACACTTAAACATTCTCTCCCCCACACTTATTTTCTTTCATAATGTAACTCAAAAGGAATTCAATTAAGTCATGCTCACTATCTTTTAAGAACAAGGGTGGGGATTGTCCTAAACTAGGCTAGGTGAGGAAAATGTAGGTAAACAAAGAATAAAGGCTAAACAAGGCTCAAAGGGGTTAAAACTTACAACATATACGAAGTATGGGAAGTAAGGCTATTTGGCTATGGTGGTGGTCACTACACAACTTCTTCTTGAATATGTGTTATGCAAATCAATAACATGCTTTGAATGAAATGGGCATGAGTTCTAGCATTTGGAACTATATGACGAAACGCCTTCTAAGTAGCAACCAAGCAAGGAATAATGAGATCATGCAACAACTTTAGAAAACAAAGAATCACAGAATATAACTCTCCAAAGAAGGTAATGGCTCGAGTCTCACAGGGATGTAGCGTTATTATGAGTTCCTTCCTTCAAGCATGTTACAAAAACGAATTTTTCTTTTATGATTGCATGTGAAGTCATACATTATAACCATAACTAAACATATACCAAGAGTAAATCAAACTTTCATCCATGTTTATAACTCTTTTTAACAGTCATGCAATTACAAACCAAATCCTCATCATAACGTTGGAAGGTTCCCTAAGACACAAAAACAACTCAAAACACTCTTTTTAGGCTTTTCAAAAAAATGTTTTTCAAATTTTTATGTGATTTTCGGAGTTATAAAACAAAACACGCTAAAACAGTTTAAAAACACCTTAAAAACATTTAAAACAGCAAGGAACAACACTTGAAGTTATGGGTGATAAAATTCAACGAATTTGCATCAACATACTTAGTTACCCCCCCCCACACTTAAATCAAACATTGTCCTCAATGTTTTAAGCATAGATTCACACAAAGCATAAGTAAATACACAAAAAGCACTTAAACATACTAAACATGGCAGAATGTAATTAACAAAGAGAAGAGTTTAGAGACGCAAATCTGGTTATAGAGTGTAAATTCCATCTTCTCCTTGGTAATTGCATTGAGGCTTTTGATCTTTGTGATTCCACAGGCTTACTCTTGAACTGGTTTCTGCCCATCGTTGATTTTCCTTTGTGCTACTTCTTGAACTGGGCAGCATGATGGTTCATTTGGTCTCCACCGAAGGTCTGAGCTTATCCCTTTTATCTGTTTCTTTGTTCAATCTTTCCAATTCGTATTGAAAAGGGTTGGAGGATAACTCAGCCTATGTTTGTCTCCACATGCTTCAATGTATCATTTTCACTTGCCTTACTCGCTCCCCTTTGCAGAAGTGGTCCCTTCTCCGGAAGTGTATCAACCGTTGAAGATGACTACTCGAGAGCAACGCTAGGTAAGCAATCAGGAATAGGTTCCAGGCAGTTGGCTCCAGATCGGAAGATTGACTCCAAGTGCCGGCTGATTGCTTCTTTTACTTTGCCATGCGAGTAAGAACAAGGACAAAGAAAAAGACAGGGAAAGAGCATGATATGAGATACTTTTGCTTTTGACCTTGATGATATGAGATACCTTTGCTTTTGAAGAAGCGGTGCATGAATCAGCACATGTATTTCCTCCTGGGTCATCTTTACTCCAGGCATCTGGTATCATCTTTGGGGAAGAAGAAAAAATTGAGTATTTCGAAAGGCTTTGCTGGGAGTGCGCCCTCAGAGGTGAGGGAGAGTTGGGCATTTTCTTCAGGTTTGCCCTGCCATAAAAGACGAAGGTCGACATATATAGAGATAATATCAAGTGGTGGTACTTTTTACCCTTGTCGACAAACGTTTTTGATCCCGCAATTCCGGCTTTTTGAAATAGTGGCGCCTCTTCGATCTCTGAATACGCCTCTTCGATTTCTGAGCAGGCGCCCCTTCGATTTCTGAACGACGCCCCTTCGCTTTCTGAACGACACGTGGTAGTGCAGATGCGGCTCCTTTTGACAAAGCTGCACGCGTCTTCTGAAAAGCAGAGAAAGCGTCGCCGAACTTTGCGCTTGTCGGCTAAAGATGTGTAGATGCGATGATGGCCTCCACGTGTTTTCAGCTTTGTCAGAAATCTTTTGACAAAGTTGAACGCGTTTTCTGAAAAGCCGAGGGAGCGTCGCCTAAATTACGCCGGAAAACCCGGCTCTTTGAATCAGTGGACGCGTCGTCTTGGCTTTTTATAGAGCTATCAATCACCCCAACACACACACTCTGAAGATTTCCCATTCTTGAAGATCGACTCCGGCCCTTTGAAATTTAACTTCATCCCTTTTCTTTGAACACTTTTGAAAAATGGCAAACTCATCGAACCTTAGCTTGGAATTGAGCCTTAGCAGTGATACGGGCGCGCCGCGTCAAGGTAACGTATGGCGCCCTTCTTTCTTATCTTCTAACGGTCTTCTTACAGGTGAAGACTCCGTGATGCAGGACGCCACAACAGCTACAATAGTAGCTAGGAACCTGCTCACTCCAAAAGATAGTAGGCTGCTGTCAGGACGGTCCGATGAGTTGGCCGTTCAAGAGTCCCTCGCACTTAGTGTTCAGTGTGCGAGTTCTGTGTCCAACATGGGCCAACGCCTGCTTGCCCGCTCCCGTCAGGTGGAATCATTGATGGCAGAGGTGGAGAGTCTTAAGCAAGAGATCCAGCAGCTTAAGTACGAGAATAGAAGTTTGCATGTGCTTGCAAATAACTATTCGTCGGGCATGAAGAAAAAGCTTGATGAGCTGCAAGAATCTGAGGGTCGAATTCACAGTGACCGTCAAAGGCTTGCGGCTTGTCTCCAGAGGCACCTTTTTCCTGGGTCGTCCAGCGCTTGGCCAAGTATTGAGGCCTGGAATGCTCTAGCTCCGATGCCTCCCGCTTCTGCGCCTTCCGCTCCTATGCCTTCCGCTTCTATTCCTTCTGCTTCGACGCCTCGTAGCGGGGCTTCACGTAAACATCCTCTGTGAAGGCTCCATCTTTCTCCATGTTTAGTATCTTTTTTTTTTTTTTTTTTTACATAAATAAAATCAAACGGCATGGAATTTATCTTTGAATGGGCGGTGATACTTGAAATGATCTGGTAATAGTTTAAATTCCAGATTGGGTGCCTGAATCATTAACCACATGTTAGTATAAAAGAAAATTGAAATTCGGGGAGGCGGCTTACCTGTGTGCTCCAAAATGAACTCCAGAATAAACACCCCTTCGAAAGTTATGACTTGTCCCGTGTCATAAAATCCAACTTCCTTGGGAATTGTGGTTTCAAATATGTCCTCTTTGATGCCTTCTACATCTTCTCCAGCCACTACCTTCTCTTGAATCATTCTTCTTGGTGTACAAAGTCCTTTGAAGAATTCAACACCATCTAAAACTTGCTGTGTTGCACCAAGAATTGGAATAGCATTTTGCACCTTTGGGAAGGCTTCCACGATGTCCTTTTTACTCTCTTCTTGGTTGGGAATCAAAAACCTGCTAGGAAAAGGGACATTGGGTGGAATAACATCAGAATAACATGGAATTGGGACGTCCTTACTGGTGGTGGGTGGTTTAGAGGGCTTAGGGGGCTGCGGCAAGGGTTGTTCTACCCTTGCCGTGTGCATGTCTTCTTCCTCCTCCTCAATTAGCAGCTCTTCCACTTCTAGGCTATGTTTGGACATTTTTAGGTCAGCTCCAACCTCCATAGCACTTCCCAAAGTGATAGCATTATGGATTTCAAAATCTTCCTTCGAGTTTTCAATAGTTGAGTTGGAAAGTTCACTTTGCTCTTGAATTTGTTTCATGAACTCCATAATCTGCCCAAATTGCTCGTCCAATTTACCCAACTTCTTGTCTTGATTTTGTTCGTCCTGCGTCAAAGAGGTTAGTAATTGAAATTTTTTATCATTATCTATGGACATACTTGAACTTGATTGGAATTGTTGTGGGGGAGGTTGTGGTGGCTGCATAGGTGTTGTATTGAACTCCTCATATGGTTGCCAATATGCTTCTTGTTGAGCCTCATTGGCTTGATTTTGTGACCCCTGCGCCAAAGAATTTATTTCATTAAGAATTTGAATATAATCTATTGGCGAACTTGAATTTAATTGAGCATATTGCATATGAAGTTGTGGTGGCTGCATAGGTCTTGAATAGAACTCCTCATATGGTTGCCAATATGCTTCACGTTGAACTTGTTGATCTTCCCACCATATAGAGTTTGAATGATCCCTCCAATCTCTTTGTGGACATTGATTGGCTTGAAATCCTTGCCTATATGAAGCACCAAATGTAGGGACACTCTGCATTGTGGTCCTTTCGGCATACGGCGACAATTTAGAAGTAAGATTTGCCAATTGAGCTTGAATGCTAGCAAAATCCATATCTTACTTCTCTAGTACCTAAAATCAAAGAAAGAGAACTAAATCAAATATCAAAAGTAACAACAAACAAAGAAAACAACACTAAGTTAGAAACTAAAACGAAAACAACTAAACCAAAAAAAAGAAAAGAACCAAGGGATTAGCAAAGTTGCTAATCCTCGGCAACGGCGCCAAAATTTGATGCGAGATTTACTTGACACTCAAATTAAACCCTCGTTTGACAATTGTAGTAGAATGGATAAGTGAGGGATCGTTCTAGACCGGGGATTAGGAGGGCTTGCTAAAACCTTCTAAATTGACTTAAAAACATAAAAAACTAAATTAAAATACTCTTAACAAGACTACTATGACTCATAATGGCTTTGAAAAACTCAAATTGTCTAAAACAATCAAATTGACTCAAATAGAAGCTAGAACTTGATTTAGACGAATTTGCAAATGTTTATGACTCCAAAAGCTTAAAGATACAAAAATAAAACAAATACGAATGATTAAAACTTAACAAAATAGAGGGGGGGGGGGAATTGTGTTTGGACGATATTAAATTAAAAAGACAGAATATAATTAAAGGCAAAATGTAAATATGAATGTGATGAAAATATGGATGATGGAATAGCCAAGGGGTTCTTCTCCACACATGTTACACTTGCAAACAAAATTGATTCTCAGTTGGTCTTTCGATAAGTTGTGAAACTCAATGCTCCAAGTTAATTAGATCCGCTTAGATTAACTTTCAGATTTCCCTAAATTCGTTGGATTGAATGGAATACGCATTACAACCAAATTATTCTTAATCAAAGTCCCTAACTATGGAATACGCATGATAGAGACATTTAACCAAGATCATTAAGTTCAACGGAAATCATAAACATCGACGAGGCATTCGTTACTATGGAATACGCATGAAACTTATGCCAAGAATTCGTTTAACGAGATTGTTTATAAGCAACCTCTACTACTTGTGAATATAAGTTCATAACGATTAGGTGAAATTCACTTATATTCTAGCGTCATATTTATGCATGAAAATTAAGCTTGCAATCTCAATGAACATACATAAATAAGTTATCAATCAAACAGTTAAACGAATTGAATCCACAACTTATGAAATTCCAACCAAACGTAATCAATTCAAAATGCAAATATAAACATAGTTTCGAATCACCCCCTAGCTAAAGGGGGGTTTAGTTCCTCATAACTTTGAAATCAAAGAAACACCTAAACATTCCAACAACTCAAACGTGAATTGTATGAACGTTTAGGCACTCTTCTCTTCCCTTCTCATACGTACAAAACAAAGAGAATTAAATTTAAACTTTGAAATCAAAGAAACACTTAAACATTCCAACAACTCAAACTTGAATTGTATGAACGTTTAAGCACTCTTTTCTTCCTCGTTGTTGTAGCACAAGGTCTAAGGTGAGCTTAAGGGCTTTAGGTGTATGTGGAATGGAGTAGGGAGTGGTTGGAGATGGAAGAATGAAGAGAAAATATGCAGAAAATGAAATGGGACTCACGGCAATGGAATGGTATTTGTGTTGTGTGAAGTGTTGTGAATGGAAATATGAGATATGAATTGAATGAATGCAAGGGTATTTATAGGAGTAGTGGAGGGAACATATGGCTATGTCATTTGTAGGTGAAGTAGGTGGATGTTGTAGGTGAAGTAGGTGGATGTTGTAGGTGAAGTGGATGTTGTAGGTGAAGTAGGTGGATGTTTTAGGTGAAGTAGGTGGATGTTGTAGGTGAAGTAGGTGGATGATATGTTAAGTGATAAGTGATAAGTGATATGATATGTGGTTATGATATGATAAGTGGTTAAGTGGTGATGATAAGTGATAAGTGATTAAGTGATATGATATGTGGTGATGATAAGTGATAAGTGCATGTGGGTTAACTAATGAAGGAAATGCATGTGCAATGACAATGTGTTAGAATGGATGTGTGTTATGCATGGCATGATTGGGATTAGGAAAGGTTTAAATGTCCTAAAACTAAAGAGAACAAGGTTCCAACACTTTGGCTCCAATTAGGTCTTCAATTTCGTCCAACACTTTGGCTTCAAGCATAAGCTATCCGTCCTTAGCCCAAAAGTGCTCCAAAAGTCTCCAAAATGCATCTTTTTGCTCCTTTAGCCCTTTGGACCTACAAACACACGAAAATAGCTTAAAGTACTAAAATAACTAAAGAAACATAACGTAAATGTACGAGAACAAGCCATTTAAGTCGCATAAATATGCTCCTATCAAGCCACATGGGCTTACTAACAATTTTAGTTCGAGGTTGAAATCTCAGACTTTGAGTAGATTATGTTCTACATTAACAGGTGTCATTTGTTCTTATGTGGACTGAAATCCTGTAACTTCCATGTTAAAAACCCTAGCTTCCTTCCTTTTTCATTTGGCTAGGATATTTTGCACTTTTCAAAAGAGTGTTTGAGCTTAGTACTTTCTTTTTTGTTCTTGTTAACTGCCCTAGCCGCAAAACTATTTTCATGGATTAATACTCAAATCTTTACATACCAAGGATTTCATAGTTTTGTATTTTCATCTTGATCTAATCTTAAGCTTTAAATCTTATCTTAGATCAAGTCTTGGATTTTCATCAAATTCTCATCATATCATGGATCGTGTTGGTTCTCGGTGCTACAAGGTGATGAGCTCAGGAGGAGCTGCCACTTTGTGAAGATTGAAGGAGTCCATCTCATGTAAGGTAAGGTTGCATAAAAGTACAAGCTGCTCCGTAGATTAGGATCTAGGAATTGAGCTTGTGTGGGTATTTTGTATGAATCTTGATTACACTAGTGGATTGGACTTAGTGGAGAATCCCCATTTTTTTAACCTAGAAGTGGGTTTTTTCAGCCAAAAACTTCCTTGTGTTAATTACTCTACAAAGTTATCTTCTTAACTCAATCACCATTGCTTAAGCAACTTTGTAAGACTATCAAGTATTGAACCTTTATTAACCAATAAACTCTATCACAATAATCAAGACTAAAACGTAATTATAGATCACAAAGTTAACAACTTTTTATCTGTGATTTCTTGGTGTGTGTGTGTGTGTGTGTGTTTATCTAACATCCTATACTCATTTGGCTAGGGCTTGTGTCTAGTCAGTCTAATTGTATTCAAATTTTGATTTTAGGGTTTTCCACCTGGTACCAATTTCAAAAAGTACTCACCTAATATGTTTGGGATATAGAGGGGGATGCTAGCCAAATGTGGGATTCCATGGCTAGTTTTATTCAAAAAGTGGCAAAAGGGGTATTAGAAAGGTCCAAGGGTTTCGCTCCACATCAAAATGAATCTTGGTTGTGCAATGAGGTACAAGCAAAAGTTAAGGCTAAGAAGGAATGTTGTAAAGCCTTATACAAGGATAGAACCACAAAAAATGTGAAAGATATAAAATAGCGAAGAAGGAGGTGAAGAAAGTCGTGAGAGAAGCGAAGCTAGTGGCTTTTGATGATATGTATAGGCGATTAGATACCAAAGAAAAAGAATTGGATATCTATAAACTAGCTAGAGCTAGGGAAAGGAAGACGAGAATTTAACCAAGTAAGGTGCATCAAAGATGAGAATAGAAATGTTCTAGCTACAGAGAACGGTTAAAGATAGATGGAGAGGACACTTTCATAATCTTTTCATTGAAAGACATGAAAATAGTACTTCTTTGGGAGAGTTGGATAACTCAGAAGTGTGTAGAAATTGCTCCTTCTACCACTGAATCAAAAAGGAAGAAATGGTTGTAGCTTCAAAAAAGATGAAGCATAGAAAAGCAACGGGCCCAGATGATATACCGATCAAAGTGTGGAATGTCTTGGGAGAGACAGGTATAGCATGGCTCACCAACCTTTTCAATAAGATTTGGAAAACAAAAAAGATGCCAAATGAGTGGAGAAAAAACACTTTGGTGTCTATCTACAAGAATAAGGGCGACATACAAAATTACATGAATTATAGGGGTATTAAGTTAAAGAGTCATACAATGAAACTCTATGAGAGAGTAATTGAGCATAAACTGAGGCAAGAGATACGGGCCTTAAACAATCAATTTGGGTTCATGCCAGGGCGCTCAACCATGGAGGCAATCTATCTCTTACGAAGACCAATGGAAAGACAGACAAATATGGAAAAGAATTTGCACATGGTCTTTATAAATTTGGAAAAAAATATATGATATGGTCCCGACAAATATTCTTTGGAGGATTTTAGAGAAGAAATGAGTAAGAGTAGTATATATTCAAGTCATAAAGGATATGTATGATGGAAGCGAAGATTGCTATAAGAACTTATGAAGGACAAACTGAAAGCTTTCCCATAACTGTAGGGTTACATCAGGGCTCATCTTTAAGTCCTTACCTTTTTTTCATTGGTAATGGTTGAGTTAACGAGACATATCCAACATGATAGTCCTCAGTGTATGCTTTTTGTAGATGAGATAGGGTTGATTGATGAAACTCAGGAGAGGGTAAATGCAAAGCTTAACCTTTGGCATGAAGTGTTGGAATCTAAAGGTCTTTACCTAAGTAGGTCAAAGACAGAGTATATATAGTGTAAGTTCAGTGGGAAAAGAGGCTCAAATGAGTTAGGGGTGAAGATTAGAGATCAAGAAGTACTAAAGAGCAAACAAATTTTCGCTATCTTGGATTTATCTTGCAAAAGAATGAAGAATTGGAAGCAGAACTCAATTATAGAATACAAGCTGGATGGATGAAGTGGAAGAGTGCATTGGGTGTGTTGTGCGACCGTCGCATCCCACTTAAGCTTAGGGAAAATTTTATTGGATGGTAATAAGGTCGGCAATGCTTTTTGGCATAGCATGTTGGGCAATGAAGCATCAACATGTACACAAAATGTTGTAGAGATGAGAATGCTTTAGTGGATGTGTGGGCACACGAGAAAAGACAAGATCAGGAATGATATCTGAGGTAAATTAAGAGTTAACGAAATTGAAGATAAGATGAGAGAAAATCGGTTAAGGTGGGTTGGACATGTCAAATGAAGGCCTACAAATGTTTCAGTTAGAAGATGTGACAAAGAGACAGAGACTCGGTGCCAAAGGGGTAGAGGAAGACTTAGGAAGATTTGGAAAGAGATTCTAAGAAAAGATTTGGACTACTTGGATCTAACATAAGACATGACAGAAAACCAAGCATAGTGACATTCTAAGATTCATAGCTGACCCCACTTAGCGGGACAATGCTTTGTTTTTGTTTTTTTTTTTTTTTTTTTTTTTTTTTAGCTCTTGGATTTAATTTTGGATTGTTACTTGTTAGATCTTCTTTTTACCATAGATCTCAACCATTGAGTTTAATGTATTTATACATTTAAAAAAAAAAAAAGAATCTTGACCATTGGATGAACCGAAGGTCCAACCACGTGGGCCGTCCGATTTATTCGATCTCTAGTGTTGAGATTTCATCCAAGCATGGTAAGCACTTGATCTTGAATTGGGAGAAGATTTCTTCAAGGGCCTTCGAGGCTTGATCTTGAACAAAATGGGACCACGACTGATTTCATGTGGTGCGTGGTCTTCGGCTTTAATGTGGAAACGGCACGTGTATTTGTTATGCTTATTGATTTTCCACAAGCTTGATTAAGAACACGAGTGTTTTGGTGTTTAGTGTTTGTTTTTGGGCAGAGAGCATTCTAGTTTTCTCCAAGGGTTTGGACTTGCTTTGCTTCAACGTCATCTTTCTTGAAAATAAGCCTAGAACATGAATCTTGTAATTTGTCAGATTGATTATCTGATTCGATTAATTTGAGCAAATTATTTAATTTAGCTCTTATTTAAATCAAAATTTTTAATTTATGAAATTAAACCTTAACTGATATAATTTGATAAAATTAGAGAATTTGTCTTATTTTGTATTTGATTTGATTTTTGAGCAAATTCACGGAAAATTATATGATTTCCTCTCACTTATGTTATGACATGTGAAACCACTTAAATACCCGGCACTTAGAAAAATATCTTGTATAGGGTTGATGACTTGATGTTTGCAACCATTTAATGCTTTTATCTATCCAATGAAATCCTTTGTTTCCATAAAAAGAAAAGATGTAAAAGAGTTGACATGTGAAAGCACTTAAATGCCCAGCACTTAGAAGTCTCTCATATAGGGTTGATAACTTGATGTTTGTAATCATTTAATGCTTGTATTTGTCGAATGAACTCCTCTATTTCCAAAAAAGGGACAGATGTAAAAGAGCGGACATGTGAAAACCACTTAAATACCCGGCACTTAGAAAAAATCTCTCGTATAGGGTTGATAACTTGATATTTGTAACCATTTAATGCTTGTATTTCTCCAATGAAATCCTCTGTTTCCATAAAAAGAAAGATGTAAAAAGAGCCGTTTGTCGTGAAAACAGTACAACCCTCCATTGCAAACCAATTAAACACGGCACGCCGTGAAGATGAAAGAGGTGAAGCTAAGAGTATCCCTAGTGGAGTCGTAAATAGGGACAGTCACCGTATAAAATGAGTATAAAACATATATATGGACAAAATGAATCTCCAATGGATTAGAAAGTGAGTTTCTAAAGTATAGGGACTAGTGTATGTCTCACATATAGGGATTGTATAGGGACAACCTTAAGTTGATAACGGGGCGCATAATCTGGATTAAAGTTTATAATGCTTTTAAATTTGATGCTAATTAATAATAAAAATGGTTAACATAAACCAAAAAATGCACAGCTTGAGTGGAAAACGGAGCCCGCAATATTGATTAAAGATTTTAATGTATTTTATGCTTTTAATTAATTAAAAAAAAGTTAACATAAACAAAAAATGTGCACCTAATCAAATTATCATGTAAAATCATAAAAACTTCAAATTTATGGGTACTACTATAAGGACTCTCCCATTGAAGGCAATATTCCTTTAAGGACACAAAGATTCCCTTTAAGTCCCTAAATAAGTACTCAAAAGTGGTAGTAGGAGTTCGTAAATAGGGACTTCCATTAAAGATGCTCTAACACAGGCAGTAGGGGACCAATATGCATGTCATTTGGTTAAATAAACGAAACTGAGGAATTATATTGAGAAATTGAAGAGAACACATGGAGACGGATCGCATCGAACAAGAACACCAGTCGGGCCATGCATGTGTAGCACCAGCATGAGCTGTCGCATCAAGCACAGCTCATTGATATAAAGAATATGTTTAACAATTAATAATGGCATGTTTACTTGACACGGGTTAAGAATTAATGAAACTATTATGTAGTTGTTCTCAGACGTTTTTAGTGATACATACTGAACCAATAAAAATGTGGCTCTTACCTTTTAGTGTTACGGTCTAGTGGTATTCTTCTTTACTTGTAAGTGAGAGATCTTAGGTTCTATTACCACCAAAGACGAATTTGAACCACATTATTATGAATAACCCATTACATGGCTTGGCCTACTCCCCTACCTCCTTGATGAAGATAATATCATTTGTCCTAAAAAAAAAAAAAATACGGCTCCTACAAATATTTCAATGTGCAACTAAACACCTCAAGAATAATGAAATATAGTGATTAAGGGGTAATATTTGATTTCGTTCTAATTCCTTCTCTTCCAATTCCGGGCTACTGACTTGCTGACTAATGGGAGATTTTAGTATGATAGTGATATATATGTTGTGTTACTTAGCCAAGTGAATGTTGATGGAAGACATTACTTTTGGTAAGTGGTGAACCTACTATAGTATTAAAAAATAGATACGGGTGTTATAACATGATTTGCAATAACATATGATGATGTGGTCTTCATAGTAAAATTCAGTCGTTTATTGTTTTTTTGATTTTCAAGCTTTCTGAATTTCATTAAATTTGAATCCTTTAGTTTTAATAAAAATGGAGTGATGGGTATTTGGTGATAACAATATAGGATCAATGGTAGTGTCAATAGTTATAAGGTGGTTATGCTGTTATAAGGTGGTTGTTTGTAAACTTAGAGACCAAGAAAACTAGATATATACCAAAGTGTACTGAGTAGTCTTTACAGTGTGAAATATACATAGATTGATTTCTTCTCTCTCAAGCGTTCTCTTCTTCTCTGCAATCTCTCTATTTCTGCAACAATCTATGTTGCTTTACATGGTATCACTCACCAAAAAAGCTTCGGAGCTTTACGGTTGTTTCGATCTTAGTTTCTTTCTTGCTTCCGCTCACTCTTGTGGGTTGATCAATCTCACAATTCTTGTGATTAGTTTTGAGTTTTAGGTTTCTATTCTTCCCCAATGTTGTGGAAACTTCTTTCCTCTGTTAAGCACCCGAGGTGTTCAATCTTATTCCCCACTTAACTTTCTTGAAGAAAGGCTACAATGGTGACTGTTGCTCAATTACAAATCTCGGAATCTCCCATCACATCTCTTATCTCTATGGTATGTACATGTGTTACAATCAAGCTTGATGATACCAATTACCTCATTTGGAATTTCCAGATGCAACTCTTACTTAAGGGCCACGTAATCATGGGATTTGTGGATGGTTCTAATCCTCGTCCACCTCGATGATGATGACATTGTTATCCTTACTCTGAATGGTCTATCAATAGAATACAATACAATCAGATCTATTATCAGCGGCAGGGACAATGTTTTCAATCGAAGATCTGAGATCACAATTGCTTGCTGAAGAAGCAATGGTGGAAAACACTTCTGTTACTCTTGTTTTTCTGCAATGGTGGCTAAGAATAATGGTTCTAATTTTAAAGGTTCGTCGTTTTTTTCTCAAGGAAATTCTAGCAATCAATATTCTTCTGGTGGTTCTTTTAATGGAGGGTCCTATAGTAATCAGGCATCTTACTACAAAAACAACTAAAACCCAAGGGCAGGGGTGAATACAAAATTTGGCAATTCTAGGAATGGATATAACAATACTACTCTTAGTATATGTAGTGCCTCTCCACCAAGACAACATGATCAATCTAATCCTGCTTGTCAAATTTGTATTAAATATGAACATTTGGCAGATACGTGCCGATTCATAGACACTGACATAACACCTGTTAAAGGATGTCAAATTTATGGAGAAAAGAACCATAATGCTCAATTCTTCCATTTCAGGAATGCTAATGTCTCTGCATCTCCTTCACATATGACTGCAATGCATGTGGCTCCTTCAGCATCTCCAATAAGTGCAAATAATTCTTCTCAACAATTTTGGCTCACAAATTCTAGAGCTACTAACCACATGACTGCACATCTGCATAATTTATCACTGGCAACACCATATCCTGTTATTGAGACAATATAGATAACAAATGGTGCAGGTTTGCCAATATCCCATATTGGTTCTTCTGTCCTTCTTACTTCTATGCAACTTTTAAAAATAAATTCAATTCTCTATGTGCATAAGATCACTCAGAATTTACTTTCAGTTCATAGGATATGTTTGGACAACAATTGCTGGCTAATATTTGATGGCTATAATTTCTAGATTTAGGACAAAGCCACATGGAGGATTCTATTCAAGGGACAGTACAATAATGGATTGTACCCAGTTCCACTATCAACATCTTCTTGTATTCAACACAAAGCATTCAAAGAGATTAGGTCACCTCTCGAATTCAATTACCTCTACTGCACTCAAGAAATCAAATATTATAATTTCACCTGATGTAGCTCCATTGTTGTGTCATGCTTGTTCAAAAGGAAAATTTAGCAAATTGACATTTGCTGTCTCTGTGTCTAAGTATATAATTCACTTTGAAGTAGTTCACAGTGATGTATGGGGCCTGCTCCTTGTAAATTTGTAGATGGCTATAAGTACATGTGACATTGTTTGATGAATGCACTAGATATTGTTGGATATTCCCTTTACTCAATAGAAGTGATATTTGTTCTGTGTTCATTAGATTCTTTCAGTTTATTTTCAATCACCTTGTTGTTTCAATTGAAGTTTTGCAAAGTGATGGCGAGGGTGAATATACAAGCAAAGTTTACAAAATTTTCTTCTGGATAAAGGGATTAGTCACTAAATTTCTTGCCCTCGTACTCCAGAACAAAATGGTTTGGTTAAAAGGTCACACAACAAATTATTGAGACTTCTATCACCTTGTTACAGAATGCTTCATTACCATCCATATTTTTGTCCTTTGCTTGCCAAACAGCAGTCTATTTCATTAATAGGATGACATCTACAATCTTGAATAATCAATCCCCATTTGAAGCATTTTTTAATTCAATTCCTGATATTCAACACCTCAGAATATTTGGTTGTTCTTGTTTCCTTCTACTTAAGCCTTACAATCACACAAAACTACAACGCAAAACTACAAAATATATTTTTCTGGGTTATGCTTCTAAGTATAACGGGTATGTCTGTTTTAAAGTTACCAGCAAAAGAGTATACATTTTTAGACATCTGATCTTTGATGAGTATGAGTTTCCCTATTCTCAAATGTCTAGAAAGCCAATCTACTAGTGTCAAACACCGTGCCATTCATAACACCTATATCATGACCATCTATGTTAGTCACAAGTGACAATAATATTGTCCCTGTACCTGGTGTAGACATCGAAATTTCAGTAAAACAAATGTTCACCAATGCATTAAAGTTTTGACATGTCAAGGCATACATGGCATACGCCACGTGTTGTACAAATTGTACACATGGCGTGTGACTCAACAAAATAGGAAGAAATACCCTTGAAGGATTAAACAAGTTTTTCTTCTCATTTTGGGCAATGACAAGGCAAGTACATTTCAATCCATTGAGGATCAAAACAAGTTTTTCTTCTCATGTTGGGCAATGACAAGGCAAGCACACTTCAATCCATTACGGATCAAAGCAAGTTTTTCTCATTTGGGCAATGACAAAGCATACACATTTCAAGTTTAAAATGGTGTTAAGTGGGAAATTAGGCCATAAGTTAGACCACTTCAAGTTTAAAATGGTATTAAGTGGGAAATTAGGCCATAAGTTACACCACTTCAATTTCAATATTGCATTAAGTGGGAAATTAGGCCATAAGTTAGACCACTTCAAGTTTAAAATGGTATTAAGTGGGAAATTAGGCCATAAGTTACACCACTTCAATTTCAATATTGCATTAAGTGGGAAAATTAGGCAATGGTGCTTGGAAAGGAAAAAAATATTTTGTGGTGGTGATTCATTCTCAAAGCCTATAAATAGGCTTCTCCATCAAGGTATCAAGCATCAAGGAATTCACATATACATTTCTCTACTCCAAAATTAGAAGAGAATTCCCCAAATCCTTGAAGCTTTGAAACTCCAAAGCTTCCAACCATCCAAATTCCCAAGAATTCCGAAGGATCAAGAAAGCTCTCTTCGTTCTTCGTTAAATCCTCTTTCAAGATCAAGCCCCGACGACCCTTGAAGAAAGTGTTCATCCGTTCATCCTAAGCATAAGCCCCAAACGGCCCTTTGGATCAACAACCTCAACAAATCCACACATCCAATCGTTCTTCAAGATTAAGCCCAAAAGCCCTTGAAGATCCGCTCATCCATCAACCTTCAAGATCAAGCCCAAAAGCCCTTGAAGAAATCCACACAACCATTATTCAAGATCAAGCCCCGACGGCCCTTGAAGAAAGTGTTCATCGTTCATCCTAAGATCAAGCCCCAACGGCCCCTTGGATCAACAGCACAAACAAATCCACACATCCAATCGTTCTTCAAGACTAAGCCCAAAAGCCCTTGAAGATCTGCTCATCCATCAACCTTCAAGATCAAGCCCAAAAGCCCTTGAAGAAATCCATACACCCATTCTTCAAGATCAAGCCCAACGCCCCTTGAAGATCCGTTCATCAACTGTTCATCCTTAGATCAAGCCCCGACGGCCCTTTGGATCAACAACTCATCCACAAACCTACACCCTACGAAGATAGAATCAGAGGACCAAATTTGAGAGAGATCGTAACCCCAAAATCATAAACACAAAAATATTATTTTGTACACGTTATTCTGGTTTCTTGTTTCAAGGAATCTTTCGTGTTCACAAATTTGGCACACCCGGTGGGATATCTCTACCTCTCATCTCTATCCTCAAATCATCGAAAAACGAAAATGGCATCAAGAAAGGATCAAGCTGTTCCTGCAATCAAAGCAAAGAACAAGAACATCATCGCCGCAAGTGGTGATATTTCGGGCACCATAACCCGAAGTAAGGCAAGAGCTCTTTTTGTCGCGGCTTTCGCCCCTGCATTAACTCTGTCAAAGGAACAAGAGCACCTGAGGCACGAGCCTGTGATCACCCTAGCCTCGCTAAGGGCATCAAGAGGGGAAAGCCTGAGGAAATACTCAGAGTCCCTACTCTCCGACGCTGATTCGAGCGGCAGTACAACCATGCAAGTCATGACCACTGGAGTAACTTCAATCGAGGAGCAGCTAGCTCAGATGAATGAAGCAATCGCAAAGCTCACACGGACTGCAGAGGAGAAAAACTTGCAAACCGCTGGACTCATCAACCGTCTGGAGGCACAACATGGCCTCAAAATGAAACCAAGCTCTCTTCCAACTAAGAAGACCGAAGAAGGCTTTAACCCAAATGCCTACGAACTCATGTCAAAGGCTAGGCATGACTTTGCTTCCTCTTCAAATCTTGGAAAGAAGGTTTCAAACACCGTCAATGACAAAGATCGTGACCTCACCGAGACTCAAAAGAAGTTGAAGGAGCATGATTACGGAGTTGACAACAACAAAGCTGGACTTGGCTTCACACCGAATACACCCGTGAAGATTTCAAGCAAAGTGAAGAAAGCTAGCGCTCAACACATCAGCGTGAGCGTTGAACAAGACCAAAAAGAGCCTAAACCTGCCCCTCGGACGTCGGTCTTCGATAGGATGAGCCATTCAAGCTCCAGAATTTCAGTGCTTAATCGCATTGGTAGTCAAGGCCGAACCTCTGTCTTCAAGAGGCTTAACGCGCCAACATCCCAAAGCTCTGTTTTTGAAAGGTTGTTAAAGCCTAAGAAACAAAGCAACACAGTTATCTTTCCTCTGCGACGATCAGCTTCGGAAAGATTTGAAGATAATGAGAAGCCTTTTAGAAAGAGGAAGACAACACCAAAGGAAGAAAAGTTCGATGGGTTAGCAGAAAAAGGCGACGTTCGAAGCTTGATTCCTTCAAGGATGAAGCGCCAAGCAATCCTAGAGGTCGACACAAAAGGACCACTGAAAGTAAGGAGGCGCATCATCGTCCACACTGGCAAATCTTCATGCCAACAAACCCAAGAGGACGGCACTGAAGATGAAATCCCTAAGAAAGATGTCACTTCTGGCTCTTTCGACTCAAAGTCTTCACCTCGACTGTTGGGGGCATGCTCCAAGTCAAGTGAAATTGAAGGATGGACTCATGTCACTCCGAAGAAACTGCACGAGAAACATATGTCTTCTCCACAAGTGCACCAATCAGAAAGGAGGGAAATCAGCTTTCGCCAACCTCCAAAGCAATGTGAAAATGTTGAAGATAAGAAAATTTCAACACAAAGATCGTTCATGCGCGATCTCTTCTTCATCGAAGACTTATTCAATTTCTCGATCAAGGCTCCTTGCTATGAAGATTGTGAGGAATGCCTTTCGAAGATCGCTTCGAAGAAATTGGACAAGCAGCAACCATCTTGTCCACAAGCTCCTTGTCTGCACGAGTTGAAACTGCAAACGACACCACAAGCTCCTTGTTCGCACGAGCCTAAAAGGTGACAACAAACGCTCCTTGCCTGCACGAGCTGAAACTGCAAACGGCACCAAAACGCTCCTTGCCTGCACGAGCTGAAACTGCAAACGGCACCAAATGCTCCTTGCCTGCACGAGCTGAAACTGCAAACAGCACCAAACACTACTTGCCTGACGAGGAGGTGTTCTACATCGACATCTTCCCAACATGGACGATGTTCTTCGACGGATCCGCACGAGCAGACGGAGCGGGGGCAGGAGTGGTATTCATGTCGCCACAAAGGCAAATACTACCTTACTCCTTCCAACTGAATGAGCTATGCTCCAACAATGTTGCTGAGTACCAAGCATTGATCATCGGGCTCCAAATGGCGATCAACATGGAAATCACAGCTCTTGAGGTATATGGCGATTCCAAGCTCATAATCAATCAACTCTTAACTGAATATGAGGTGAGGAAAGATGATCTCGTCCCATACTTCCGGCTAGCGACCCAACTGCTACAAAAGTTCGAAGCTGTGACACTAGAACATGTGCCAAGAAAGGAAAATCAAATGGCAGACGCTCTCGCCAATCTAGCCTCGAGTATGACACTAGGAAAAGATGAAGTTGCAGACGTGCCAGTTTGCCAAAGATGGGTGATTCCGCTCGTTAATGAAATGTCACTAGATGATACAAATGTCATCTCAGTACTTCCAGTCGATGCTGAAGAGTGGAGACAGCCGCTGATCGACTACTTAGAGCACGAAAAGCTTCCAGATGATCTCAGACACCGTTCCGAAATACGTCGACGAGCACCTCGCTTCCTTTACTACAAAGGAACACTCTATCGACGCTCTTTTGAAGGAGTGCTCCTGAGATGCCTAGGTGAGGAAGAAGTTAATCTAGCCATGGAAGAAGCACATTCAGGTGTGTGTGGGGCACATCAGTCTGGACCAAAGCTACATTTCTGGCTTAAAAGAATGGGTTACTACTGGCCGAGCATGGTGAATGACTGCCTGGAACACGCCAAAAGGTGCCAAGCCTGCCAATTCCACGCCAACTTCATACATCAACCGCCTGAGGATTGGACCAAAGCTACACCCTACAGTTGCTTCATGGCCGTTCTACGCATGGGGATTGGACGTTGTAGGACCAATTACGCCAAAGTCATCTGCAGGGGAAGCTTACATCCTAGCTGCAACAGATTACTTCTCCAAGTGGGCTGAAGCCATCCCTTTAAGGGAAGTAAAAAAGGAAACTGTTGTTCGTTTCATCAAGGAGCATATCATCCACCGATATGGGGTGCCTCGCTACATTATCACTGACAACGGAAAGCAGTTCTCCAACCGACTCGTGGACGAGCTTTGCGACAAATACAAGTTCAAGCAGCACAAGTCTTCCATGTATCATGCTCCGGCCAACGGCCTCGCGGAAGCATTCAACAAGACGCTGTGCAACCTCCTGAAAAAGGTAATCGGCCGAACAAAGAGAGATTGGCATGAAAGAATAAGTGAAGCACTTTGGGCATATAGGACTACACATAGGACTCCTACCCAAGCTACACCTTATTCTCTCGTATATGGCGTAGAAGCTGTTCTACCGCTCGAAAGTCAAATTCCCTCATTAAGGATATCTATACAAGAAGGCTTGACTGATGAAGAGAATGCAAAGTTGCTCTTTCAAGAGTTGGAAGCGCTGGATGAGAGAAGGCTCGAAACTCAGCATCACTTGGAGTGTTATCATGCACGACTCTCCAAGGCTTTCAACAAGAAAGTTCGCCCTCGTTCTTTTCAAATGGGAGATCTCGTCCTTGCATTATGTAGGCGTATCATCACAACTCACAAAACAAAAAGCAAGTACACATCAAAATGGGATGGATCTTACGTAATATAAAAAGTCTACACCAATGGCGCTTACCTAATCATGGTGGAAGACGGCTTGAGGATCTGCCCCATCAATGGCAGATTCTTGAAGTGCTACTACCCCTAAAAGCAAATGCGCCACGCTCCTGGCCCGCAAGAGCATAAACTGTGTACGGCAAAATCATCAAAAAAAAACAAAATAACCATCACTCATTTGAACTACGTCATGACTTGATCCCTCCTCAACCAAGGGTACGTAGGCAACTTGAAACTTCAAAACTTCAAGTACAGTCACATCATCAAAATAAATAAAAAAATTAAATAAAAAAAAAAAAGGGAAATAACACATCTTGGTGATGTATATGTTTTATCTGTATTTAGCACAATACACTGAATAAAATAAAGCATGTTCATTGATCTCCGAGAAATTACAAGTGTGTACAAAAAAAAAAAAAAAAGATGAAGCTTTCACAAAGGATGTTCACGTGAAGCCCCAGCACTTGGCAAAACTCTAGGAGCGGGAGGCATCAGAGCAGGAAGCATCGAAGCAGGAGGCATCGAAGATAAATCATTCGAGGCCTCAATACTTGGTGGAACGCTGGATGACCCAGGAAAAAGGTGCCTCTGGAGATAAGCCGCAAGCCATTGACGGTCACTTTGAATCCGACCTTCAGATTCTTGCAGCTCATCAAGCTTCCTCTTCATGCCCGTCGAATAGTTATTTGCAAGCACGTGCAAACTTCTATTCTCGTGCTTAAGCTGTTTGATCTCTTGCTTGAGATTTTCCACCTCTGCCATCAACGATTCAACTTGACGGGAGCGAGCAAGTAGGCGTTGGCCCATGTTGGACACAGAGCCCGCACACTGAACGCTGAGAGCTAGGGACTCTTGAACGGCCAACTCATCGGACCGTCCTGAAAGCAGCCTACTATCTTTAGGAGTGAGGAGGTTCCTAGCTACTATCGTAGCTGTTGTTGCATCCGTCATCACGGAGTCTTCACCTGTAAGAGGGCCATTAGAAGATAAAAAAGACGGGCACCATACCTTACCCTGATGCGGCGCACTGCTGAGACTCAAATCTAAGCAAATGTTAGATGGGTTGGCCATTTTTCAAAGGTGTTAAAAGAGAAGGGTCGGATGGAGAAAAATCTCAAGGGGTTGTTAAAACAAAATACACCGGAGATGATTTTCAGGAATGAGAAACCTTCAAAGTGTGCATGTTGGAGGTGATCGATACCTCTATTAAAAGGAAAGGCGACGCTCTCTCGGCTTTTCAGAAAACGCGTGCAACTTTGTCAAAAGATCTCTGACAAAGCCGCATCCGCACTACTGTTTGCCATTCAGAAATCAAAGAGGCGCTTGCTCAAAAATCGAAGAAGCATTTGTTCAGAAATCGAAGAGACGCTTGCTCAAAAATCGAAGAAGCGTTTGTTCAGAAATCAAAGAGGTAACACCCTCCGAACCTCAAAAGCTGGGCCGCTTATTCAAGGATCGAAGAGTCATCACTCTCTGAATTTCAAAAGCTGGGCTCTTCCAGATTTGTCATCACCCTTCATATGCAACCCCAGCTTTGCAGAAATCACGGGCAACTTTGTCAAAGATTTCTGACAAAGTTGAGAACGCGTGAATCTTACTGTTCAATTACCCAACAGTTGTCGACAATGGTAAAGGAACAGTACCACCACTTGCTATTGGGAAATCCCTATATATGTCAACCTTCATCTTTTATGGCAAGGCAGACCTGCAAAAAAAAAAAAATGCCCAACTCTTCCTCACCTTTAAGGGCGCACTCCCAGCAAAGCCTCTGGAAATACTCAATTTTTTCTTCTTCCCCAAAGAAGATACCAGATGCCTGGAGTACAGATGACCCAGGAGGAAACGGTAGATTGAAGCATGTGGAGACAAGCACAACAAATACATGTGCTGATCCATTCGCCGCTTCTTCAAAAGCAAAGGTATCTCATATCATCAAGGTCAAAAGCAAAAGTATCTCATATCATGCTTTTTCTCTGTCTTTTCCTTTGTCATTGTTCTTACTCGCATGGCAAAGTGAAAGAAGCAATCAGCCGGCACTTGGAGTCAGTCTTCTGATCTGGAACCGACTGCCTGGAATCTATTCCCTGGTTGCTTACCTAGCGTTGCTCTCGAGTAGTCATCTTCAACGGTTGATACACTTCCAGAGAAGGGACCACTTCTGCAAAGGGGAGCAAGTAAGGCAAGTGAAAATGATACATTAAAGCATGTGGAGACAAGCAACAACTGCATATGCTGAGCTATCCTCTAACCCTCTTCAATACGAATTGGAGAGATTGAACAAAGAAACAGAAAAAAGGAGTAAAGCTCAGACCTTCGGGGGAGACCAAAAGAAGCTTGCTGCCCAGTTCAAGAGTAGCACAAAGGAAAATCAACGATTGGAGGAAACCAGAAAATCTTCCAGTCGAACTCAAGATCAAGCCTCGATGGCCCTTGAAGAAATCACAAGCCCGATTCAAAATCAAGTGTTCTCCACCCTTGAATCAAATTCAACTCCAGATAAAAGGAGTAAGTTCAGACCTTCGGGGGAGACCAAAAGAATCCTCCAGCCTAGTTCAAGACTAAGCCTGTGGAAAATCAACGATTGGAGGAAACCAGAAAATCTTCCAGTCGAACTCAAGATCAAGCCTCAATGGCCCTTGAAGAAATTTCCAGCCCAGTTCAAGACTAAGCTTGTGGAAAATCAACGATTGGAGGAAACCAGAAAATCTTCCAGTCGAACTCAAGATCAAGCCTCGATGGCCCTTGAAGAAATTTCCAGCCCAGTTCACGACTAAGCCTGTGGAAAATCAACGATTGGAGGAAACCAAAAAATCTTCCAGTCGAACTCAAGATCAAGCCTCAATGGCCCTTGAAGAAATTTCCAGCCCAGTTCAAGACTAAGCCTGTGGAAAATCAACGATTGGAGGAAACCAGAAAATCTTCCAGTCGAACTCAAGATCAAGCCTCAATGGCCCTTGAAGAAATTTCCAGCCCAGTTCAAGACTAAGCTTGTGGAAAATCAACGATTGGAGGAAACCAGAAAATCTTCCAGTCGAACTCAAGATCAAGCCTCGATGGCCCTTGAAGAAATTTCCAGCCCAGTTCAAGACTAAGCCTGTGGAAAATCAACGATTGGAGGAAACCAAAAAATCTTCCAGTCGAACTCAAGATCAAGCCTCAATGGCCCTTGAAGAAATTTCCAGCCCAGTTCAAGACTAAGCCTGTGGAAAATCAACGATTGGAGGAAACCAAGAAATCTTCCAGTCGAACTCAAGATCAAGCCTCAATGGCCCTTGAAGAAATTTCCACCCCAGTTCAAGACTAAGCCTGTGGAAAATCAACGATTGGAGGAAACCAAAAAATCTTCCAGTCGAACTCAAGATCAAGCCTCAATGGCCCTTGAAGAAATTTCCAGCCCAGTTCAAGACTAAGCCTGTGGAAAATCAACGATTGGAGGAAACCAGAAAATCTTCCAGTCGAACTCAAGATCAAGCCTCAATGGCCCTTGAAGAAATTTCCAGCCCAATTCAAGATCAAGCCTCGACGGCCCTTGGGTTGACATCTACATTAAGGGACTTCAAAACGCATCTTCTACACGTGACAAGGACATGTCTACGACGCGCCTTGAAGTGGGGGCATTTGTAGACATCGAAATTTCAGTAAAACAAATGTTCACCAATGCATTAAAGTTTTGACATGTCAAGGCATACATGGCATACGCCACTTGTTGTACAAATTGTACACATGGCGTGTGACTCAACAAAATAGGAAGAAATACCCTTGAAGGATTAAACAAGTTTTTCTTCTCATTTTGGGCAATGACAAGGCAAGTACATTTCAATCCATTGAGGATCAAAACAAGTTTTTCTTCTCATGTTGGGCAATGACAAGGCAAGCACACTTCAATCCATTACGGATCAAAGCAAGTTTTTCTCATTTGGGCAATGACAAAGCATACACATTTCAAGTTTAAAATGGTGTTAAGTGGGAAATTAGGCCATAAGTTAGACCACTTCAAGTTTAAAATGGTATTAAGTGGGAAATTAGGCCATAAGTTACACCACTTCAATTTCAATATTGCATTAAGTGGGAAATTAGGCCATAAGTTAGACCACTTCAAGTTTAAAATGGTATTAAGTGGGAAATTAGGCCATAAGTTACACCACTTCAATTTCAATATTGCATTAAGTGGGAAAATTAGGCAATGGTGCTTGGAAAGGAAAAAAATATTTTGTGGTGGTGATTCATTCTCAAAGCCTATAAATAGGCTTCTCCATCAAGGTATCAAGCATCAAGGAATTCACATATACATTTCTCTACTCCAAAATTAGAAGAGAATTCCCCAAATCCTTGAAGCTTTGAAACTCCAAAGCTTCCAACCATCCAAATTCCCAAGAATTCCGAAGGATCAAGAAAGCTCTCTTCGTTCTTCGTTAAATCCTCTTTCAAGATCAAGCCCCGACGACCCTTGAAGAAAGTGTTCATCCGTTCATCCTAAGCATAAGCCCCAAACGGCCCTTTGGATCAACAACCTCAACAAATCCACACATCCAATCGTTCTTCAAGATTAAGCCCAAAAGCCCTTGAAGATCCGCTCATCCATCAACCTTCAAGATCAAGCCCAAAAGCCCTTGAAGAAATCCACACAACCATTATTCAAGATCAAGCCCCGACGGCCCTTGAAGAAAGTGTTCATCGTTCATCCTAAGATCAAGCCCCAACGGCCCCTTGGATCAACAGCACAAACAAATCCACACATCCAATCGTTCTTCAAGACTAAGCCCAAAAGCCCTTGAAGATCTGCTCATCCATCAACCTTCAAGATCAAGCCCAAAAGCCCTTGAAGAAATCCATACACCCATTCTTCAAGATCAAGCCCAACGCCCCTTGAAGATCCGTTCATCAACTGTTCATCCTTAGATCAAGCCCCAACGGCCCTTTGGATCAACAACTCATCCACAAACCTACACCCTACAAAGATAGAATCAGAGGACCAAATTTGAGAGAGATCGTAACCCCAAAATCATAAACACAAAAATATTATTTTGTACACGTTATTCTGGTTTCTTGTTTCAAGGAATCTTTCGTGTTCACACCTGGATTGTCACCAATAATATTACCACAATCTATACCTGAACCTAGTGCTGCTACTACCAATGACTCCTCTACATCATTATCAAGTTCTGCAATGTTTGTGGAAGATCTTAATCAATCCATTACTGTCACTCCATCTCAGTCCTTATCTTTTACAATCCCTGTGGCACTTGAGTTTCAACTTGAAAGTTTACAAGCCATTCTATCTATTCCTCTATTGAATTTGACGGAGCACAAAGCTTAAAAAGGGTTACCAGCGTAATCCCTTATAGAACACAGCCTGGAGTCCACTAGAAAATTGAGAAAATCTCAAAGGATAATTTGATTAATTGATTGAAAGATAAAAGATAAGTGCAAATGAAAAGCCAAAAGGCTTAAATAAATAGATTACAATGGGGCATCTCAAAAGACTTAGATAATTAAGACGAAAACTAAAAGACAAATAATAAAGCCCTTGAAACCCAAAAGACAAATAATAAAGAGCTCTGTTAGTAGACTGTTTTTTGATAGATTTTTGCAAAAGATCGCTCAAGCATTGTTGTGGGAGAATTGAACACATCTTCTATGGCCGCATTAGAAATGAAAGTAGCAGCGTTCATTCAAATAACCTGAAAAGTCCAAAACATCCACTTTCAAGATATGGCCTTAGCAAATAATATATTAACACGTGAATTACCAATTCTCCAATAACTTTTCTTTATTGCTCACCACTTCCTTCTTTTAATTTTATTGCATATGAAATAATTAATTTTTTATCCTATATTAGAATTTACACCCTATGCAGACAAGATCCAAGAGGGAGATTTCAAAGATAAGCATGTAACATACTTTGAAGATAAGCATGTAACACTTTGGGTCGAGCCCAAACAATGAATAATTAATTAAATAAGTAAATACAAATGCTAACAGAAAATGACTTACTTGTCTACTTGCTTAACAAACCCAACGAATAAGTTATTGATATTATGGTCTCAACCCGAAATACCGACAACTCACTGTTGTCTTGATAAGCAAGTAACAAATTTCCGAGGGTGCAAAATTTTGCTGACGCACTGCCCTCACGGGTAATATCAACAATAATCATAATTTCTATATCATAACCTCGATCATTCAAATACCTGTTCACAATACTCATCTGTCAAACATGTTCCGTGCGTAAAATCTCTATACCAAGGCTCAAACAATACCATAGCCAAACCAAAAATGTAACTGTAGTTACACATAACTCTAACCAAGGTAAGTGCCTACCATGACTGGCTAAACTGTAAAATATTCAAAAGCGATATGTTTTTCAATATCCGGATAGTTCATTCAGACTAACCATCAGTCTGAGGATGAAATGTGATACATGACAAAGCTTAATGCATACGGCCTTCAAGAAGGCTTCCCAAGACTTGGAAATGAAACATGTGTCACGGTGAGATATAGTAGTGACATACACACCACATAACCCAACAATGCAGTTCATAACACCATAGTGAGCAGGTTCATATTGAATTTCCATCAATTCAAAGTAGAGGATAACGGTTTTTAATCGTTATCTGAGGAGGTTGCCAAAATCTAGGTACAATCCGGAAACTCATTCTTTGGCCTTCGCATATAAGTTTGAGATTTCCCAGATAAGGTGTTTGGTTGGATAAATTCCTAATCGGTAAACTCTCATAACCAAGTTCCTTAAGGTTGAAGTAGTATTTCCAATGA
This sequence comes from Pyrus communis, assembly GCF_963583255.1. Taxonomy (NCBI): domain Eukaryota; kingdom Viridiplantae; phylum Streptophyta; class Magnoliopsida; order Rosales; family Rosaceae; genus Pyrus; species Pyrus communis. The sequence continues at coordinate 6,869,949 of NC_084814.1, read as the reverse complement.
TGCAAGAAAACTGGTGTAGTGAGAATGTGGATTGATGGTGTAATTTCCTTTTCGCATAAGTGGTATCCCTGGCAGAATTTTGATAAGTGACGCCAGAGATATGCGTCCTCAAATCAACTCCGATGCTCCAACAACTAATTGGGCTTAAATGAAAGTCGATCTTCCTCCTAAAGGTTCAAAATGATCTATAATGTTTGAAGAGATTAGTTCCCTCAGGAACCAAAAGTGATTGTCCCAAAGTGTTCTCCCATCGAGTGCTACCACTTTAGCACCTGATTGTCACTTAATGACGTTTCTGAAATCTCTTCAAAGTAAACTTCGCAGGAATTCTAATAGATGATATAATAACGGATGTTGGCAAGGAATCAAAACTATTCTTAGCTTCCATTCTTGGAAGGGTCGATAGAAATGACTAAATGGTAGTAGAATTGGTAGGTAATTCTCTCGCGATGTACATCACTCGATATAGTAGCCCTGCTTTAGGGCTATCAACTTATCTCAAATATACATCTTTCCTTGACAAGGAATTTCTTCCCATATAATTTAGAGGCATTCACCGAAATGATCTTCTAAAACGTCGACAAGTCGACAAAACTGCCCAAACTTAGGAAAAATTAACACTTTTTTCGTATTCGATGAGGTGGCAAGATTGGAAATTAGGTTCAAGAATCAATAATGCTTACATCATGTGTGTGATGAACGCAATACTGCCCAACTTATGCTTTGATACCAAATTGACACATCCCGACCTGGATTGTCCACTAGGACTCCGAATCGAGTTGTGTTGGCCAACACCTGGAAGGTGACGAAGCCATAAAGTGTGGTGACGTGGAATATGTGAATAAATTTAAACCTAAAAGTGCCTAAACATGAATTTCACACGTGACATCAAAGCATAAATAAGGTACAGTAGAGTAGATTGGAAATCATACCGTCGAAGGTAATCTCCAATACCAAGACTTGCCACGAATCCTCGTCGATACGACAACTCTGCTACTAGAACTTGAAGGGATGAAAAAAAATAAGAGTGAATGGGGTTGAGTATAAAGCTTTAATAAAGACCATCTAAATAATATAACCCATCGCTCTACTACTTGTATAATTTCCAGGAAATCATACAATATATAAGTATGAAGTCAAGTGTAAATCAACATTAAATCCAAGAATAATCCAAAATCACTACAAATCAACAACATCATAATAAAATCAGGTGCTCACCAATTTATGATAACCCACGAGTCAGAGTTGCCTAATGCAACCTATATGACTTATAAATCAATCTATGATAACACATGAGTCAGAGTTGCCGAATGCAACTTGTACGACTCATAGGCAACCTGTACGACAATGTCGGAGTTGCCTATCATTGCAACCTGTATGACAGTGTCGGAGTTGCCTATTATTGCAACCTGTACAACAATGTCGGAGTTACCTATCACTGCAACCTCTATGACAGTGCTGGAGTTGCCTATCATTGCAACTTGTATGACAGCGTCGGAGTTGCTTATCACTGCAACCTGTATGACAGTGCCGGAGTTGCCCATCATTGAAACCTGTACGACAGTGTCGGAGTTGCCTATGTAGCTCAATCCGGAAGATCCACATCTTGGATTTCCATTCCGTAACTTGAAAAGATCCACATTGTGCTTCTAAAACATCATACTAAAGTTTCATTACGATCCAACGGTTGGATCTCCGCCAATTGCCAATTCAAGTGGTGGTCAACGTTTTATCTTACGAATTTACAAATCTAATTCAGGAAGATCTGTACATCAGATTTCCAAATCCGTAAGTTTCTAATATCCTCAAATATTACGTACTATATTGTATTAAAGTTTGGTGACGATCCAACGGTCAGATCGTAAATTCACATAATGTTCAAGTAGCGGTTTTTATCAAAACTATGTTCAAACGAAGAGAACTATCTCCAAAAATTCTCAAATTTTACAGAAATAAAGATATCAATGAGTAGAGCAAGTTTCATACCTGTGGCCAAGTCCAATTTGGTAGGGAAAAGCTTCAAATGCCAAGAACCCGCCCGAACCCTGGAATTTGGGTGTTCTTTAATTCGATCAATCCGCAACACCACTGCCCCTAAAACTTTTTGGGCTTTTTTCTTGACCTCCAAAGAAGTGTTTTGGTGGTGCTCATTGAAGCTAAGTGTTTCAGAAATGGGTGGATCGTCGCCTAGCACCCAAGAAGCCATATACCTTCATGAAATTGGAACCAAAACTCTCTGTTTTTGGGCTGAGATGGTGGATGGGAGGCCACATAAGTGATTTGCAGGTGTTCGATGGTGGAGATCAACGAGAAAAATGGTGGAAATTCACCGGATTTGGGTCTGGTGGTGCGCGGGTGTATAGATCGATGAGAAGGCTGGAGCTTCCCTTATTTCTTTTTGTTTATTTATTTATTTTATTTTGATTTTTTTTTCTTCTGATTGGTCCTCCCTTAAATGGATAGGTAGTTTCCTCTTGTTTTGAAATTAAGAATGTTGGTAACCTACTTACTTACTACTTTGGCTGCTAATTGATTAGTTTCAAATGCAAGAAAGGATTAGTTTCTAATGTTATAATTTTATGGTTCAAAAAAAGTATAGATGTCGCAGTTGATCACTCGTTGTCGGAGTGTGACCAATGAGCCTCCCGCATTATCAGCATCTACTGCTCCAGGCCTGAGTGCTTTATTGATTTGGGAGCATACACCCCTTACTAAGGCTACTCCTACGGCGTCGCAGATGCCCGTCTCATCGACATCATCAGTGTCGGTTCAGCCGCTCAATGCACGATGGCCTCACCGACGCCACCGCAAGCCGGAGCCTTCTCATCACACATCCTCGGCATCTAGAGCCGAGGGTGAGGCCTCCCAGCCAGGTAGTTTTTTCTAATTCTTGATCACTACGTTGTATTTTTTTTTTCATTTTAAAATTATTATTTTTATGATGGTGAAAATTTGCTGGATTATGAAAATGTGATGGGGGTTTTGAATTACTGTTATTTTACTATTTTAAGGTTTTGGGAAATGCTATACTATTAGGGGAGGTTGTGTCGAATTTTCTGTACAAATTTAAGCTTCGGGATTTCAACATTTAATTATTTTTGGCCAGCTAAAAAAACCACCAGGGGGCCTAGTCGAATGTTGAAGAAGGCACAGAGCGTACGTCTGACCGGCTCCAGGATCAAGATTAAGTATGACCCATGACATCGTGGAACGGCTACCTCACAGCAGCATAGCAGCGTCGCTAGTAGTTGTGGTGTTGTTATTAAACAAAATTGTCCTATGCAGTGGGAGACTTGGGCAGAAATTCCCGAGGGGACGAAGAAACTGGTGCGAGACAATTTGTCGGTTAGTATATTAATTTTTTGCCTTTATCATTTTTAAAATTTTTTTTTTACAAATATTAAAAACCAAAATATATTATCTTAATATTATTAAATTTCTTACTATTATTTATTATTTTTCACATTCGTAGGTCAATTTTGATCTTGAGGACATATCCCCTGAGGCCATGACTTACTTAGAGGAGACCTTAGCAACTCGGTACAGACATTGGAAGAACAATCTTCGCACGCATTTTAAGCTATGGGATGATCCGGAGTTTGCTCGCCTACATGGTTGCCCAACCAAGTTGCAGGACCGACCGGAGGATTGGGAGTGGCTCTGCAAACATTTTACGAACCCAAAATTTGTGGTATATACATAATAATTTAATAATAATTTATTATTGTTTTAGTTATTTTTTTAAGCTTCCTTTATTAATTTATTTTAAATAGTTGCACTAACATGTATATTGTGTGTTTAACAGAAGAAATCTATTGCTGGCAAGATAGCTCAAGACTCAAAGACACTTCTCTACCATTCTGGCTCGAAGCCCTTTTCGTATAGGCTTGAGGCACGACGTCAGGTAAAAGTATATTAATTTTGAAATTTTATACAATTTGAAGGTTTATACAATTTATTTATTATGAGTGATTAATAAAATTTTCTTAATGTTTATTTTCCTTCAAGAGGGTTCTAAGTTCCCAGAGATCGACAGGTTTGAAGACGTTTACGTTCAACCTGGTGATGAGACAGCTAAGCAGCTTCATGTAAGTATATGTAATTGTTATTATTCTTATATGTATGAATCGTTCAAATATTATTTATATTCTATTATTAAACATTATATGTTTTTTCCTTTATTATTACAGGCTACTATGGTTGAACAGTGCACTACTGTTCTCCAAGAAGCAACATCGTAACTTCCCCCGGAGACCTCGATCGAGGACGTCACAATACCCGAGGATGCAGCTTTTCAGATCTTGACTAATGTCATGGATCAGAACTTCGGTTGTCGTCATGGCAAAGTTGTTCGGTGTATGGGGAAAGCGCGAGTTCGTGAGACAAGTGCCTATGTTTCCAGATCGAACACAGTAGAGGTCAGTGCATTGAAGGAGGAAGTGACAACCCTAAAGCGTTAGCTTGCGGTCCAAAGATAGCAGATAAGGGCCTGGGACGAGCAGATAAGGGCCCAGGGCGAGCAGATGAAGCCCTAGAGTGAGGAGATGAAGGTCTATGTCGGGCACATGAGAGACCTTATATGAGCCATACAAATATCCGACCTCTAAATCTCACTACCAGTACCTAATCTTGCTACACCTTCGACCTCCAAGCCACTTTGCCCTGCCGATACCTAGTAGCCTGACGTATCAAACCTAGAAGACTACTTGTAGTTTTTCTTTTTTCGTTTTTTATTCGGACATCTTGTATGACACAGCTCGATCCAAAAATTAGGACGTGCTGGCCGTCACGTGAGGGTAACGTAGCCAAGTGCACAATACGGAAGTAAAAGAGTGAAAATACGGGAAAAATAAAGTCGACAAGATAATTACAATAAAAATATCAGTGAGTGATAGTGACAAACATAGAAGGAAAAAGGCAAAGTAAAAGTTCAAGTATCCTAGGTGCAGTCCAGAATAAACAATGATACACAAGTGTTAACTAGAAAGTCCTACATGGAGGGTGTTCTGTCAGAAATGCCTCGATGACTCTTTCGTCACCCACGTCCTCGCCACTTAAAACCTGGAGGGGCGCAAAACAGAAAACGTGAGTGGGCAAAAACAAAGTTTTCCAAACCATTTCAATACCAAGTAATAACCTCTCTCTGTAAAACCTGTATACTTTCCAGAAAATATTATATGTACTTGTATATCAAATCATGCTAAAACGATAAAGCTCAAATAAGGCTGGTGTATATAAATACGCTTAGTGCTATAGTCACGTGAAGGCTGTGCGATGTATCGCAAGTCACTTACGAGTTGGAACCACTTAAAGTGGTCTATACGACAGGCTGGCAACTCCCTTAGATCCAAGGTGAGCGTACAGTGTGGGAGGTGAACGATCACGTGAAGGCTAGGCCCTACTCTGGCGGAGCACAATCACCGAGGTGCAGGAATATAAGCTATAACTCAATCTCATAAACACCACATCTATCACTAACAACATACTCACCTGGCTTTTAAAACCATTAAAACGTAATTTCTGGAAAGATACCAATCAATATATACATATATATACTGAAAACAAAAGCCCACTCAATGATACGTAGAAGGATTGTAAGCCCCGAGCCTTGCGTGGCTGCGCTCGTCCTCCAGATAGTCCTCACTTATATGCGAAACAACTATATAAACGTCAAATTAACGTACATAACCAACCTTAGGTAATAATTTCTCATACATTGCTCAAATGGGGTGTTTGAATATACCAACAGGCTCTACTCAACCTCACGAACATCCCCATATTTTTAAAATAATTTTTTGACCTCTCACGTGCCGCCACGCACTGGCCACGCGTGTGGAAACCCTAACGCCGTTAGGGAATATTCCGTTAAAACCATAACAGAAGTTAACGGCCATTACCTGATGCTGTTAGAATACTCCATTAACTCTAACGAAATATTCACCTCCTTCTCCAGTGAGCCTCGCCGGTCGCCACCGTCCGCCGTTGTTAGCGCTGCTGTCTGCAACTCGAAATTTCGTCGGTTTCTGGAAAAACCTCAAACCTTAATATCTTCTTCATTTCTTAACCAAATTCCATTAAATTTGTACCAAAATGAAGTTTACAACGAGTAGAACAAAACCTTACCATTTTTGGAACTTAAATCCCGACGTCCAAAACACTTCAAAATTACTCCCCAAGCTTCATGAAGACGTCCTAAAGCTTCCTAGAACCTTAAAAACTTCTAAAAACCTCACGATCACTTGTGCATGAATAGTGCACCAAATCGGGGTTCCATGGTTCTCAGGTTTTCAAAGGTTTCACGTCCAACCAACACCACCAATCGACTCCTGAGCTTGAAAAGAGTCCAAAAACACCAACAAAAAACACGATTCGTGCCAGAAATGGTTGGATGGAAGTTGTCCGTACGATGAGGAAGAAAATCGAAGAAATCCGAGAGAAAGGAAAGAGAGAGAGAGAGTCACGGGGGAAAAGGATGGGTGTGTGAAAGTGCGTGGTCCAGATGGCAGCCCACCAATAAAAAACAAAACAAACCAAACACCCTACAACACTAATTAACATCCAGGGGCAAAATTGTCATTTCACACTAATGGTACAAATGATTCAGGACGAGCTGTCACAACCTACCCACCTTAAGAAAATTTCGTCCATGAAATTACACAACAAAACAAACCATTAGTAATCATAAAACAAGAAGGGATACAAATCTCTCATCCAATGCTCTGTCTCTCAACTAGCCTCCTCTACTGAGTGATTCCTCCACAAAATCTTCACCAAGCACACTGTCTTGTTCCTCATAACCTTATCTTTCCAGTCTAGAATAGTCACCGGTTCCTCGTCGTAAGTCAAATCAGGATTAATTTCCAACGACTGCGAAGGTAGCACATGCGATGGATCTGAGACATAGTGATGAAGCATCGAAACATGAAATACATCGTGCACTCGAGACAACTCTGGAGGTAACACAAGTCTATAAGCTACCTCGCCGATTCGCTCAATGATCACGTACAGTCTGATATACCTGGGACTCAATTTCCCCTTTTTCCCAAATCGTACAACACCCTTCCACGGCGATAGCTTCAAGAATACCCAATCACCTACTTTATAGGTCTGATCGATGGCATGTTTGTCCACTAAGCTCTTCTGACGATCCTGGGCCACTTTCAGGTTAGAATTGATTACTTGAATATTTTGGATAGTCTCATCCACTATCTTTGGGCCCTCCAAAACTCTTTCGCCTACCTCTGACCAACACAATGGCATACGATAGGATTTACCATACAATGCCTCGAAAGGTGACATACCAAGGCTCGAATGGTAGCTATTGTGTAGGCAAACTCCATCAGATCCAGATGTTTATGCCATGCATCGCCAAACTACAAAACAAAGGATCTCAGCATATCTTCCAGTGTCTGAATGGTCCTCTTAGATTGCCTGTCTGTTTGAGGATGATATGCCATACTATACAGTAATCTCGAACCAAAAGCTTCTTGAAATGTTGTCTAGAATTTAGAAGTAAATCTTGGATCTTGATTAGAGATGATGCTGACTGGTACACTATAGTATTTAACAATCTTCGACACAAAGAGCTCAGCTAACTATTTCAGGGAAAACTTCTATTGAACTAGAATAAAATGCGAGGACTTGGTGAGCCGATCAACCACTACGCAAACACCATCATAACCATTTCGTGTACGGGGAAGCTTATACATGAAATCCATGGTAATATTTTCCCATTTCCACTGTGGAACGGGAAGTGGCTGCATCCGTCCAAACGACTTCTTTCTCTTGGCTTTAACTTGCTGGCATATAATACATCTGCTAACATACTCAGCAATCTCTCTTCTTATACCCGACTAATAGTAAAATGGTCGTATTGTATGATACATTTAGTACTCCCCGGATGCATAGCATATGCCGATACGTGTGCCTCATCCAAAATATCCCTCTTTAACTCCATGTTGTTCGGTATAAACATAAGCATGCCGTCTGATTCTCGAATCTGAAGATCTCTCTTTCTCCCCTCATTTCTTAGTTGAATCAGCTCTTGAGTTTCATCGTCATCCATCTGTGCCTCGAGTATACGGTCGATCAAAATTGGCCTAACTTGAAAGTGACCAAGTAAGGCTTCTTCTCGAGCTTCCACTTCTAACTTCACTCTGTTTGACCTTAAATCAATAAGAAGAGGAACACGGCTTGTGTGAAAAGCGTCAATTCTACCTTGAGATTTCAGACTAAGTACATCAGCCACCACATTTGCATGTCCCGGGTGATACTCGATCGTGCAGTCGTAATTACTTAGCAACTCTATCCACCTCTGCTGGCAAAGGTTCAAATCTCGCTGAGTAAACAGGTACTGGAGACTCTTGTGATCTGTGAAGATCCTACATCTCTCACCATAAAGATAGTGTCTCCAAATCTTTAGTGCAAACACGATCGCCGCCAACTCAAGATTGTGAGTAGGATAGTTTACCTCATGAGGCTTCAATTATCTCGAAGGATAAACGATAACCCTGCCGTGTTGCATTAGTACGCAGCCCAAACCATTCAACGATGCATCGTTGTAGATCTTAAAGTTACCACCATCATCTAGAAGTGCTAACACTGGTGCATGAGTGAGACAGTACTTCAATTGTTGAAAACTCTGCTTGTAACTATCGTCCTACTCGAATCTAACGTTCTTCCTGGTTAACCTCGTAAGTGGTAACGCAATAACGAAAAAATCCTGAACAAACCATCTATAACAGCCTGCCAGACCAAGGAAACTCCATACCTTAGAGACGGTTCGTGGCTGCTCCCAATTTTCCACCGCTGCAATTTTCTAGGAATCCGCCTGAATACCCTGAGCTGAGATAACATGGTCCCAAGAACGCTACTTGATCTAACCAAAACTGACATTTACTGAATTTAGCGTATAACTGATGCTCCCTCAGTTTCTTCAACACTAAAGTAAGATGTAGCACATAATCTGCTTTGGATTTGGAATAAATCAAAATGTCATCGATAAAAACAATGACAAACCTGTCCAAGTACTTCTTAAACACCTGGTTCATCAAATCCATAAAAGCAGCAGGTGCGTTAGTTAACCGAACGACATCACTAAAAACTCATAATGACCATATCGGGTTCTAAACGTTGTCTTAGGGACATCGTCACTCTTAATCTTCAGCTGATAGTAGCCAAACCTTAAATCGATCTTCGAAAACACGCAAGCTCCTAGTAGCTGATCGAACAAATCGTCAATTCGTGGCAATGGATAACGGTTCTTAATCGTCACCCGGTTCAGCTGTCGGTAGTTTATACATAACCTTCAGGTACTATCCTTCTTTCGCACGAACAAAACTGGAGCACCCCAAGGCGAAGTACTAGGCTATATAAAACCTTTATCTAATAACTCCTACAACTGAATTTTCAGCTTTCTCAACTCAACAGGAGCCATCCGATAAAGAGTCAAGGATATAGGGTCTGTACCTGGTAATAAGTCGATAGCGAACTCTACGTCATGATCCGTCGGCAATCCCGGTAAATCATCTGGAAACACGTCGGGAAAATGCCTGACCACTCTAATGAAGCGTTATTATTTAATACAACATGTGCCAGATATCACTTACAACCCTTCTGTAGGAACTTTTTGGCTCTCACTGCCGAAATAATGCCGTGTCTCACGTCGCTACGCTCACCAACAAACGTAACCATAGGTAGCCCTGGCAATGAAACGTAACTTTCTTCTCATAACAATCAATATTGGCTCGATTAAAGTGTAGCTAATCAGTACCCAAAATGACATCAAACTCAACAATATCCAACGGAATGAGGTTAGCTGGCATAACCTCATCCTCCACTAACACTGGGCACCCAGGGTACATCCAGGCCACCTGACACATCTCTCTTCTAGGCATCGAAAACTCTAACTCAAATCCGAGAGATGTGGGATTAGGTTGCGTCAATTGAGTAAATGTATGAGAAATAATTGAATAAGTAGCACCACAATCAATCAACACTCTAGCAAAGTGACCGTGGATATTTAACGTACCTATGATTAAATCTGGGTTGTTCTGGGCATCCTGCATGGTGAGGTTATGAAGACGGCCCTGATGCTGCTGCCGACCACCTCGACCTTTACTTGACTGACCACTACGTCTAGGTGTACCACGGCCCTGACCAATCTATCTTAACGACCCTGCGCTGCTAGAAGCAACCTCCCTCTGCTGAGGCTGTACTCCCGAATACCATTACGATCCACCAGCTGGATAATGAGGATATGGGGTATACCCTTCAGGGTATTGCTGATATCCGCTCTAGTAGCCACTCAGATAATACGGATCCTAAGAATACGAGTACGGCACTGCTGAATAAGGGACAACATCTCCCTGGTAATGGTAAGTACCCCCACGACCTGTCTGACCATAGCCGCTCGGCGTTGGAGCCTGCTGACTAGGAACTGGTGGTGGTAAAGAAGGCATTTGGGGCCTTTGCTGACCCTGTGGACAATTTGATGCCCGATGTCTAACCTGTCCACAAGTAAAACATCCTCGACTGCCCTGTCTACACTCGCCAAAGTGTTGGCTGTTACATCTCTGACAAAACGCAGCTCTTGAACCACCAAAACTGCCAGCATCTCGCTACCTCTAAAAACGTCGGCCTCCAGCAAACCTACCACCTCTACGTTGACCCATAGAACCAATGCTTCCCCTGGACGAACTAGAGCTAGCCCCGCTTCTTTTCAAACTCTGAGTCTTCCGGGGTCCCTGAAATGCTTGACCTTTACCTCTATCGTCTTTCTTTTGATTACCATTCTTCTCTTCTTCCTCACTTTCACTAGGCATATTCTCAGAATCCTCAATCCTTAACAAAATCTCATAGAACCCCTGATAAGTATCACAAGGAGTAGTGGTCGCCATAGAACGCCACTTCTTCTTAGTACCCAATTTGAAACGACAAAGCATCTCAATCAGATTAGCAGCAACTTTCGGATGATAATGGGACAAATCAGTGAATCTTCTGTAGTACTCATTCACCGTCAACTTCCCCTGCTTCAAATCAATAAATTCTTGCTTCTTGCGATCAATATACTCAGGGGGAACAAAGCTTTTCCGAAATAACTGCTTAACATTTCCCATGCGGCAACTTCCTCTAGGGCCAAATGGCAAACCGCCTATCCCAACCAGGATGCCGATTCTTTACCTAAGAACCATGAAGTCATCTCTACCCACCTTTCACAAGAAAGATTCCCTTGACTTGGCAACACTAGAAAAGTCTTTTCAATATGCTCAAGCCACCGCTCAGCTCCCTCATAACCTTCATGACCCTTAAACTTATCCAGCTTTAGATTATACATGGTCTCGAGAGGAGTCCTCTAAGGAGGGTGGAGCGTAGACTAAATCGCATGAGCTATAAATTCCCCCAACTGAGCTATATCAGGGAAATTAGGCTCAGCTGAGCGACATGGTTCTCGACGAGGCGGCATAATTCTAACAGAAAACACCAAGAATAATTAGAATACTCACAAATAATGCAGGACTGCCAAACCTAGGCTCTGATACCAAACTGACACACCCCGATCCAAAAATTAGGGTGTGCTGGCCGTCATGTGAGGGTGACGTAGCCAAGTGCGCAATGTTGAAGTAAAAGAGTGAAAATACGAGAAAATTAAAGTTGACAAGATAATTACAATACAAAGATCAGTGAGTGCTAGTGACAAACATAAAAGGAAAAAGGCAAAGTAAAAGTTCAAGTATCCTAGGTGCAGTCCAAAATAAACAATACTACACAAGCGTTAACTAGAAAGTCATACATTGAGGGTGCTCTGTCAGAAATGCCTCGATGCCTCTTTCGTCACCCACGTCCTAGCTACCTAAAACCTGGAAGGGCGCAAAACAAAAAACATGAGTGGGCAAAAACAAAGTTTTCCAAACCATTTCAATACCAAGTAATAACCCCTCTCTATGAAACCTGTATACTTTCCAGAAAATATTATACGTACTCGTATATCAAATCATGCTAAAATGATAAAGCTCAAATATGCCATGCCAGAATATGCCGTGTCAGAATATCCAAACAAATAGTATAAGTATCAAGCAGGTGAGATAAAACAAATCATAATATGCCAGTAATTTCAGTACGTCAGTCGAAGTCACCTAAAGTGACCTGTACGGCTGAAACTATAGCTCCTCAACCACTATCCTGCACACGAGTCGGAACCACCTAAAGTGGTCTGTATGATAGGCTAGTGTATATAAATACGCTCAGTGCTACAATCACGTGAAGGCTGTGCGATGTATCGCAAGTCACCTACGAGTTGGAACCACCTAAAGTGGTCTATACGACAGGTTGGCACCTACCTTGGATCCAAGGTGAGCGTACGATGCGGGAGGTGAACGATCACGTGAAGGCTAGGCCCTACTTTGACGGAGCACAATCACCGGGGTGTAGGAATATAAGCTATAACTCAATCTCATCAACACCACATCTATCACTAACAACATACTCACCTAGCTTACCTGAGCGTCCGCGGCACCAAAGCATAACCAACATAATCACAATAATAATATCGACGATATTCGACATGGCATTTCAATTATAAAACCGTTAAAGCGTAATTTCTGGAAAGATACCAATCAATATATATATATATATATGTACTGAAAACAAAAGCCCACTTACTGATACGTAGAAGGATCGTAAGCCCCGAGCCTTGCGTGGCTGCGCTCGTCCTCTGGATAGTCCTCACCTATATGCGAAACAACTATATAAACGTCAAATTAACGCACATAACCAACCTTAGGTAATAACTTCTCATACATTGCTCAAATAGGGTGTTTGAATATACCAACAGGCTCTACTCAACCTCACAAACATCCCCATATTTTTAAAATAATTTTTTGACCTTTCATGCATGGCCAAGGCAACACCAGACGTGCCGACCACGTGCAGGCGCGTGCCTGGCACGCGTGTGGAAACCCTAACGCCGTTAGGGAATATTCTGTTAAAACCCTAACAGTAGTTAATGGCCGTTACCTGACGTCGTTAGAATATTTCATTAACTCTGACGAAATATTCGCCTCCTTCTCCGGTGAGCCTCGCTGGTCCCCGCCGTCCGCCGCCGCCAGTACCGCTGTCTACAACTCGAAATTTCGCTGATTTCTGGAAAAACTTAAAACCTTAATATCTTCTTCATTTCTCAACCAAATTCCATGAAATTTGTACCAAAATGAAGCTTACAACGAGTAGAACAATACCTTACCACTTTTGAAACTTAAATCCAATGGAATCTCATCGGAGGAACCTCGATAATTCGGCCAAACCTGCATGTCGAAGAACTCGAGCTTCCCGACATCCAAAACACTTCAAAATTACTCCCTAAGCTGCGTGAAGACGTCGTAAAGCTTCCTGGAACGTAAAAAACTTCTAAAAACCTCACGATCACGTGTGCATGAACAGTGCACCAAATCGTGGTTCCATGGTTCTCGGGTTTTCGAAGGTTTCATGTCCAACGAACACCACCAATTGACTCCTGAGCTTGAAAGGAGTCCAAAAACACCAACAACAAACACGATCCGTCCCAGAAATGGTTGGATGGAAGTTGTCCGTACGATGAGGAAGAAAATGGAAGAAATCCGAGAGAAAGGAAAGCAAGAGAGAGTCACGGGGAAAAAGGATGGGTGTGTGAGAGTGTGTGGTCCAGATGGCAGCCCACCAACCAAAAACAAAACAAACCAAACACCCTACAACGCTGATTAACGTCCAGGGGCAAAATCGTCCTTTCACACTAACAGTACAAATGATTCGGGACATGCTGTCACATTGTATGTACATTTTCATATATTTTATAATTAAATACTTTTCCTTGGTTAATTAATTATTGTTTGGAATTTAATTACAATATTTATTAAAAAATTTAAAAATAATATTTTTCACCAAAACAATAAAAAGGGGTTCGCGCGACGGAAGATTCTACCTACGTTTCGCAAAGGCTCCTAAGTCACTTTAGCCGACGTAAGGACATGCATCGCACAAAGCCACTTTGCGCGACGCATGTTTCTTCATAGTCGCGCAAACCCTTCTGCCACTGCCTTGCCGCGACGGTTAGTGCGCAACTAAGGTGCCTTGAGCTAAGTTTTGCGCGATGTTTATTGACTTTGTGCGACGAAGGACCTACGTCGCACAAATTGTTTTTGTATTAGTGATATGGATTGGGCAGAAAAAAGAAACAAGGTATTTGTGTCCTTTGTTTTTATCTATGTTCATTTTGTTTTCTTTATATTGTTTGTTAATTAACCTACCATATATTTCACCAACTGACATATATTTCATTGTTGTTTTACCATTAAGAGTAAAATGGAGGGTGCCATCATTGCAAGGTGTGTTTTCAAAAACACAATAACGGCGATTCCAATATGTGCTGACACCTCTTTCATGGGATTCTGCTCCTAAGTGTGTTCGCGGTTTGATGAGCTCATAGTTGGGGAATTCCAAATGACTTATGTTGTCCCTGACCATCCTCCCTGCTTGTTAAAATCTGATTTAGATGTGCATGTGTTACATTTGTCATGTTATAATGACAAGCAAAATTCAGTGATTATTATTGTTAACGAGTGTCAATCACCATGTGAAGGTAATAGTGGTGTTAATGGGAATGGATTTTCCTTTAACGTTTGGGATGGTGCTACACCTAGTAATACCAATGATTTCATTGGAAAATATGATGCACCACTGCCACAAACTTATCTATCTCACCCTTGGAAAACCTATTAATCGGGTTGGGCAAAGGTTTACTAGCGGGGTCTCTGAATTTAGAGACAAACTTTGTAAGTATTCCATCGAGAAGTGGTTTAGCATAGCTTTTTTAAAAAATATAAAGGAGAGAGTGACAGCCGAGTGTTCTAAAAAACTATCTGAAGGTTGTATGTGGTGGGCGCAATCCACTTTGTGCCACGTCAATGGTTTTTTTTTATTTGTATTCGTACATTGAACAACACACACACTTGCAGCAGATTGATTCGTGAACGAAAGCGTGGCATGATGTCATCCAAAGTGGTCTCATCCGTTCTCATGGAGCAAGCTTCTTCCAAGCCAATGTTGAAGCCGACTGAGATCGTAAAGGATTTTAAGAAATATTATGGATTGGATGTTTCGTACTATAATGCGTGGTACGAGAAGGAATCAGCCAAAAAAATGATGCATGGTGACGAATCATTGTCATACAATCACTTGGCTTGGTACGTCAGAGCAATTGAAAGTTCAAATCCTAGCTCACATTATGTGTTGGAGTGCGATGCGGAATCTTCCCGATTTAAAAGGATATTCGTATCTTTCCATGGTTGCATAGAGGGATTTACGTTTTGTAGGTAAATTATGATTCTTCGTATTTTTTTTACATCATTTCTCATTTTACATGAATTGCATATGTGGCAACTCTTAATTTACCTACCCTTATATTAATTCCAAGCCTATGTTATTTCTTGATGGAATCAAGAACAAATACAAGGGTCACTTGCTTGATGGAATCAAGAACAAATACAAGGGTCACTTTCTTGATGGAAACCAAGGTACTTATATCCAAATATGATATATTTATTTTTTATTTTATTTTCTTAATACATTTGTTCAATCATGTCTTACATATATATGGAGAACATATAGTCCCTATAAATTATGTGTGTGTTACACACTGTATATGTTCATCAGTATATAAACTAGGTCATTTTATTGGAAGATTATCTACTGCTATGTATAAATTTTATTGGTGTCAATTTATTTTTTCTGCCTATATTTTAACAAACTGTTATCAGGTTTTCCAGTTCACAATACTACTATATTTATAACATACTGTCTTATATGAAACAGGTATATATCCTTTAGCCTTTGCGGTTGTTAATTCTGAAAATGAAGAGAACTGGTCTTGGTTCCTCCAAAACTTGTCAAAAATCGTCACTCCTCAAGGAAGAACCATTACATTCATATCTGATCGACAAAAGGGGTTGATCAAAGCTGTGGCATCAGTATTTCCACAATCACCGCATGCATTTTGTTACCACCACTTGAAGCAAAACATACTTCTTAAGTACCCATCCTCCCTGGGTAAGTCGTATCGCGACTGGATCATTCAGCTTTTTGGGAAATGTGCATATGCTCCTACCGAGGATGCATTTGAAATGCATCTCAGGGCGTTAATGGAGGAAGGTGGTGCTGTAATGAGGGACTTCTTGAAAACGCTTCCAAAAGAAAATTGGGCAGCCGCTCATTTTCCAGGCCCAAAGTATAGCGAAATGTGTTCAAACGTAGCTGAATCCTTCAATGCATGGATTGTCGATCAACGTTTTTGCCGATATACCAGATGCTTGATGGAATTAGGGCCAAAATCATGGAGATGAATGCACAAAGGAGGCGTGTAGCTGAGGGTTGGAAAACTTCCCTTTGCCCAGAAATGGAGACCATTATGCAAGATTTGTTGGAATGCGGGCGCCATTGGGATGTTGGTCGTTCAAGTGAGTTTTTGTTTGAGGTGCACGGTGAGGACTCTGTAATGGTTGATCTCCAATCTCGCACGTGTAGCTGTAGAATGTGGCAAATCAAAGGGTTTCCCTGTGCCCATGCACTTGCTGCTATACTTAAGTCGGAGGGGAATCCATATGAGTACGTGGAAGACTATTTCATGGTCCATTTTTTTAAGAGTTGCTATGATATACCAATTGTTCCGATTCCAGATATCGATAGGTATGCACAGGAGGAAAATGAAGAAATGCTGATTAATCCACCATTGACAAAGAAACCTCCCGGAAGAGCAAGGGTGAAGCGAATCAAATCATCGGGGGAGCGGACAAGGCTTGCATGTTCTAGGTGTGGAACCCTGGGTCACCACAACAGAAAGACTTGCACTGCCGAAATATGATATAAACTTGCTCGGGGCTTTTCACTGTTTGTGTTTTTTTCGTTTTTGTATTCGATTTTCTTGTTTGTTTTATGTTCAATAAAGAATGCCTCTGGCATCTCGATTGATAGCCACCAGGATTAGCTCTTCGTTGTTTTTCCATGTCATCAATGTTATCAAGAAGTTTGTTTACACATATAGGTTCATATCTACCAAAACGGGTTTGAATTGTCATAACTAGGATTAGATGCAGTTTTTTCTTCCCTTACGCTTGACTAATTCGGACTTTTCCTTTTTTTTTTACGTGCACAACAATTTACCTACCCAATATGAAGTGCTGGTGATATCCGTTTTAACAAGGATGCAAATTATTTGTATATATACCAAACATATATAACAATACATTTTTCGACCAAAAGAAAATCCAAATATAATAATACATGGATGTGAATGATGGACTTATAGGTAAATTACAGATTTGATACAACTCTTACGTATATGTCAAAACACTCCTTATATGGAGGTTGGCACCGGTAAATAAATTGTATTCCAATTATTATCTTAGTTTCCAACATGAAATATTATGAGTAGGCAAAATAAATAATTCAGCGTCAATTTGAAGGCAATATTATTGGAAAAGGATTGGCAAAATAAATAATTTGTAGGCAAAATAAATTATGCTACACCCATATCATATATTTTGAATCAAGAAACATTTGTTCAACTTGTAGGCAAATTATTTTTCCATTTTTGTTACATATGTTAATCAAGTTTTAGTATGAGTGCGCATAATAATTTTTTAGTGTTATGCATCAAAGTTCATGTTACTTTTATTATTGGTCGATTAATATCCATACATTATTACATATGTTTGGTAAATACAAATAATTTGCATCTACACCAGGAGTGTAATTCGGTAGGTACATTGTGCAGTCCGTAACATAGAAGGAAAGAAAAAGAAAAAAAAAATAGAGGTGGTCCGAAGTATTCAAGACATAAGGATGAAAATACTAAATCTAATATGGGTGCAGCATAACTTTTTTTTTTTTTTTTCCCGTATATATTGAAATTATTTATTTTGCCTACGCATTAATTTCTGCCAATCCTTTTCCAATTATATTGCCTTCAAATTGACGCCAAATAAGGGATATATAGATCAGCAGTTATTGGATATATTAACTACTCCTAATATATCATGTTGGAAACAAACCTCCAACCTCCATATAAGGAGTGTTTTGACATAAATGTAGGATTTGATCAAGCTTATAATTTACCTACATGACCATGTTGGAATGTAATAGTGTTATTATTATTATTTTTTTGTTGAATATATTCTTTTAAATATTTTATTTACCATTACCAACCTCCATATCAGGAGTGTTTTGACATAAATGTAGGACTTTTTTTAATTTTTTTTTTTTTTTTTTTTTTTTTTTTGTGTCAAAGGATAGCATTGTATTAATAATCAAATATGAATGGAAACTTTTGCATCTTCTACTAGAACATTAAACAAAAATTTAGGTCCTAATTCATCCCAACCATAGCTCCCTCCATGCTTACGAGCACACGCCGCCACCATATGGGCTGCACGATTGCATAGTTGAAGGGTAAATATAAACTTCACCGAATGGAATGACTGCATCATATTCCAAATATATATAAACAAATATGATTTGGCGGTCTCGTATAACAAATGTGTTGACACTAGTTTACCTACGAAACAAACGAAATTAAATACTATGAAATACATAAGATTTTCATAAAATAAATAGGTAAAAGTGTATCATAATCACCTGTTTAAATGCACAGATTATGATCGGATTCATTGAAGACCCACTATACACCATGTTGTTTGAAAGTATCTCCATTGAAGTTGAATGGTGTGATTCAAATCCCAAAAACGGTTGGATTTTCTGATTGTCAATCTCTCCCCATAAACGTGGTAATTATTGAAATCAATGATGTTGTTATGGATGGCTTTCTGCAAAACGGATGGATTTGAAACGGTCATGGGATGATATTCTGAAACGCCTAGGGTTGTATTCTGAAATGCCTGAGTTTATATTTTGAAACGCATGCTAAGGATGAGTGGCATAAGTGTAATACTATTGTATTACTAGGTCAATTGTTTTTCATTATGGCTACACATTTTAAATTTGGGTTTATATTAGATGTTTATAGATACATGGGTTTTAGTCTAAGGATTGTGAATTGTAAGGGGTAAAATCTAATGGACCCTAAAAAAATGTAACTGAATTCTAATTACGGAATACTTCTATGTTTATCAATATTGGAGAATCAAAAATATGGTGAGACCCATGCAAATTTTGGAATTCAATTCTAAAATTTAGAGGAATTGGATTCCCTATAATTTGGTGGGAATTGAATTCTGGTTTATTGGGGGAATCATAGTGGTTTTTTGCTCCATCTTATACCCTCACTTATTTCTAAAATTCCAAGATGATCCCAAAATTTTGTTCACTTAGCCAAAATAATAAAAAAATATATATATAAAGAAGTTAAAATAAAAATTTATAGCATATAAAATAGATTAGTAGAATAGAAGCATTTTAGTAATCACATTAATTTTATTCCAATTCATGTGAATTATTGAATAGGTTATATTCTTCTTGGATTTTTAAAAGCCATAGTAAACAATTTCTACATGAATCAGATTCGGATTTCACCCAATTTCAATTTCTTCTCAATCTAATTACTCCAAATTTAATTACGGTTACGTAAACGAGGCATAAAGCATATCTATAATGATCCTCTATAAAGGACTAATCTCCACGTCATAAAAATTCTAGTCCCAACTTGGGCCGCTTTATAATAAGAATAAACTACAGATTATAATAAATTATTATTTTTTAAGGTCATGTCTTAAGAAACTTGACCCCACATAATAATAATTGTCAATGAGTCCAAAAATATGCAAGATTTGTTACAAATAAAAATTTAAGATGAAGCAAAATATTTTAGAGATTAGATGTCTTTCTTTTTCCAATTTTACATCTTGGAAATTGACATGCTCCACACTAATGTAATTCTATGTAACCATACATCTTTAATTAAGGATAACTAAGTAAAAATAATAATTTATATCACTACACTCTATTAAGCAATAACCACCTATAGTGATAAAATTGGATTAGGTCATCTAATTTGCGAGGTTCTCAATGTTAATTCGGTACTATTATTTTTTTTATTTTCTGGTATTGTAACATCTCGCATCGTCCAGGGGAATGGATCCTGTAAGCCTTATATATATATTTAACACGAGGCCTTTTGGGAGCTCACTGGCTTCGGGTTCCGTAGGAACTCCAAAGTTAAGCGAGTTCGCGCGAGAGCAATCCTAGGATGGGTGACCCACTAGGAAGTTCTCATGTGAGTTCCCAGAAACAAAACCGTGAGGGCATGGTCGGGGCCCAAAGTGGACAATATTGTGCTACGGCAGAGTCGAGCCCGAGATGTGGTGGGGGCCCAGGGCAGGATGTGACAATTTGGTATCAGAGTTAATCCTTGGTCGGAAGTGTGCCGACGAGGACTTCGGGCCCCTAAAGGGGGGTGGATTGTAACATCCCACATCACCGAGGGGAGTAGATCTTGTAAGCCTTACATGTATATTTCCATCTCTACCTAACACGAGGCCTTTTGGGAGCTCACTAGCTTCGGGTTCCGTAGGAACTCCGAAGTTAATCGAGTTTGCGCGATAGTAATCCTAGGATGGGTGACCCACTGGGAAGTTCTGGTGTGAGTTCCTAGAAACAAAGCCGTGAGGGCGTGGTCGGGGCCCAGAACGGACAATATTGTGCTACGGTGGAGTCGAGCCCGGGATGTAGTGGGGGCCCGGGCAGGGATGTGACAATTTGGTATCAGGGCCAATCCTTGGCCCGAGCCGAGATGTGACATTGATACTATTTGAAAGTAAGTCATTAATAGCACAAGTTATATCGAAACCATACTATCAGGTCACATGAACACAATAATATACTAATATTCATAGGCAATTGTTATTAGCATTCTAAAAATCTCATTCTATACTCCGCACAAGTGTATTTTTTTCTTTCTAATTATAGAAAATTTGAAGTGCCAAATGAGATTTTTGAAGTGCTAATAACAATTTTCTATCCATAATATTAGCCGCAGTAAGCAAACCAACATATTGAAATTAACCTAGCTATCTAGAAATGTTAACCCCGCGTTAACAACAAAGTACAAACGAACTTTTGACCAAAATAAAAGTCAAAATGAACTTATTAGAGGAGGGCATACAAAACTCGGAGGAGTCTTCCCACAAGTAATTAAAGCTTGTACTGCAAGAGGAATGAATATGTTGATGTTAACCACCTTAAGCCTTATAGTAGTGCAAAGACAAATGCCCGCTTCAAGCTCAAGCAACCCTCCAAGCACTGGACAGCAAGTATTGTCAACCGGGTTCCCCAACCCAATATGCACCAAACCACCAAGGACATCCACACAAAACCCCAGCTTCAGCGCATCTATTGGACATGTAGCTGGTGATCTGGCCGGCGGAGGGTTTAAACCTGGAAAACTTCCTCCCCCACCTGGGCTACTTCCTCCGCCCCAAGGGCAACCTCCGCTGCAACCACCACTACCGCCTCCTCCTCTGCCGCCACCACCAGGAGGTCTGCCAGTGTAAGGTGGGTAGCCAGAGTAACTGCAGGTGTAATTCCGGGTGGGGATATAACAACTGGTGGGTTCTTGGATGGTGGGTGGGGTTTATATTGTGGTGGGTGTTTTGTGGTTGGTGGGTTTGGGTGTGGATGCTGGTGTGGAGGGTTTTTGGGATGGTGGCAAGGTCGTTGTGGTGGATGTGATGGATGATGTGGAGGGCGTGGTTTTCATGGATGTGGCTGAGTGCAAGGTGTACAAGCTTGAATGGGTGGCAATGCAATTACCATGCAAATCAAGAAAATGAAGAACATGGCAATGACCTTGGAACCCATAATATGAGCTTTGCTAGGTTTGTGCTTCTTGGGTTTTAATGGGTTATATGCAGGTTCGATGACGAAGCAGTGACTTGGTTTTTTTATGACACATGGAATTGACAATACAAAGACAATATATATTGTCTTTGTAAAATTATTTGAGAGATACCTTGTGATGCTCATTAAGTAACATTTTTCAACAGTTTAAATGGTCTATATTTTAGTATATCATTATAAATTATTTTTGCAAAAAATTAGACAAATCCACAACCATTAAGACATCCAATTGTAGTGAAATACGGTTTTCAAAGAAGCATTAATATGACTACCATTTAGTCCACTAGTCAAATAGTTTTGGATTTTGGTGATTTTGGGTAGAAATGATCTTGAGAAAAGGCCTAAAAGATGAACAGTTGGATTGTCGAAATACGATATGAAGTGAGCCCTACAAAGCACCTCTCAAATAAGCTTATTTGAGAAATTTCTAACGGAATGAGACTGTAGATGTATATATTTAAAAGTGGAGCAACAAGTTGTGAAAAACAAGATAGGTATGGAGAATTCCAAGTGAAAATAAATTGAAGACTTTGGATTGCTGATGGTCCTGTGCAAACTTCAATAAACATCCGTGACTATTGGCAGAAGTGCAATCGTGCATATTGCGTGTGTTTGATTTCATAAGTACTTCACCGAGCATGGGTTTATTATCGTTTTCCTTCTTTTATCACTTGTCATCTTTTATCTCTATTTATTTCAGTTATTTTTGTATTCTGGTTCGTCCTATAAGACTAAGACATTGATCTTGTCCATCCTCTAATTTTACTCTCGGTGGCGGGTTAGGGAAAAGATGTAGTTCGCATCTAGACGATAGAAGGATAGAGCTAGCTAACTTCGGGTTTGCGGTACAGAAGGAGCAATTGCTTATTTTGAGTACATTTCACCATGTCAACATGTGATCTTCCAATTTGTAAGACAAATAAGGTCTTCCAAAAAATGTTAGGGAAACAACGCAGTCTACTAATATGTAATTTATCAAAAATTAAAAAAATAGCTACCACAAGAATTTTCAATTTAGAAAAAAAAAAGAGAAGATTATCAAACGATTCCTTAAAGGGGTTTTTGAACTTTAATCCTTTAAGAAGATTAAAATTTAATAAAAAATCTGGTGTTAGATTGTATATTGATTTTAGTCCCTTAATGTGTACTTAATTCAAGTTCATATTATATTTTTGTTTTAATATTTAATAGATATCTTATTTAATATCATTACAATAAATTTTAAATTTATTATTATACACATTTTAGTTCATTAATTTATTTAACTTCCTCTAATTAGTGTACCTAAATGTTAGATCCCGCATCGTCCAGGGGAGTGATCCTTATATGTAGATTCTCATCCCTACCTAGCACGATGCCTTTTGGAAGCTCACTGGCTTCGGGTTCTATGGGAACTCCGAAGTTAAGTGAGTGTTGTGCGAGAGCACTCTCATGATGGGTGACCCACTGGAAAGTTCTCGTTTGAGTTCCCAGAAACAAAATTGTGAGGACGTAGCCGGGGCCCAAAGTGGACAATATTGTGCTACAGTGGTGGAGCGGGCCCGGGATGTGGTGGACCTCTGGCCGGGATGTGACACTAAACATCCGTATCATAATATATTTTATTAAATTAGTGTACCGAAATGTTCATACGTAAATATATTATAGTGAACTAGTGGCACATAAGAAATATGCATAAACATAAGTGTACCAAATTGTATATATCTATCTATATGATACTAATCTAGGGTACCGAAATGTCAGTACTTAAATATATTATACTAAACTATTGTACCAAAATGTTCATATCTAAACATATTATATTAATCTAGTGTACCGAGATGTTCGTACCTAAATATATTGTAATGAAGTAGTGGCACATAAGAAAGTATGCAAAAACATAAGTGTACCGAAAAATATTTTCTTATATATAAGATACTTACCATAATAAGAATTAAAATTTATAATATTTTCATAAAATTATCCAATAAAAAAGAGAGATATTGAATACATATGCTGACACTAAATAGAGTTTATGTCACATCCTGGCCCGGGCCCCCACCACATCCTAGGCTCGACTCCACCGTAGCATGATATTGTCCGCTTTGGGCCCCTACCACATCCTCACGGTTTTGTTTCTGGGAATTCACACGAGAACTACCAAGTGGGTCACCCATCCTGGGAATGCTCTCACGTAAACTCGCATAACTTCGAAGTTCTTAAGGAACTTGAAGCCAGTGAGTTCCCAAAAGGCCTCGTGCTAGGAAGATATAGGAATATACATATAAGGCTTACAGGATCCGCTCCCCTGGACGATGTGAGATCTTACAATCCACCCCCCTTAGGGGCCCAACGTCCTCATCAGCACACTTCTGACCAGGGATTGGCTTTGATACCAAATTGGTCCCGGGCCAGGATGTGACAGTTTAGGGACTAAAATCAATTTTTAATCTTGTATAAAACATTTTTCTAAACTTCATCTTATATTTAAGGATTAAAATCTAGTTTTCTATTCCTTAAATTATTGACATAATATGAGTTGGTATTTTCAAACCCAAGCTGGATCTTCTCTCCTAAATCAGGACGAGTATACCACTATTTATTCTATCATTCCATTACATCATTAAAAAAAATAAAAATAAAAATAAAAATGAAAACCTATTTTTGTCAGATTAAAGAGGGTTTCGTCGCCTAAAACTTTAGCTAACGGAAATTCGTTGAGAAAAGTTGGCTGTGCAAAATCCATGCTCGAAGTTTTACTTGACAAAAAAAAAAGTTAGTCGTAGGGCAAAGTTGCATTTGTCTGACGAAAGAAGTCATCTGGTAAAAGTGCGTTGACTGCCTTTACTCGACGAAAATATCATACCCGACTATGATGTTTTGTTGCCCCACACCTTTGTACATACTATTAAAAGTTTTCACCCGACAAAATAAAAAAAATAAGATAAAGTTTGCTCGAAATAATTCGTCAGGCTAACCTCTTTTTTTTTTTTTTTAAATGGTATTAAAACAATATTTAATGTCGGTAATTTACTTAATCCTAATTATATTAATTTAAAAAGCTAAAATTAATGAAAATTAAGTAAAAAATGGTATTAAATGTAGGCTAACCTTGTTAATGTTTTTAAATTTTTTTTAAATGGTATTAAAACAATATTTAAAGTAGGTAATTTACTTAATCCTAATTGCATTCAAAATAAAATTGTTTGTACAAATATGTAAAAAAAAAAAATTAAACAAATTAACATAAACTGGGTGGACTAATTAAGGTGGCTGGGGGAATGCGAATGTCAGAAGTTAGCATTGCTTGGCTATCCCAGCGATGTCCATGCGCATTGCTTCTGCTTGCGAGCAGTTTCTTGAATAAGGTGCGCCGCTTCTTCCTTTTGGCGTGGGTTATTCTCTCTGGTGCGCTAGCTTCATCTTCAACATATGTAGTCTGGAAGACGTCTCGGTTCAAGGATGAGAGCAAGGTTTCAAAAGATACTTGGCATTAGTTAGGTGATTGGCTAGGGCCTAGGCAGATTAGATGGATTTAAGTAAATTTATTATATAGCGTATACATTTTTTAACAAACTTTATTATCTGCACTAAGGGGGTAGGGAAGGGGGTAAGCCTCATAATAGGATAGTAATAATGTGCTTCATATTCGCCTTTAGCAAGAATGAAACCTAAGATCTCTCACTTACCAATGAAGAGAAAATCAATATTACTAAGTACCAAAGAAGTGCCTATTTACACTTTAATAAAATAAATAATACTATACTAATATTTATGTTTACTAGTTTAATTAAGTGTATTATTTAACATACAACCGACAAAAAATCAGAATTCTCGCTTTAGTATCTTAGTGAGTTTGATGATATGAAATGAAAATTTAAGTAACTATGAGTCTGTAGTATTGTATAAAATATTTTTAAAAGTTTTATGAATTTGTAGTGAAATTAAAAAAAATAATGGTGTGTGAGTAAAAAACATTAACTGAGTAGTAGGGACATCTAAGGCATCTAGTGGACCACACCTCCTAATTCATTTTAATTTTATCGACATACCAACTCATAATTCCTAAAACCTCTTATTAATTAGGAATTTAGGATGCTACTGTCTCGTTGGATGACTATTACAAAATAAGACAAATAGATGCATGGTGGCGTGGTCTCAGTGAATAACATAAGTAAAAAAAAATAGAAAGTTGCTCACGTCAGGAGGGAATGAGGGAGAAATAATGAGCCTACCACCTTCTAAACCCTACACCTGTATGTAGTCGTCTTCATTAAAACATGGCGCTCCTCCTCTTTCTGCAGATTCAAAACAAAAAAAAAGTTCGAAACTAAAATCAAACTGTTTTCGACTTTCAACAATGCCTAGGCTCTAGAACCCATAGGCACCCGCCTAATTTCTTCTCTAATTTGCTTTCCGATTTTGGCTTAATCTAGCAACTGACCACCGCATAGTGCCTAGGCACCACCTAGGTTGATTTTTAGAACACTAGATAAAGCTAGATGAAGAAGAAGACCCATCGAGGTCTCGAACTAGACCGGCTCCTAGGCCATGAAGTTCCTTACCTTTCCGTCATCCAATCTCATCCATCAACAATTGTAGAGATACAAGTGGATCATGTGTTTGCTCCCCCATAGGCACATCCAACTTCTGCTGGAAGAGGTTGGCGAGGTACTCGTCATTCTTCTACTGGAAATTGAAAATTTTCTTTTGATTTCAGTTTTGGTTAAAGTTTGCTTTTGCTTACTAATGTGAATGTATATGATGGTTGTGTATACAATCTGACTATGGTGTTGTCATGAAAAGTTCCATATCATAATTTTTGTAGTTCACAAAGTTATTACTTTTGAACTATGGTGATTAAAGTGTCATGCTCAAATTATGGAAGACGAATAGTAGAGACTACACTAGTGAGCTATTTTGAGCCTATTTGCATCTTTGAGAGGGTTTAAAGTGTTTGTACTCCTATCTTCTTCTTGCAAATTCACTTTAAATGATCTCATTATTTCTTGTTGATTGAATGCTAAGAATAATTCTCTGTTGCAGATACCATATGCTTGTTATCACTTATGAATGAACCCATTGAGACGATGTTAGGCTATGCATGTTTTAACCACCAAATGGCTTTATTCCCAACCCTTTGTGTGTTCCATTCATTTTTTTTTTTTTTTTTGTTTTTTTTGTTTTTTGCAGCCAAACACTTTTAACCTGATTCTTTCATCACCTACACCAAACTCTACCCATCTTAGCCCATTACAGCCATACCTTATAGTTTGGAGAATACCAAAGTGATGAAGACAAAGATAGATTGAGCTCTAGATCAAGAATGTGGCGTGTACCAAGGTAACACGTGCTGGAATTGCAAAACAAGAAAAAAAAAAGTTTAAAAAAAAAAAAAAAAAAAAAAGAAAGAAAGAAAAGAAAATAATGAATAAAGAAGATGCAATTTCCAAATCCTTCACTATTTCACGTGTGTCTTGGACGCCAAGAACAAACAACGAAGATCAATTCAAGAGGAGAGCTTGCTGGTTTTACAACAAAGGCACTTTGGTATGTCCCAAGCTCTAGTATTTCCTATCCATTCTTTCCTAGCCCCTAGCCTAAGCCTTACATTACAACCATGTGAAGACCTAGCTGATCTTTAAGGATAAATTCATGGGTGCTGGTAAGTATGTATGCTATCCATATTCTTAATGTTTGATTCCTTTCATGAGATATATTCAGAAATTGTGCTTTTATTTCATATTTCATATGTGAGAATTTTGATTCCCTTTTACATAACTTCACTCACATATGTTTGATGAGAGACAAAACCTTAGGATCTAAGTGAAAATTTGAGTGACAATCTGTGAGAATTAGAGTTGAGGCAAATTCTATCTTTAGTCTTTGAGTATGGTGCTTTTGAAGTCATGAGTCATGGAGCAATATTTTTACACTACACATATGATATGATTCTTTGAAGTGGCAGTGTGTTGTTTAATGGTATGACTAAGCATTCATTGGTTCTTATTAGTTTGTTTCAAGCGAGTTTTAACCAATTTATTTGTCAAGTCTATAGACATTTGTGGGTGTTATTGCTGTAAACCCTCAGGAGACACAACTCCTACTACTAGGGACACGTAGAGGTTTAAAGGCTTGTTGCACTTGCTCAGTGCAATCGTTTAGCCATCGAAAGTGGTCTAGTTAGATTTTTCTTTGTTTTGTTTGTTTTCAGTTTTAGTTTTGCTTGAGGACTAGCAAAAACTAGGTTTGGGGGTAATTGATAACTCGTATATTTCATACATTTATACCATCCATTCCTAGTCCCTTTGTGATATTTTGAGTTAAACTAGTTAATATTTATTTATGTGTTTTTTGGGCGATTAAATATTTATTTATATTAAATTAATATATTTTTCACTATAATTGGCATAAAGATGTACAAAACTTGAATTTAATGAATAATCACAATTAGATAAGCATAATTTTGATAATCTTTGGTCTTTTTTAATTTGTTTTTACTATAGTTATATTTTTTTCATGGGCATGTTTAAATGGCCGGAAGTAAATATTTATTCCCGAGGGCAACAAGTGGTCGTCAATAGTAATTGCTCTATTTTTTAAGGTGGTTAGCTGTTGTTAAATGTGATTTGTATTTGTGAGGAACTAGAAGCTGTAAAAAAAAAAAAAAAAAAAAAAAAAAGGACGTAATTTTAATTGATTAAGTAGCCACTGATGTAAATGTTTTAAATTGAAGATCAGACTTTGTTTATTGTATTCTTATAGGGTCGATGTGACAACCTATCCCGAATTCTACGATTTTATAAATTTTAAAAGTGTGAATTGACGAAAATGGCCCTAGAGGCGAGGGTGTTGACTTGCGTATTGGGAGACGTATGAAACATTTTTTTGGTGTATCCTCGTAGAGCTCGTCACTATGAACTCGCAGGCGCAAACGAAATCAAAATCGGAGCTACAGGTAAAAATTTACGGAACTACGAACATGGAAGATATTTTGGTAATTTCAAATCGCGGGGAACATTTTTCTATTTTGTCTTTTGTGACATTACTTTGCATAGCCAATGGGGCCCACAACCTATTCTTTCCCCATTCCTCCGTGTTCCTTATCTCCCGGATCTCACACTCTCTTATTTTTCTCAAATCTCCTTCACCTCACTTCACCACTCCTTGGCTGCCAGCTTACCTCTTTCCCTTTAACCCTGTTAGCTTTCTCCCTCTCATCTCTCATCTCTCTCTCCTCTTTGTAAAAAAAAAACGGTAGAGCTGAGTAGCACAACCACCACCTCGCCACCTCTCTAGCGATTTACACCTGAACCACCCCCGTTATCTCACTGCCTAGACGAACTCCATGAAACCCAGAAGCAGGGGAAAGCCCCTAGGCTTTCTCATCCCTCTCTCCTCTTCAAAGCGTGACCACCATCACCATTCTCGTGACTAGAAAACACTCGATCACCACCATTCTGCTATAGTGGACCACTATCTCCCTTCTACAATTTTACTCGAGATACCTTAGCTTGAGGGCTTTTTCCCATTCAACGAGAACTCTTCTCATTGTTTAGAATCACTTCTAGGCATGATATATGACTTTTAGGCGTGTTTGTAACAGGAAACACCTCGAGGAGACTCCCCAGATTTCTGGGAAAAAATAGAACCGTGACCACCTGGCCACTTTCAGGCCATTTTTCTAGCCAACATCGACCTTATCTTGGCCTCACTTTGGTATAGTTTTGTTCCCTACATTTCTAACTTCAAAATAGCTTTTGAATCATTGATTTTGGTGGAGGATCGAGCTCAATAAGAGCTTTGGAAGTCGGACCAAAAACCTGCAAAACACAGGCCTTTGCGAGGAAGGCGAGTACGATGGTACTCGCACGTGCGTGGGCTCATGTTGGTCGTTGGCGCATGGCTGCCAGTGCAGCCACTTGTGGTAGCGCGTGGAGGAACCTGAGGTCCTTCCTTTGGTTTCTCGACATGCTGAATCTGAATTTGTCGTTCGTTTTTCAGAAATTCGACCGTTTTAAAATAGTTCCTTTATTTGCCATACTTTGTATGAAAACGCGTAATTACGTTAGTACATTATATTTACGTAAATGGTTTCATTTCTAGGTGAAATGCATTGCTAGGATCTTCGAAGCCCGCGAGGTGGGTTTGACCCAACGACATGATTTGCGAGTGGGTCTTTTCTTTGATATATACATATATTTATTTAGTTTCCATATATACATCTAGTAATGAATTTTCTATGTGATTGCCGTAATTAAATTAACATTTATAGGAAATTAGGAAATGACGTAACAATGAGAATTAGGAAATCATTATAATACTAAGGGATGCCTCAATTAGAATTACAGGTATGGATAATATTATGTTGATTAAAATTATCGAATCACTGTGGCATGACTATATTTATGTTATTTGCTCATCATTTGCTGCACTGATGTTAGTACTTGCTTAAGCCTGGGCGAGTCTTTCACGTGTATGTGCGCATCGTACCGTACACTCACTTTGGATACATTGTAAGTGCCAATCCTGCCCTAGATTGCTATAGGCAATTAGGACTCGTATGTGTTGCGCTTAGCGCCAGTCTTCACGTGATCGTAGTACTAGAGCATTTATCATTGTTACAGCCAGTCCTGTTCATGTCAAAATATCTTTGCATGAACTCATGTGTCAGCATGTGTTGATGAGCACTCGATATGATATGTTTGCTTCTGCGAGATTATGTGATTATGGACATCATGTGTACTTACGAAATATTGTGCTGTATTGAATACTACTTAAGAAATATTATGTTTTTGAAAAGGTTTTTATAAAACTTTATTTTTAGGCCCACTCACCCTTAGTTTTTGCCCCTTCAGGTTTTTAGTGGCTGAGCTTTTATGTCGACGAGGATTTCTGGCAAACTGTTGTTGTGGGAATACTATTGACTGTAGAATTCTCATCTTGCTTTATTGTACTTTACTTATACTCTGACATCACGTGTGAAATGGGTTCCTTCCTCCTCACAAGCGCACTCTTATATTTAGGCACTTTTAGGATTAAATTTATTCACATTTTCCACATCACTACACTTTATGGCTTCGTCACCCTCCGAGTGTCGGCTAGCATAGCTCGATTCGGAGTCTAGGCGGACATTTCGGGTTGGGGTGTGTCAGTCGAGGAGTGTAGCCATAAAAAATCATCAAAATCGGAGATAAAATCATGATTTTATTGTTTATAACCATCAAAATTTTGGGTCCCATTACCTAATCTCAGAATGTTTTTTTTTGTTTTTTTTTTTTTTAGCAATTTTTTACGCATGCTATCTTGTAGTATATACAAACATGTTTGACGATTGGATCGTTGAAACTAGGTTCGTAGAATGCATATCACATCAAATTGATAGATTTAACAAACACTTACAAATTTATTTTATACTTCGAATAAGTACAACATAAGATGTTGTGGTATCCACTAGTGCAATATTTTAAATTGAAGATCAAATTCATTCATTGTATTCTTACAGGATCGAGGAGTGTAGCTGTAAAATCTTCAAAATCAGAGCTAAAATAATTGTTAACTTGTGATTTTTCATTTATAACCGTCGAAAATTTTTGTTCCACTACCTAATCTTTGAAAGGTTTTTTTTTTTATTTTTTTTATTTTTTTATTTTTTTATTTATTTATCTCGGAGTGTGTACAAACAAGTTTGACGGTTGGATCATTGAAAAAAGTTACATAGAATGCATATCGCGTCAAAACGGTAGATTAAATAAACACTTAGAGTTAATGTTATACTTCCATTAAGTATAAAATAAGATTTTGTGATATCCACTAGTGTAAATATTTTAAATTGATGATCGAATTCCTTCATTGCATTCTTATAGTATATACAAATAGGTTTGACGGTTAGATTGTTGATAGTTTCGTAGAATGCAAATCTTCGTTGAATTTGTTCCTAAATTTTGAAGTGGGAAAAGTAATTTGTACTAAATTTTTATTTATGTTTTTGAAGTATTGATTATACAATATTTAGTTTGTGTGATGACATTTTCATCGTACAATTATCCTTTTGTTTCTTTATCGCATATTTTACGTACATGCGTTATTATCTATTTAAATACGTATTATCTATTAAACCAAACAATTATTTATTTATTTTTTAAAAATGTATTCTATTTAAATATGTATTATTTATTTATTAAACGGAACAATTATTATTTTATTTTTTTAAATCGTGACAAATTTGTTGGAGGGAAGTTTGGGTGGGATATTTCCTGCCATTCTTAGTGCTGTCGATTATATCCGACAGCAATAGTTTTTATATTTTTATAGAAACATATTGATGTCGCTTTAACCGACAATAATACCAATTCTACATAATAAAACCACTCCCACTCTTCCTTGCACCACTGCCTTCTCTCTTGCCCATTCCTTCCCCCCTTTCCTTCTCCTCTCCTCTTTCTTTCCTTCTCCTTCTCGCTTCAATCAATACGGATGAACAATTCAAGGAGCAACATTCCTAAACCAGTACGGTTTAAATTATTTGTATTACGTTTAGTTTGTGTTTTAAATTTTGATTATGTTATTAAATCGAGTTTGTATTTTGAATCTTGACTTGAGATGCCTTATCAAATATTATGCATAAATTCAAAATTGGTCTTTCTTTAGAGCTTTTATGTATGTTTTGTTTTTGTAAATATACATTACAAATGTTTTTTTTTTTTTTTGTTATTAATAAGGAGCAATGACTTAACGGAGAACTCGGAGCTGTGGTGACACACCTTGATCGAAATCAAGGCGTGCTGGCCGTCACGTGAAGGTGACGTAGCCATGTGCACAGTGCGGAAGCAATAATAATATAAGAACGAATAAATAAAAAACCAACTAACTAGAGCACTAGATAAGATAAGGTGCAAGACGAAATAAGTGTGAATTCACAACCAGAGCATAAGTAGCCTAAATGCAGTCCAGCAGGATGAATACTAATTATACAACACCCAAAGATGACCATACAATGGTGATAATCTGTCAAAGCTGCCGTGGACTCCTCATAAGCCACCAAAAAGAACTTTTAACTAAAACCTGGAGGGGCGCAAAAAAGAAAGTGTGAGTGGCCAAAAACGAAGCTTTTCAAAACCATTTCATTTATCAAAGATTGTAACCCCTCGCCGTAAAACCTATATAATTTCTCAGAAAAATAGAATACATATCTATACCATAACCATGCTCAGAGTAGCAAAATTCACAAATATGCCATGTCGAATATCTCAGCATAAAAATATGTAAGCCAGGTGATATAAATCAATGCAAATAATATGTCAACCGGAGTCACCTAACATGACCTGTACGGTTGAATCTAGAGCTCATCCATCTAGTCGGAGTCACTTAACGTGACCTGTACGGCTCAAATCCACATCTTAACAAATATACTTGCACACGAGTCGGAACCACCTAAAATGATCTGTACGACAGGACTGGGTGTAAATAAGTACGCTCAAGTGCTATGATCACGTGAAGACTATGCGAATAATCACGGGTCACCTACGAGTCGGAACCATCTATAGTGGTCTGTACGACAGGATTGTGCACCTAACTTGGATCCAAGATGAGCGTATGGTGCGGAGGGTGAACATCACGTGAATGATTGTGCCCTAACTCTGGGCGGGTGCACTAATACTGGGGTGCAGGTTTATGAGCTCTCAACACATCTCACATGATCATCAATTCGCACAAACATAATTTCATTTAAATCGATTTTCTCGGAAAAATCTCAAGTATATAGGTATATACGGAAAACCAAAAGCCCGCTCACTAGTATGTGGAAGGGTCGTAGCCCATAAGCCTCGATTGACTACACTCGTCCTGAAGATAGGTCTCACCTATATGCAAAACAACTGTATAAACGTTAATTTAAAGCACATAAACAAAACTAGCTAATAACTTCTCATATATTGCTCAAATGGGGTGTTTGAATATACCAACGTGACCTACTCAACACCACAAACATCCCTATATTTTTAGAAAATTTTTCCAACCACTCACACGCCGCCACGTGCCAGCCAAGGCACGGGCAGATGCGCCGGCCACCCGTATGCACATGCCTGGCACACATACGGAAACCCTAACGGCGTTAGGGAATATTCCGTCCAATAATGGAATATACTGTTAAATATACCTGACGCCGTTAGTAACAACGTTAGTATATTCCGTCAAAGTTGACGGAATATTCTTCGTCTTCTCCGGTGATCCTCGCTGGAGCCACCGTCCTTCGCCGTTAGCGCCGCCGTCTGCAACTTGAATTTTTGCCAGTTTCTGGAAAAACTTCTAATCATCATATCTTCTTCATTTTTCAACCAAAATTCATGAAATTTGTACCAAAATGAAGCTTACAATGAGTAGAACAAAACCTTACCACTTTTAGGACTTAAATCCAACGGAATCTTGCTGGAAAAACCCATGATAATCCAGCCATTACTGCAACTCGATGAACTCGAGCTTCTCGATGTCCAAAACACTTCAAAATTACTCCCCGAGCTTCGTGAAGACATCCTAAAGCTTCCTAGAACCTTAAAACTCACTGAAAAGTCCACGATCATGACTGCATGAATAGTGCACCAAATCAGGAATTCTTGGTTCTTGGGTTTTTGAAGGCTTCACGTCCAACCAAGGGTATGGAGGAGTTCCTGGGCCTGCTAGGAGTCCAAAACCAACCTTCAAAGCTTCGATCCGTGCAAGAAATGATTAGTCCAAGGTCTGTCCATACAACTGTATGGAAATGGAAAAAAATCCGAGAGGGAAAGGGAGAGAGAGAGAGGTCAACGGGGAAAAGGATTTGTGTGTTTGTGTTGTGTGGTCCAGTTTGCAACCAACCAAAAACAAGAAAACAAACCTAAGTCTAAGTTCCTAATTGGTTCCAAAATATTAGGGACTTAACATATTGGTCCACAACCAAAACTTAAACCACACAACGCCACAAATGTTCAAGGGTACTTTAGTAATTTCACGCCATCGATACAAATATTTCGAGACGGGCTGTCACTTGTGGAATCCCAAATTAAGAAGATGAAAAGGAAGTAGAATGTATGTATATTTTTTCATTTTCTTACAAATTGTATAATTAGTAAAAGATTATAAACATAAGTAACGAACTTTTATATGAATGAATAATATTATGGCAGATAATTATTAGTTTTGTTTATGTTTATTTTAATTGTCTTTTTTATTTATTTATTATTATTATTAATATCTTTTCTGTCGGTTGTATCCGATGCGAGTGTTAGTGTCGGTTGTATCCAGCACCATTTTGCTTTATTTGTTTAAGGGGCTTTCCTTTTTCTTGGCAGATTAAGAGTCTTACTCGATAGCAAAAGCCTTTTGTCACGCAAGCAATGTTGTTGGTTCTTTTATCCAACATTACATGAATTTATGTCGGATTGCTAATATCCGACAAAAATGAAATTTTCTTATCGTTTTTTAAAGTGACACTACTGGGTACTTTTGATATATATGTAGAAAATTAAAAACTCGCATGACTTTATCAAATTTTGTGGTACCTAGTATCGTCATAATATCAGCCAATTTCATTCTTTTAACTAACTGCGGAAGAATTTGCAAATTGATAAAATCCGGTGGGTGGATTTTCAATCTCCAAGGAAAACCACTCTGATCCCCTATGAGAAAAATTCCCAATTCTCCCTTTGGGGCTTCTACTCTCACATAAAGTTCTTGTTTCGGCAATTCAAATGTAGGAGACGGCTTTTTAGTAATAAATCGATATTCAAAATCATTCCATTCCAGATTCCTTTCTCTATCAAAGTATCGTATTTCTAAATTCTCATAGGGTCCCCCTAGAATTCCTTCCAGGGCCTGTTGAATAATTTTTACGAATTCTATCATTTCACCAATTCGGACTAGATAACGAGCCAATGAATCTCCTTATTTTTGCCACTATACTTCCCAATCAAATTCGTCGTACCATTCATAATGATCAACTTTACGAAGATCCCATTGTATTCCGGAAGCTCGCAGCATGGTCCCGATAAACCCTAATTTATTACTTCCTCTCTACCAATAATGCCTACTCCCTCGACTCGTTCTAAAAAAATAGGATTTCGTGTAATAAGTTTTTGATATTCAGCAACTCTTGTTAAAAAATAATCGCAAAAATCCAAACATTTATTTATCCAGCCATGAGGTAGATCGGCCGCTACTCCTTCGATACGAAAATAATTATGCATCATTCTCATACCGGTGGCAGCTTCGAATAGATCATATACTAATTCTCTTTCTTTGAAAATATAGAAAACCGGAGTTTGTGCACCAATATCTGCCATAAAAGGACCGAGCCATAACATATGAGAAGCAATACGACTCAACTCCAACATAATTATTTTGATATAGCTGGCTCTTTTAGGTACTTGAATATTTCCCAACTATTCTGGTCCATTTACAGTTATTGCTTCTGCGAACATAGTAGCTAAATAATCCCACTGTGTTACATAAGGCAAATATTGTATAATTGTTCAATTTTTTCGCAATTGTTTCCATTCCTCAGTGTAAATAACCCAATATTGGTTCACATTCAATAACATCTTCACCATCTAGAGTAATGATGAGTCGAAGAACACCATGCATTGATGGGTGGTGGGGGCCCATATTGACTATCATGAGGTCTTTTCTTGTAGCTGGTATATTCATAGGTTTTTCCTCGATTAATTCTTTCATGAATTGCTGAAAACGAAAAAAAGTTCATTAAAATTCAAGATCTAATAAATCAAATAATTCAAAATGCCTTTATAAAAATAAAATTAACGAGTTTTTGACTCCCGAATATCCAGCCGATTAATTAATTCTTTATAACATATTCTATTTTTCTTTGACAAATAAGACAGTAATCGTTAGCGTTTTCCCAAAATTTGACGTAAACCTCTCTGAAATAAATAGTCTTTTTTGTGTAATTGTAAATGTGAAGTAAGTCTTCATATCCTATTGGTGAAACTAACTATTTGAATTCAATAGATCCTCTGTTTTCGTCTTTTTCTTCTTGTGAAATAACTGAGATGAATGAATTTTTTACCATAAACTGAAATCTTCTATCCCCCCCTCCTTTTATTTTAAGATATCTTTTATTGATAGATATCTTTATTGATCAATAATAATAATGCCCCTAATTTTATTTGGTATATACAAAAATTTGTATTTTGTTATTAATTTCTAATTTTTTAAATTTAATAAAACTTACTCAATCCTATTTTCATTTTAAAATTGGATTTAAAAGGGGATACAAAAGTATGGTTGGTTTCTTCACTCACAAAAGATAAAAGTTTAGACCTAAAATAAGAAAATTTTGTTCATTTTAGATCTAATTGATATGTCATTGAATTAGTATCATGTATCAGAATGGAATGTATGACAATGTATGTGTGCATCTCTTTGTCGTCATAGACCAGATATGGTATGGGAAATATAGGAAAAATGTACTATTAATGAATTTTCAATCGTGAATACATATGTATCCTTACCGTACTGAAACAACTGCAATTATTGGTATTAAACCAATAACGATTCATACAAGCTAAATCTTCTAATCGATAATTGGGCGAAAGAAATAGCTTTAATTTTATAATTTTTTTTTATATTTTTTGCTTTTATCCACAACTTGACTGTTTACCTCATTCCCATTACAAAAAGATGCCGTTCTATGTCGATTCTTAGAATTTAAACAAATTAGAATTCGCAATTCTCTATGACGTCTAGGCAATAAAATATTTTCAGGAACAAACAAATCATAATTTTTTTTATATCTATTTCCTATCATCTTTTGATGTTTTGTAATGACTTCATCAGAATTCTTATCAACATGTTTTTTTTCTCGGTATCTTTGATTTATTTGATGTTTACTTTTATGAACTAATGAAATACTGAGGTTTTGATACATAATAAATTTTCCATCATTTTTTTATAGCTAGATGAATTGGTTCAATAATCAAAAATCCCCTTTTAATAAATTCTGTAAGAGTTACATCTTTTTGAATCGTCAAAATATCCAGACTCATTTCGCCCCTTTGAATAGAGGATATAGTAATTTCTCTTGGATTTAGCAGTCTAAGCAAGAGACAATATACGTTGATGTTATTGATTATTTTTTTATTTAAACAATCATCCCATCTCAATTGAAAATACAAATACCTTTTTAGGGAGAAATCAAACTCCGCTTTTGTATTGATCTTGTATTGCTTTTTATTTCTATGTTTTTTCATGTCCGATCCCGTATAATCTTCTTCAACATCTTTTTCTTGGTTTGAAAGAGCTGATTTAAGATTTGCTTGGCCCATGGATTCTTTTTCTCCTTGATTTCGGTTTTCTATTTCAAGAGATTTTTTTTCATTCGACGATATTGATATAAAAGGATCTCTTTTTTAATTTCCAATGATGCTTTTGTTTTCACTAGCATTTTTTTTATATTAGAATTAAAAAGTAGTAATTTAATTGGTATAACCCACAGTTTCATTTTATACGTATTATAAAGTCTCACAAATTCTGGCAAGAACCAAAGTTCCAGATTTGATATGGGATGACTTAGTATTTCTTCATTCATTCCCATCCAATCCAAAGGGGGTTTTTGATTGGATAGGTTGATTGACACACCCCGACCTAGATCAGGGCATGCTGGCCGTCACGTGGAAGTGACGTAGCCATGTGCACAGTGCGGAAGCTAATAAAATAGTAATGTAAATAGTACGAATAAATGAAAACTAGCATACAAAAGGTAATAGAAACAAGTGCTAGCGTAAGTGAGACACAAGTTCAGAGCATAAAGCCTAAGCAGTCCAAAAGAAAATGATGCGACAACAGTACACCCGAAGGTGGCCCTACGCTGGTG